>NW_026870108.1:615000-915000 GCF_963584025.1 Labrus mixtus | reverse complement strand
TTGAAGCCGAAATCTTTTCATGAAAATTTTCAACTTTTTTGAAGCCGAAATCTTTTCATGAAAATTTTCAACTTTTTTGAAGCTGAAATACTTCATGAAAATGTTTGACTTTTTTAAAGCCGAAATCCTGTCGTGAAAATTTTCAACCTTTTTGAAGCCGAAATACTTCATGAAAATGTTCGACTTTTTTAAAGCCGAAATCCTGTCGTGAAAATTTTCAACTTTTTTGAAGCCGAAATCTTTTCATGAAAATTTTCAACTTTTTTGAAGCCGAAATCTTTTCATGAAAATTTTCAACTTTTTTGAAGCTGAAATACTTCATGAAAATGTTCGACTTTTTTAAAGCCGAAATCCTGTCGTGAAAATTTTCAACTTTTTTGAAGCCCAAATACTTCATGAAAATGTTCAACTTTTTTGAAGCCGAAATACTTCATGAAAATGTTCGACTTTTTTAAAGCTGAAATCCTGTCGTGAAAATTTTCAACCTTTTTGAAGCCGAAATACTTCATGAAAATGTTCGACTTTTTTAAAGCCGAAATCTTTTCATGAAAATTTTCAACTTTTATGAAGCCGAAATCTTTTCATGAAAATTTTCAACTTTTTTGAAGCCAAAATCTTTTCATGAAAATTTTCAACTTTTTTGAAGCTGAAATACTTCATGAAAATGTTCGACTTTTTTAACGCCGAAATCCTGTCGTGAAAATTTTCAACTTTTTTGAAGCCGAAATCTTTTCATGAAAATGTTCAACTTTTTTGAAGCCGAAATCTTTTCATGAAAATGTTCAACTTTTTTGAAGCCGAAATCTTTTCATGAAAATTTTCAACTTTTTTGAAGCCGAAATCTTTTCATGAAAATTTTCAACTTTTTTGAAGCTGAAATACTTCATGAAAATGTTTGACTTTTTTAAAGCCGAAATCCTGTCGTGAAAATTTTCAACCTTTTTGAAGCCGAAATACTTCATGAAAATGTTCGACTTTTTTAAAGCCGAAATCCTGTCGTGAAAATTTTCAACTTTTTTGAAGCCGAAATCTTTTCATGAAAATTTTCAACTTTTTTGAAGCCGAAATCTTTTCATGAAAATTTTCAACTTTTTTGAAGCTGAAATACTTCATGAAAATGTTCGACTTTTTTAAAGCCGAAATCCTGTCGTGAAAATTTTCAACTTTTTTGAAGCCCAAATACTTCATGAAAATGTTCAACTTTTTTGAAGCCGAAATACTTCATGAAAATGTTCGACTTTTTTAAAGCTGAAATCCTGTCGTGAAAATTTTCAACCTTTTTGAAGCCGAAATACTTCATGAAAATGTTCGACTTTTTTAAAGCCGAAATCTTTTCATGAAAATTTTCAACTTTTATGAAGCCGAAATCTTTTCATGAAAATTTTCAACTTTTTTGAAGCCAAAATCTTTTCATGAAAATTTTCAACTTTTTTGAAGCTGAAATACTTCATGAAAATGTTCGACTTTTTTAACGCCGAAATCCTGTCGTGAAAATTTTCAACTTTTTTGAAGCCGAAATCTTTTCATGAAAATGTTCAACTTTTTTGAAGCCGAAATCTTTTCATGAAAATGTTCAACTTTTTTGAAGCCGAAATCTTTTCATGAAAATTTTCAACTTTTTTGAAGCCGAAATCTTTTCATGAAAATTTTCAACTTTTTTGAAGCCGAAATCTTTTCATGAAAATTTTCAACTTTTTTGAAGCTGAAATACTTCATGAAAATGTTTGACTTTTTTAAAGCCGAAATCCTGTCGTGAAAATTTTCAACCTTTTTGAAGCCGAAATACTTCATGAAAATGTTCGACTTTTTTAAAGCCGAAATCCTGTCGTGAAAATTTTCAACTTTTTTGAAGCCGAAATCTTTTCATGAAAATTTTCAACTTTTTTGAAGCCGAAATCTTTTCATGAAAATTTTCAACTTTTTTGAAGCTGAAATACTTCATGAAAATGTTCGACTTTTTTAAAGCCGAAATCCTGTCGTGAAAATTTTCAACTTTTTTGAAGCCGAAATCTTTTCATGAAAATTTTCAACTTTTTTGAAGCCGAAATCTTTTCATGAAAATTTTCAACTTTTTTGAAGCTGAAATACTTCATGAAAATTTTCAACTTTTTTGAAGCTGAAATACTTCATGAAAATGTTCGACTTTTTTAAAGCCAAAATCCTGTCGTGAAAATTTTCAACTTTTTTGAAGCCGAAATCTTTTCATGAAAATTTTCAACTTTTTTGAAGCCGAAATCTTTTCATGAAAATTTTCAACTTTTTTGAAGCCGAAATCTTTTCATGAAAATTTTCAACTTTTTTGAAGCTGAAATACTTCATGAAAATGTTCGACTTTTTTAAATCCGAAATCCTGTCGTGAAAATTTTCAACTTTTTTGAAGCCGAAATCTTTTCATGAAAATTTTCAACTTTTTTGAATCTGAAAAACTTCATGAAAATTTTCAACTTTTTTGAAGCCAAAATACTTCATGAAAATGTTCGACTTTTTTAAATCCGAAATCCTGTCGTGAAAATGTTCGACTTTTTTGAAGCCGAAATCTTTTCATGAAAATTTTCAACTTTTTTGAATCTGAAAAACTTCATGAAAATTTTCAATTTTTTGGAAGCCAAAATACTTCATGAAAATGTTCGACTTTTTTAAAGCCGAAATCCTGTCGTGAAAATTTTCAACTTTTTTGAAGCCGAAATCTTTTCATGAAAATTTTCAACTTTTTTGAAGCCGAAATCTTTTCATGAAAATGTTCAACTTTTTTGAAGCCGAAATCTTTTCATGAAAATGTTCAACTTTTTTGAAGCCGAAATCTTTTCATGAAAATGTTCAACTTTTTTGAAGCCGAAATCTTTTCATGAAAATTTTCAACTTTTTTGAAGCCGAAATCTTTTCATGAAAATTTTCAACTTTTTTGAAGCCGAAATCTTTTCATGAAAATTTTCAACTTTTTTGAAGCTGAAATACTTCATGAAAATGTTTGACTTTTTTAAAGCCGAAATCCTGTCGTGAAAATTTTCAACCTTTTTGAAGCCGAAATACTTCATGAAAATGTTCGACTTTTTTAAAGCCGAAATCCTGTCGTGAAAATTTTCAACTTTTTTGAAGCCGAAATCTTTTCATGAAAATTTTCAACTTTTTTGAAGCCGAAATCTTTTCATGAAAATTTTCAACTTTTTTGAAGCTGAAATACTTCATGAAAATGTTCGACTTTTTTAAAGCCGAAATCCTGTCGTGAAAATTTTCAACTTTTTTGAAGCCGAAATCTTTTCATGAAAATTTTCAACTTTTTTGAAGCCGAAATCTTTTCATGAAAATTTTCAACTTTTTTGAAGCTGAAATACTTCATGAAAATTTTCAACTTTTTTGAAGCTGAAATACTTCATGAAAATGTTCGACTTTTTTAAAGCCAAAATCCTGTCGTGAAAATTTTCAACTTTTTTGAAGCCGAAATCTTTTCATGAAAATTTTCAACTTTTTTGAAGCCGAAATCTTTTCATGAAAATTTTCAACTTTTTTGAAGCCGAAATCTTTTCATGAAAATTTTCAACTTTTTTGAAGCTGAAATACTTCATGAAAATGTTCGACTTTTTTAAATCCGAAATCCTGTCGTGAAAATTTTCAACTTTTTTGAAGCCGAAATCTTTTCATGAAAATTTTCAACTTTTTTGAATCTGAAAAACTTCATGAAAATTTTCAACTTTTTTGAAGCCAAAATACTTCATGAAAATGTTCGACTTTTTTAAATCCGAAATCCTGTCCTGAAAATGTTCGACTTTTTTGAAGCCGAAATCTTTTCATGAAAATTTTCAACTTTTTTGAATCTGAAAAACTTCATGAAAATTTTCAATTTTTTGGAAGCCAAAATACTTCATGAAAATGTTCGACTTTTTTAAAGCCGAAATCCTGTCGTGAAAATTTTCAACTTTTTTGAAGCCGAAATCTTTTCATGAAAATTTTCAACTTTTTTGAAGCCGAAATCTTTTCATGAAAATGTTCAACTTTTTTGAAGCCGAAATCTTTTCATGAAAATGTTCAACTTTTTTGAAGCCGAAATCTTTTCATGAAAATTTTCAACTTTTTTGAAGCTGAAATACTTCATGAAAATGTTCGACTTTTTTAAAGCCGAAATACTTCATGAAAATGTTCGACTTTTTTAAAGCTGAAATCCTGTCGTGAAAATTTTCAACCTTTTTGAAGCCGAAATACTTCATGAAAATGTTCGACTTTTTTAAAGCCGAAATCCTGTCGTGAAAATTTTCAACTTTTTTGAAGCCGAAATCTTTTCATGAAAATTTTCAACTTTTTTGAAGCCGAAATCTTTTCATGAAAATTTTCAACTTTTTTGAAGCTGAAATACTTCATGAAAATGTTTGACTTTTTTAAAGCCGAAATCCTGTCGTGAAAATTTTCAACCTTTTTGAAGCCGAAATACTTCATGAAAATGTTCGACTTTTTTAAAGCCGAAATCCTGTCGTGAAAATTTTCAACTTTTTTGAAGCCGAAATCTTTTCATGAAAATTTTCAACTTTTTTGAAGCCGAAATCTTTTCATGAAAATTTTCAACTTTTTTGAAGCTGAAATACTTCATGAAAATGTTCGACTTTTTTAAAGCCGAAATCCTGTCGTGAAAATTTTCAACTTTTTTGAAGCCCAAATACTTCATGAAAATGTTCAACTTTTTTGAAGCCGAAATACTTCATGAAAATGTTCGACTTTTTTAAAGCTGAAATCCTGTCGTGAAAATTTTCAACCTTTTTGAAGCCGAAATACTTCATGAAAATGTTCGACTTTTTTAAAGCCGAAATCCTGTCGTGAAAATTTTCAACTTTTTTGAAGCCGAAATCTTTTCATGAAAATTTTCAACTTTTTTGAAGCCAAAATCTTTTCATGAAAATTTTCAACTTTTTTGAAGCCGAAATTTTTTCATGAAAATTTTCAAATTTTTTGAAGCTGAAATACTTCATGAAAATGTTCGACTTTTTTAAAGCCGAAATCCTGTCGTGAAAATTTTCAACTTTTTTGAAGCCGAAATCTTTTCATGAAAATTTTCAACTTTTTTGAAGCCGAAATCTTTTCATGAAAATTTTCAACTTTTTTGAAGCTGAAATACTTCATGAAAATTTTCAACTTTTTTGAAGCTGAAATACTTCATGAAAATGTTCGACTTTTTTAAAGCCAAAATCCTGTCGTGAAAATTTTCAACTTTTTTGAAGCCGAAATCTTTTCATGAAAATTTTCAACTTTTTTGAAGCCGAAATCTTTTCATGAAAATTTTCAACTTTTTTGAAGCCGAAATCTTTTCATGAAAATTTTCAACTTTTTTGAAGCTGAAATACTTCATGAAAATGTTCGACTTTTTTAACGCCGAAATCCTGTCTTGAAAATTTTCAACTTTTTTGAAGCCCAAATACTTCATGAAAATGTTCGACTTTTTTAAATCCGAAATCCTGTCGTGAAAATTTTCAACTTTTTTGAAGCCGAAATCTTTTCATGAAAATTTTCAACTTTTTTGAATCTGAAAAACTTCATGAAAATTTTCAACTTTTTTGAAGCCAAAATACTTCATGAAAATGTTCGACTTTTTTAAATCCGAAATCCTGTCGTGAAAATGTTCGACTTTTTTGAAGCCGAAATCTTTTCATGAAAATTTTCAACTTTTTTGAATCTGAAAAACTTCATGAAAATTTTCAATTTTTTGAAGCCGAAATCTTTTCATGAAAATTTTCAACTTTTTTGAAGCCGAAATCTTTTCATGAAAATTTTCAACTTTTTTGAAGCTGAAATACTTCATGAAAATTTTCAACTTTTTTGAAGCTGAAATACTTCATGAAAATGTTCGACTTTTTTAAATCCGAAATCCTGTCGTGAAAATTTTCAAATTTTTTGAAGCCGAAATCTTTTCATGAAAATTATCAACTTTTTTGAATCTGAAAAACTTCATGAAAATTTTCAATTTTTTGGAAGCCAAAATACTTCATGAAAATGTTCGACTTTTTTAAAGCCGAAATCCTGTCGTGAAAATTTTCAACTTTTTTGAAGCAAAAATCTTTTCATGAAAATTTTCAACTTTTTTGAAGCCGAAATCTTTTCATGAAAATGTTCAACTTTTTTGAAGCCGAAATCTTTTCATGAAAATGTTCAACTTTTTTGAAGCCGAAATCTTTTCATGAAAATTTTCAACTTTTTTGAAGCTGAAATACTTCATGAAAATGTTCGACTTTTTTAAAGCCGAAATCCTGTCGTGAAAATTTTCAACCTTTTTGAAGCCGAAATACTTCATGAAAATGTTCGACTTTTTTAAAGCCGAAATCCTGTCGTGAAAATTTTCAACTTTTTTGAAGCCGAAATCTTTTCATGAAAATTTTCAACTTTTTTGAAGCCGAAATCTTTTCATGAAAATTTTCAACTTTTTTGAAGCTGAAATACTTCATGAAAATGTTTGACTTTTTTAAAGCCGAAATCCTGTCGTGAAAATTTTCAACCTTTTTGAAGCCGAAATACTTCATGAAAATGTTCGACTTTTTTAAAGCCGAAATCCTGTCGTGAAAATTTTCAACTTTTTTGAAGCCGAAATCTTTTCATGAAAATTTTCAACTTTTTTGAAGCCGAAATCTTTTCATGAAAATTTTCAACTTTTTTGAAGCTGAAATACTTCATGAAAATGTTCGACTTTTTTAAAGCCGAAATCCTGTCGTGAAAATTTTCAACTTTTTTGAAGCCCAAATACTTCATGAAAATGTTCAACTTTTTTGAAGCCGAAATACTTCATGAAAATGTTCGACTTTTTTAAAGCTGAAATCCTGTCGTGAAAATTTTCAACCTTTTTGAAGCCGAAATACTTCATGAAAATGTTCGACTTTTTTAAAGCCGAAATCTTTTCATGAAAATTTTTAACTTTTATGCAGCCGAAATCTTTTCATGAAAATTTTCAACTTTTTTGAAGCCAAAATCTTTTCATGAAAATTTTCAACTTTTTTGAAGCTGAAATACTTCATGAAAATGTTCGACTTTTTTAACGCCGAAATCCTGTCGTGAAAATTTTCAACTTTTTTGAATCCGAAATACTTCATGAAAATGTTCGACTTTTTTGAAGCCGAAATACTTCATGAAAATGTTCGACTTTTTTAAAGCCAAAATCCTGTCGTGAAAATTTTCAACTTTTTTGAAGCCGAAATCTTTTCATGAAAATTTTCAACTTTTTTGAAGCCGAAATCTTTTCATGAAAATTTTCAACTTTTTTGAAGCCGAAATCCTGTCGTGAAAATTTTCAACTTTTTTGAAGCCGAAATCTTTTCATGAAATTTTCAACTTTTTTGAAGCCGAAATCCTTTCATGAAAATTTTCAACTTTTTTAAAGCTGAAATACTTCATGAAAATGTTCGACTTTTTTAAAGCCGAAATCCTATCGTGAAAATTTTCAACTTTTTTGAATCCGAAATACTTCATGAAAATGTTCGACTTTTTTAAAGCCGAAATCCTGTCGTGAAAATTTTCAACTTTTTTGAAGCCGAAATCTTTTCATGAAATTTTCAACTTTTTTGAAGCCGAAATCTTTTCATGAAAATTTTCAACTTTTTTGAAGCTGAAATACTTCATGAAAATGTTCGACTTTTTTAAAGCCGAAATCCTGTCGTGAAAATTTTCAACTTTTTTGAAGCCCAAATAATTCATGAAAATGTTCAACTTTTTTGAAGCCGAAATACTTCATGAAAATGTTCGACTTTTTTAAAGCCGAAATCCTGTCGTGAAAATTTTCAACCTTTTTGAAGCCGAAATACTTCATGAAAATGTTCGACTTTTTTAAGGCCGAAATCCTGTCGTGAAAATTTTCAACTTTTTTGAAGCCCAAATACTTCATGAAAATGTTCGACTTTTTTTGAAGCCAAAATCCTGTGGTGAAAATGTTCAACTTTTTTGAAGCCGAAATCTTTTCATGAAAATTTTCATCTTTTTTGAAGCCGAAATCTTTTCATGAAAATTTTCAACTTTTTTGAAGCCAAAATCTTTTCATGAAAATTTTCAACTTTTTTGAAGCTGGAATACTTCATGAAAATGTTCGACTTTTTTAACGCCGAAATCCTGTCGTGAAAATTTTCAACTTTTTTGAATCCGAAATACTTCATGAAAATGTTCGACTTTTTTGAAGCCGAAATACTTCATGAAAATGTTCGACTTTTTTAACGCCGAAATCCTGTCGTGAAAATTTTCAACTTTTTTGAATCCGAAATACTTCATGAAAATGTTCGACTTTTTTGAAGCCGAAATACTTCATGAAAACGTTCGACTTTTTTAAAGCCGAAATCCTGTCGTGAAAATTTTCAACTTTTTTGAAGCCGAAATCTTTTCATGAAAATTTTCAACTTTTTTGAAGCCGAAATCCTTTCATGAAAATTTTCAACTTTTTTAAAGCTGAAATACTTCATGAAAATGTTCGACTTTTTTAAAGCCGAAATCTTTTCATGAAAATTTTCAACTTTTATGAAGCCGAAATCTTTTCATGAAAATTTTCAACTTTTTTGAAGCCAAAATCTTTTCATGAAAATTTTCAACTTTTTTGAAGCTGAAATACTTCATGAAAATGTTCGACTTTTTTAACGCCGAAATCCTGTCGTGAAAATTTTCAACTTTTTTGAATCCGAAATACTTCATGAAAATGTTCGACTTTTTTGAAGCCGAAATACTTCATGAAAATGTTCGACTTTTTTAAAGCCAAAATCCTGTCGTGAAAATTTTCAACTTTTTTGAAGCCGAAATCTTTTCATGAAAATTTTCAACTTTTTTGAAGCCGAAATCTTTTCATGAAAATTTTCAACTTTTTTGAAGCCGAAATCTTTTCATGAAAATTTTCAACTTTTTTGAAGCTGAAATACTTCATGAAAATGTTCGACTTTTTTAAATCCGAAATCCTGTCGTGAAAATTTTCAACTTTTTTGAAGCCGAAATCTTTTCATGAAAATTTTCAACTTTTTTGAATCTGAAAAACTTCATGAAAATTTTCAACTTTTTTGAAGCCAAAATACTTCATGAAAATGTTCGACTTTTTTAAATCCGAAATCCTGTCGTGAAAATGTTCGACTTTTTTGAAGCCGAAATCTTTTCATGAAAATTTTCAACTTTTTTGAATCTGAAAAACTTCATGAAAATTTTCAATTTTTTGGAAGCCAAAATACTTCATGAAAATGTTCGACTTTTTTAAAGCCGAAATCCTGTCGTGAAAATTTTCAACTTTTTTGAAGCCGAAATCTTTTCATGAAAATTTTCAACTTTTTTGAAGCTGAAATACTTCATGAAAATGTTCGACTTTTTTAAAGCCGAAATCCTGTCGTGAAAATTTTCAACTTTTTTGAAGCCCAAATACTTCATGAAAATGTTCGACTTTTTTAAAGCCGAAATCCTATCGTGAAAATTTTCAACTTTTTTGAATCCGAAATACTTCATGAAAATGTTCGACTTTTTTAAAGCCGAAATCCTGTCGTGAAAATTTTCAACTTTTTTGAAGCCGAAATCTTTTCATGAAATTTTCAACTTTTTTGAAGCCGAAATCTTTTCATGAAAATTTTCAACTTTTTTGAAGCTGAAATACTTCATGAAAATGTTCGACTTTTTTAAAGCCGAAATCCTGTCGTGAAAATTTTCAACTTTTTTGAAGCCCAAATAATTCATGAAAATGTTCAACTTTTTTGAAGCCGAAATACTTCATGAAAATGTTCGACTTTTTTAAAGCCGAAATCCTGTCGTGAAAATTTTCAACCTTTTTGAAGCCGAAATACTTCATGAAAATGTTCGACTTTTTTAAGGCCGAAATCCTGTCGTGAAAATTTTCAACTTTTTTGAAGCCCAAATACTTCATGAAAATGTTCGACTTTTTTTGAAGCCAAAATCCTGTGGTGAAAATGTTCAACTTTTTTGAAGCCGAAATCTTTTCATGAAAATTTTCATCTTTTTTGAAGCCGAAATCTTTTCATGAAAATTTTCAACTTTTTTGAAGCCAAAATCTTTTCATGAAAATTTTCAACTTTTTTGAAGCTGGAATACTTCATGAAAATGTTCGACTTTTTTAACGCCGAAATCCTGTCGTGAAAATTTTCAACTTTTTTGAATCCGAAATACTTCATGAAAATGTTCGACTTTTTTGAAGCCGAAATACTTCATGAAAATGTTCGACTTTTTTAACGCCGAAATCCTGTCGTGAAAATTTTCAACTTTTTTGAATCCGAAATACTTCATGAAAATGTTCGACTTTTTTGAAGCCGAAATACTTCATGAAAACGTTCGACTTTTTTAAAGCCGAAATCCTGTCGTGAAAATTTTCAACTTTTTTGAAGCCGAAATCTTTTCATGAAAATTTTCAACTTTTTTGAAGCCGAAATCCTTTCATGAAAATTTTCAACTTTTTTAAAGCTGAAATACTTCATGAAAATGTTCGACTTTTTTAAAGCCGAAATCTTTTCATGAAAATTTTCAACTTTTATGAAGCCGAAATCTTTTCATGAAAATTTTCAACTTTTTTGAAGCCAAAATCTTTTCATGAAAATTTTCAACTTTTTTGAAGCTGAAATACTTCATGAAAATGTTCGACTTTTTTAACGCCGAAATCCTGTCGTGAAAATTTTCAACTTTTTTGAATCCGAAATACTTCATGAAAATGTTCGACTTTTTTGAAGCCGAAATACTTCATGAAAATGTTCGACTTTTTTAAAGCCAAAATCCTGTCGTGAAAATTTTCAACTTTTTTGAAGCCGAAATCTTTTCATGAAAATTTTCAACTTTTTTGAAGCCGAAATCTTTTCATGAAAATTTTCAACTTTTTTGAAGCCGAAATCTTTTCATGAAAATTTTCAACTTTTTTGAAGCTGAAATACTTCATGAAAATGTTCGACTTTTTTAAATCCGAAATCCTGTCGTGAAAATTTTCAACTTTTTTGAAGCCGAAATCTTTTCATGAAAATTTTCAACTTTTTTGAATCTGAAAAACTTCATGAAAATTTTCAACTTTTTTGAAGCCAAAATACTTCATGAAAATGTTCGACTTTTTTAAATCCGAAATCCTGTCGTGAAAATGTTCGACTTTTTTGAAGCCGAAATCTTTTCATGAAAATTTTCAACTTTTTTGAATCTGAAAAACTTCATGAAAATTTTCAATTTTTTGGAAGCCAAAATACTTCATGAAAATGTTCGACTTTTTTAAAGCCGAAATCCTGTCGTGAAAATTTTCAACTTTTTTGAAGCCGAAATCTTTTCATGAAAATTTTCAACTTTTTTGAAGCTGAAATACTTCATGAAAATGTTCGACTTTTTTAAAGCCGAAATCCTGTCGTGAAAATTTTCAACTTTTTTGAAGCCCAAATACTTCATGAAAATGTTCAACTTTTTTGAAGCCGAAATACTTCATGAAAATGTTCGACTTTTTTAAAGCTGAAATCCTGTCGTGAAAATTTTCAACCTTTTTGAAGCCAAAATACTTCATGAAAATGTTCGACTTTTTTAAAGCCGAAATCCTGTCGTGAAAATTTTCAACTTTTTTGAAGCCGAAATCTTTTCATGAAAATTTTCAACTTTTTTGAAGCTGAAATACTTCATGAAAATGTTCGACTTTTTTAAAGCCGAAATCCTGTCGTGAAAATTTTCAACTTTTTTGAAGCCCAAATACTTCATGAAAATGTTCAACTTTTTTGAAGCCGAAATACTTCAGGAAAATGTTCGACTTTTTTAAAGCCGAAATCCTGTCGTGAAAATTTTCAACCTTTTTGAAGCCGAAATACTTCATGAAAATGTTCGACTTTTTTAAAGCCGAAATCCTGTCGTGAAAATTTTCAACTTTTTTGAAGCCCAAATACTTCATGAAAATGTTCGACTTTTTTTGAAGCCAAAATCCTGTGGTGAAAATGTTCAACTTTTTTGAAGCCGAAATCTTTTCATGAAAATTTTCAACTTTTTTGAAGCCGAAATCTTTTCATGAAAATTTTCAACTTTTTTGAAGCCAAAATCTTTTCATGAAAATTTTCAACTTTTTTGAAGCTGGAATACTTCATGAAAATGTTCGACTTTTTTAACGCTGAAATCCTGTCGTGAAAATTTTCAACTTTTTTGAATCCGAAATACTTCATGAAAATGTTCGACTTTTTTGAAGCCGAAATACTTCATGAAAATGTTCGACTTTTTTAACGCCGAAATCCTGTCGTGAAAATTTTCAACTTTTTTGAATCCGAAATACTTCATGAAAATGTTCGACTTTTTTGAAGCCGAAATACTTCATGAAAACGTTCGACTTTTTTAAAGCCGAAATCCTGTCGTGAAAATGTTCGACTTTTTTGAAGCCGAAATCTTTTCATGAAAATTTTCAACTTTTTTGAATCTGAAAAACTTCATGAAAATTTTCAATTTTTTGGAAGCCAAAATACTTCATGAAAATGTTCGACTTTTTTAAAGCCGAAATCCTGTCGTGAAAATTTTCAACTTTTTTGAAGCCGAAATCTTTTCATGAAAATTTTCAACTTTTTTGAAGCTGAAATACTTCATGAAAATGTTCGACTTTTTTAAAGCCGAAATCCTGTCGTGAAAATTTTCAACTTTTTTGAAGCCCAAATACTTCATGAAAATGTTCAACTTTTTTGAAGCCGAAATACTTCATGAAAATGTTCGACTTTTTTAAAGCTGAAATCCTGTCGTGAAAATTTTCAACCTTTTTGAAGCCAAAATACTTCATGAAAATGTTCGACTTTTTTAAAGCCGAAATCCTGTCGTGAAAATTTTCAACTTTTTTGAAGCCGAAATCTTTTCATGAAAATTTTCAACTTTTTTGAAGCTGAAATACTTCATGAAAATGTTCGACTTTTTTAAAGCCGAAATCCTGTCGTGAAAATTTTCAACTTTTTTGAAGCCCAAATACTTCATGAAAATGTTCAACTTTTTTGAAGCCGAAATACTTCATGAAAATGTTCGACTTTTTTAAAGCTGAAATCCTGTCGTGAAAATTTTCAACCTTTTTGAAGCCGAAATACTTCATGAAAATGTTCGACTTTTTTAAAGCCGAAATCCTGTCGTGAAAATTTTCAACTTTTTTGAAGCCGAAATCTTTTCATGAAAATTTTCAACTTTTTTGAAGCCGAAATCTTTTCATGAAAATTTTCAACTTTTTTGAAGCTGAAATACTTCATGAAAATGTTTGACTTTTTTAAAGCCGAAATCCTGTCGTGAAAATTTTCAACCTTTTTGAAGCCGAAATACTTCATGAAAATGTTCGACTTTTTTAAAGCCGAAATCCTGTCGTGAAAATTTTCAACTTTTTTGAAGCCGAAATCTTTTCATGAAAATTTTCAACTTTTTTGAAGCTGAAATACTTCATGAAAATGTTCGACTTTTTTAACGCCGTAATCCTGTCGTGAAAATTTTCAACTTTTTTGAATCCGAAATACTTCATGAAAATGTTCGACTTTTTTGAAGCCGAAATACTTCATGAAAATGTTCGACTTTTTTAACGCCGAAATCCTGTCGTGAAAATTTTCAACTTTTTTGAATCCGAAATACTTCATGAAAATGTTCGACTTTTTTGAAGCCGAAATACTTCATGAAAACGTTCGACTTTTTTAAAGCCGAAATCCTGTCGTGAAAATTTTCAACTTTTTTGAAGCCGAAATCTTTTCATGAAAATTTTCAACTTTTTTGAAGCCGAAATCCTTTCATGAAAATTTTCAACTTTTTTAAAGCTGAAATACTTCATGAAAATGTTCGACTTTTTTAAAGCCGAAATCTTTTCATGAAAATTTTCAACTTTTATGAAGCCGAAATCTTTTCATGAAAATGTTCAACTTTTTTGAAGCCAAAATCTTTTCATGAAAATTTTCAACTTTTTTGAAGCTGAAATACTTCATGAAAATGTTCGACTTTTTTAACGCCGAAATCCTGTCGTGAAAATTTTCAACTTTTTTGAATCCGAAATACTTCATGAAAATGTTCGACTTTTTTGAAGCCGAAATACTTCATGAAAATGTTCGACTTTTTTAAAGCCAAAATCCTGTCGTGAAAATTTTCAACTTTTTTGAAGCCGAAATCTTTTCATGAAAATTTTCAACTTTTTTGAAGCCGAAATCTTTTCATGAAAATTTTCAACTTTTTTGAAGCCGAAATCTTTTCATGAAAATTTTCAACTTTTTTGAAGCTGAAATACTTCATGAAAATGTTCGACTTTTTTAAATCCGAAATCCTGTCGTGAAAATTTTCAACTTTTTTGAAGCCGAAATCTTTTCATGAAAATTTTCAACTTTTTTGAATCTGAAAAACTTCATGAAAATTTTCAACTTTTTTGAAGCCAAAATACTTCATGAAAATGTTCGACTTTTTTAAATCCGAAATCCTGTCGTGAAAATGTTCGACTTTTTTGAAGCCGAAATCTTTTCATGAAAATTTTCAACTTTTTTGAATCTGAAAAACTTCATGAAAATTTTCAATTTTTTGGAAGCCAAAATACTTCATGAAAATGTTCGACTTTTTTAAAGCCGAAATCCTGTCGTGAAAATTTTCAACTTTTTTGAAGCCGAAATCTTTTCATGAAAATTTTCAATTTTTTGAAGCTGAAATACTTCATGAAAATGTTGGACTTTTTTAACGCCGAAATCCTGTCGTGAAAATTTTCAACTTTTTTGAAGCCGAAATCTTTTCATGAAAATTTTCAACTTTTTTGAAGCCCAAATACTTCATGAAAATGTTCAACTTTTTTGAAGCCGAAATACTTCATGAAAATGTTCGACTTTTTTAAAGCTGAAATCCTGTCGTGAAAATTTTCAACCTTTTTGAAGCCAAAATACTTCATGAAAATGTTCGACTTTTTTAAAGCCGAAATCCTGTCGTGAAAATTTTCAACTTTTTTGAAGCCGAAATCTTTTCATGAAAATTTTCAACTTTTTTGAAGCTGAAATACTTCATGAAAATGTTCGACTTTTTTAAAGCCGAAATCCTGTCGTGAAAATTTTCAACTTTTTTGAAGCCCAAATACTTCATGAAAATGTTCAACTTTTTTGAAGCCGAAATACTTCATGAAAATGTTCGACTTTTTTAAAGCTGAAATCCTGTCGTGAAAATTTTCAACCTTTTTGAAGCCGAAATACTTCATGAAAATGTTCGACTTTTTTAAAGCCGAAATCCTGTCGTGAAAATTTTCAACTTTTTTGAAGCCGAAATCTTTTCATGAAAATTTTCAACTTTTTTGAAGCCGAAATCTTTTCATGAAAATTTTCAACTTTTTTGAAGCTGAAATACTTCATGAAAATGTTTGACTTTTTTAAAGCCGAAATCCTGTCGTGAAAATTTTCAACCTTTTTGAAGCCGAAATACTTCATGAAAATGTTCGACTTTTTTAAAGCCGAAATCCTGTCGTGAAAATTTTCAACTTTTTTGAAGCCGAAATCTTTTCATGAAAATTTTCAACTTTTTTGAAGCTGAAATACTTCATGAAAATGTTCGACTTTTTTAACGCCGTAATCCTGTCGTGAAAATTTTCAACTTTTTTGAATCCGAAATACTTCATGAAAATGTTCGACTTTTTTGAAGCCGAAATACTTCATGAAAATGTTCGACTTTTTTAACGCCGAAATCCTGTCGTGAAAATTTTCAACTTTTTTGAATCCGAAATACTTCATGAAAATGTTCGACTTTTTTGAAGCCGAAATACTTCATGAAAACGTTCGACTTTTTTAAAGCCGAAATCCTGTCGTGAAAATTTTCAACTTTTTTGAAGCCGAAATCTTTTCATGAAAATTTTCAACTTTTTTGAAGCCGAAATCCTTTCATGAAAATTTTCAACTTTTTTAAAGCTGAAATACTTCATGAAAATGTTCGACTTTTTTAAAGCCGAAATCTTTTCATGAAAATTTTCAACTTTTATGAAGCCGAAATCTTTTCATGAAAATTTTCAACTTTTTTGAAGCCAAAATCTTTTCATGAAAATTTTCAACTTTTTTGAAGCTGAAATACTTCATGAAAATGTTCGACTTTTTTAACGCCGAAATCCTGTCGTGAAAATTTTCAACTTTTTTGAATCCGAAATACTTCATGAAAATGTTCGACTTTTTTGAAGCCGAAATACTTCATGAAAATGTTCGACTTTTTTAAAGCCAAAATCCTGTCGTGAAAATTTTCAACTTTTTTGAAGCCGAAATCTTTTCATGAAAATTTTCAACTTTTTTGAAGCCGAAATCTTTTCATGAAAATTTTCAACTTTTTTGAAGCCGAAATCTTTTCATGAAAATTTTCAACTTTTTTGAAGCTGAAATACTTCATGAAAATGTTCGACTTTTTTAAATCCGAAATCCTGTCGTGAAAATTTTCAACTTTTTTGAAGCCGAAATCTTTTCATGAAAATTTTCAACTTTTTTGAATCTGAAAAACTTCATGAAAATTTTCAACTTTTTTGAAGCCAAAATACTTCATGAAAATGTTCGACTTTTTTAAATCCGAAATCCTGTCGTGAAAATGTTCGACTTTTTTGAAGCCGAAATCTTTTCATGAAAATTTTCAACTTTTTTGAATCTGAAAAACTTCATGAAAATTTTCAATTTTTTGGAAGCCAAAATACTTCATGAAAATGTTCGACTTTTTTAAAGCCGAAATCCTGTCGTGAAAATTTTCAACTTTTTTGAAGCCGAAATCTTTTCATGAAAATTTTCAATTTTTTGAAGCTGAAATACTTCATGAAAATGTTGGACTTTTTTAACGCCGAAATCCTGTCGTGAAAATTTTCAACTTTTTTGAAGCCGAAATCTTTTCATGAAAATTTTCAACTTTTTTGAAGCCGAAATCTTTTCATGAAAATGTTCAACTTTTTTGAAGCCGAAATCTTTTCATGAAAATTTTCGACTTTTTTGAAGCTGAAATACTTCATGAAAATGTTCGACTTTTTTAAAGCCGAAATCCTGTCGTGAAAATTTTCAACTTTTTTGAAGCCCAAATACTTCATGAAAATGTTCAACTTTTTTGAAGCCGAAATACTTCATGAAAATGTTCGACTTTTTTAAAGCTGAAATCCTGTCGTGAAAATTTTCAACCTTTTTGAAGCCGAAATACTTCATGAAAATGTTCGACTTTTTTAAAGCCGAAATCCTGTCGTGAAAATTTTCAACTTTTTTGAAGCCGAAATCTTTTCATGAAAATTTTCAACTTTTTTGAAGCCGAAATCTTTTCATGAAAATTTTCAACTTTTTTGAAGCTGAAATACTTCATGAAAATGTTTGACTTTTTTAAAGCCGAAATCCTGTCGTGAAAATTTTCAACCTTTTTGAAGCCGAAATACTTCATGAAAATGTTCGACTTTTTTAAAGCCGAAATCCTGTCGTGAAAATTTTCAACTTTTTTGAAGCCTAAATCTTTTCATGAAAATTTTCAACTTTTTTGAAGCCGAAATCTTTTCATGAAAATTTTCAACTTTTTTGAAGCTGAAATACTTCATGAAAATGTTCGACTTTTTTAAAGCCGAAATCCTGTCGTGAAAATTTTCAACTTTTTTGAAGCCCAAATACTTCATGAAAATGTTCAACTTTTTTGAAGCCGAAATACTTCATGAAAATGTTCGACTTTTTTAAAGCCGAAATCCTGTCGTGAAAATTTTCAACTTTTTTGAAGCCGAAATCTTTTCATGAAAATTTTCAACTTTTTTGAAGCCGAAATCTTTTCATGAAAATTTTCAACTTTTTTGAAGCTGAAATACTTCATGAAAATTTTCAACTTTTTTGAAGCTGAAATACTTCATGAAAATGTTCGACTTTTTTAAAGCCAAAATCCTGTCGTGAAAATTTTCAACTTTTTTGAAGCCGAAATCTTTTCATGAAAATTTTCAACTTTTTTGAAGCCGAAATCTTTTCATGAAAATTTTCAACTTTTTTGAAGCTGAAATACTTCATGAAAATGTTCGACTTTTTTAACGCCGAAATCCTGTCTTGAAAATTTTCAACTTTTTTGAAGCCCAAATACTTCATGAAAATGTTCGACTTTTTTAAATCCGAAATCCTGTCGTGAAAATTTTCAACTTTTTTGAAGCCGAAATCTTTTCATGAAAATTTTCAACTTTTTTGATTCTGAAAAACTTCATGAAAATTTTCAACTTTTTTGAAGCCAAAATACTTCATGAAAATGTTCGACTTTTTTAAATCCGAAATCCTGTCGTGAAAATGTTCGACTTTTTTGAAGCCGAAATCTTTTCATGAAAATTTTCAACTTTTTTGAATCCGAAATACTTCATGAAAATGTTCGACTTTTTTGAAGCCGAAATACTTCATGAAAACGTTCGACTTTTTTAAAGCCGAAATACTTCATGAAAATGTTCGACTTTTTTAACGCCGAAATCCTGTCGTGAAAATTTTCAACTTTTTTGAATCCGAAATACTTCATGAAAATGTTCGACTTTTTTGAAGCCGAAATACTTCATGAAAACGTTCGACTTTTTTAAAGCCGAAATCCTGTCGTGAAAATTTTCAACTTTTTTGAAGCCGAAATCTTTTCATGAAAATTTTCAACTTTTTTGAAGCCGAAATCCTTTCATGAAAATTTTCAACTTTTTTAAAGCTGAAATACTTCATGAAAATGTTCGACTTTTTTAAAGCCGAAATCTTTTCATGAAAATTTTCAACTTTTATGAAGCCGAAATCTTTTCATGAAAATTTTCAACTTTTTTGAAGCTGAAATACTTCATGAAAATGTTCGACTTTTTTAACGCCGAAATCCTGTCGTGAAAATTTTCAACTTTTTTGAATCCGAAATACTTCATGAAAATGTTCGACTTTTTTGAAGCTGAAATACTTCATGAAAACGTTCGACTTTTTTAAAGCCGAAATCCTGTCGTGAAAATTTTCAACTTTTTTGAAGCCGAAATCTTTTCATGAAAATTTTCAACTTTTTTGTAGCCGAAATCTTTTCATGAAAATTTTCAACTTTTTTGAAGCTGAAATACTTCATGAAAATGTTCGACTTTTTTTAAAGCCGAAATCCTGTCGTGAAAATGTTCAACTTTTTTGAAGCCCAAATACTTCATGAAAATGTTCGACTTTTTTTAAAGCCAAAATCCTGTCGTGAAAATGTTCAACTTTTTTGAAGCCGAAATCTTTTCATGAAAATTTTCAACTTTTTTGAAGCCGAAATCTTTTCATGAAAATTTTCAACTTTTTTGAAGCCAAAATCTTTACATGAAAATTTTCAACTTTTTTGAAGCTGAAATACTTCATGAAAATGTTCGACTTTTTTAACGCCGAAATCCTGTCGTGAAAATGTTCGACTTTTTTGAAGCCGAAATCTTTTCATGAAAATTTTCAACTTTTTTGAATCTGAAAAACTTCATGAAAATTTTCAATTTTTTGGAAGCCAAAATACTTCATGAAAATGTTCGACTTTTTTAAAGCCGAAATACTTCATGAAAATGTTCGACTTTTTTAAAGCCGAAATCCTGTCGTGAAAATTTTCAACTTTTTTGAAGCCCAAATACTTCATGAAAATGTTCAACTTTTTTGAAGCCGAAATACTTCATGAAAATGTTCGACTTTTTTAAAGCTGAAATCCTGTCGTGAAAATTTTCAACCTTTTTGAAGCCAAAATACTTCATGAAAATGTTCGACTTTTTTAAAGCCGAAATCCTGTCGTGAAAATTTTCAACTTTTTTGAAGCCCAAATACTTCATGAAAATGTTCGACTTTTTTTGAAGCCAAAATCCTGTGGTGAAAATGTTCAACTTTTTTGAAGCCGAAATCTTTTCATGAAAATTTTCAACTTTTTTGAAGCCGAAATCTTTTCATGAAAATTTTCAACTTTTTTGAATCCGAAATACTTCATGAAAATGTTCGACTTTTTTGAAGCCGAAATACTTCATGAAAATGTTCGACTTTTTTAACGCCGAAATCCTGTCGTGAAAATTTTCAACTTTTTTGAATCCGAAATACTTCATGAAAATGTTCGACTTTTTTGAAGCCGAAATACTTCATGAAAACGTTCGACTTTTTTAAAGCCGAAATCCTGTCGTGAAAATTTTCAACTTTTTTGAAGCCGAAATCTTTTCATGAAAATTTTCAACTTTTTTGAAGCCGAAATCCTTTCATGAAAATTTTCAACTTTTTTAAAGCTGAAATACTTCATGAAAATGTTCGACTTTTTTAAAGCCGAAATCTTTTCATGAAAATTTTCAACTTTTATGAAGCCGAAATCTTTTCATGAAAATTTTCAACTTTTTTGAAGCTGAAATACTTCATGAAAATGTTCGACTTTTTTAACGCCGAAATCCTGTCGTGAAAATTTTCAACTTTTTTGAATCCGAAATACTTCATGAAAATGTTCGACTTTTTTGAAGCTGAAATACTTCATGAAAACGTTCGACTTTTTTAAAGCCGAAATCCTGTCGTGAAAATTTTCAACTTTTTTGAAGCCGAAATCTTTTCATGAAAATTTTCAACTTTTTTGTAGCCGAAATCTTTTCATGAAAATTTTCAACTTTTTTGAAGCTGAAATACTTCATGAAAATGTTCGACTTTTTTAAAGCCGAAATCCTGTCGTGAAAATTTTCAACTTTTTTGAAACTGAAATCTTTTCATGAAAATTTTCAACTTTTTTGAAGCTGAAATACTTCATGAAAATGTTCGACTTTTTTTAAAGCCGAAATCCTGTCGTGAAAATGTTCAACTTTTTTGAAGCCCAAATACTTCATGAAAATGTTCGACTTTTTTTAAAGCCAAAATCCTGTCGTGAAAATGTTCAACTTTTTTGAAGCCGAAATCTTTTCATGAAAATTTTCAACTTTTTTGAAGCCGAAATCTTTTCATGAAAATTTTCAACTTTTTTGAAGCCAAAATCTTTACATGAAAATTTTCAACTTTTTTGAAGCTGAAATACTTCATGAAAATGTTCGACTTTTTTAACGCCGAAATCCTGTCGTGAAAATTTTCAACTTTTTTGAATCCGAAATACTTCATGAAAATTTTCAACTTTTTTGAAGCCAAAATCTTTTCATGAAAATTTTCAACTTTTTTGAAGCTGAAATACTTCATGAAAATGTTCGACTTTTTTAAAGCCGAAATCCTATCGTGAAAATTTTCAACTTATTTGAATCCGAAATCTTTTCATGAAAATTTTCAACTTTTTTGAAGCCAAAATCTTTTCATGAAAATTTTCAACTTTTTTGAAGCCGAAATTTTTTCATGAAAGTTTTCAACTTTTTTGAATCCGAAATACTTCATGAAAATGTTCGACTTTTTTGAAGCCGAAATACTTCATGAAAATGTTCGACTTTTTTAACGCCGAAATCCTGTCGTGAAAATTTTCAACTTTTTTGAATCCGAAATACTTCATGAAAATGTTCGACTTTTTTGAAGCCGAAATACTTCATGAAAACGTTCGACTTTTTTAAAGCCGAAATCCTGTCGTGAAAATTTTCAACTTTTTTGAAGCCGAAATCTTTTCATGAAAATTTTCAACTTTTTTGAAGCCGAAATCCTTTCATGAAAATTTTCAACTTTTTTAAAGCTGAAATACTTCATGAAAATTTTCAACTTTTTTGAAGCTGAAATACTTCATGAAAATGTTCGACTTTTTTAAAGCCGAAATCCTATCGTGAAAATTTTCAACTTATTTGAATCCGAAATCTTTTCATGAAAATTTTCAACTTTTTTGAAGCCAAAATCTTTTCATGAAAATTTTCAACTTTTTTGAAGCCGAAATTTTTTCATGAAAGTTTTCAACTTTTTTGAATCCGAAATACTTCATGAAAATGTTCGACTTTTTTGAAGCCGAAATACTTCATGAAAATGTTCGACTTTTTTAACGCCGAAATCCTGTCGTGAAAATTTTCAACTTTTTTGAATCCGAAATACTTCATGAAAATGTTCGACTTTTTTGAAGCCGAAATACTTCATGAAAACGTTCGACTTTTTTAAAGCCGAAATCCTGTCGTGAAAATTTTCAACTTTTTTGAAGCCGAAATCTTTTCATGAAAATTTTCAACTTTTTTGAAGCCGAAATCCTTTCATGAAAATTTTCAACTTTTTTAAAGCTGAAATACTTCATGAAAATGTTCGACTTTTTTAAAGCCGAAATCTTTTCATGAAAATTTTCAACTTTTATGAAGCCGAAATCTTTTCATGAAAATTTTCAACTTTTTTGAAGCTGAAATACTTCATGAAAATGTTCGACTTTTTTAACGCCGAAATCCTGTCGTGAAAATTTTCAACTTTTTTGAATCCGAAATACTTCATGAAAATGTTCGACTTTTTTGAAGCCGAAATACTTCATGAAAACGTTCGACTTTTTTAAAGCCGAAATCCTGTCGTGAAAATTTTCAACTTTTTTGAAGCCGAAATCTTTTCATGAAAATTTTCAACTTTTTTGTAGCCGAAATCTTTTCATGAAAATTTTCAACTTTTTTGAAGCTGAAATACTTCATGAAAATGTTCGACTTTTTTTAAAGCCGAAATCCTGTCGTGAAAATGTTCAACTTTTTTGAAGCCCAAATACTTCATGAAAATGTTCGACTTTTTTTAAAGCCAAAATCCTGTCGTGAAAATGTTCAACTTTTTTGAAGCCGAAATCTTTTCATGAAAATTTTCAACTTTTTTGAAGCCGAAATCTTTTCATGAAAATTTTCAACTTTTTTGAAGCCAAAATCTTTACATGAAAATTTTCAACTTTTTTGAAGCTGAAATACTTCATGAAAATGTTCGACTTTTTTAACGCCGAAATCCTGTCGTGAAAATTTTCAACTTTTTTGAATCCGAAATACTTCATGAAAATTTTCAACTTTTTTGAAGCCAAAATCTTTTCATGAAAATTTTCAACTTTTTTGAAGCTGAAATACTTCATGAAAATGTTCGACTTTTTTAAAGCCGAAATCCTATCGTGAAAATTTTCAACTTATTTGAATCCGAAATCTTTTCATGAAAATTTTCAACTTTTTTGAAGCCGAAATCTTTTCATGAAAATTTTCAACTTTTTTGAAGCCGAAATTTTTTCATGAAAGTTTTCAACTTTTTTGAATCCGAAATACTTCATGAAAATGTTCGACTTTTTTGAAGCCGAAATACTTCATGAAAACGTTCGACTTTTTTAAAGCCGAAATCCTGTCGTGAAAATTTTCAACTTTTTTGAAGCCGAAATCTTTTCATGAAAATTTTCAACTTTTTTGAAGCCGAAATCCTTTCATGAAAATTTTCAACTTTTTTAAAGCTGAAATACTTCATGAAAATGTTCGACTTTTTTAAAGCCGAAATCTTTTCATGAAAATTTTCAACTTTTATGAAGCCGAAATCTTTTCATGAAAATTTTCAACTTTTTTGAAGCTGAAATACTTCATGAAAATGTTCGACTTTTTTAACGCCGAAATCCTGTCGTGAAAATTTTCAACTTTTTTGAATCCGAAATACTTCATGAAAATGTTCGACTTTTTTGAAGCCGAAATACTTCATGAAAACGTTCGACTTTTTTAAAGCCGAAATCCTGTCGTGAAAATTTTCAACTTTTTTGAAGCCGAAATCTTTTCATGAAAATTTTCAACTTTTTTGTAGCCGAAATCTTTTCATGAAAATTTTCAACTTTTTTGAAGCTGAAATACTTCATGAAAATGTTCGACTTTTTTAAAGCCGAAATCCTGTCGTGAAAATTTTCAACTTTTTTGAAACTGAAATCTTTTCATGAAAATTTTCAACTTTTTTGAAGCTGAAATACTTCATGAAAATGTTCGACTTTTTTTAAAGCCGAAATCCTGTCGTGAAAATGTTCAACTTTTTTGAAGCCCAAATACTTCATGAAAATGTTCGACTTTTTTTAAAGCCAAAATCCTGTCGTGAAAATGTTCAACTTTTTTGAAGCCGAAATCTTTTCATGAAAATTTTCAACTTTTTTGAAGCCGAAATCTTTTCATGAAAATTTTCAACTTTTTTGAAGCCAAAATCTTTACATGAAAATTTTCAACTTTTTTGAAGCTGAAATACTTCATGAAAATGTTCGACTTTTTTAACGCCGAAATCCTGTCGTGAAAATTTTCAACTTTTTTGAATCCGAAATACTTCATGAAAATTTTCAACTTTTTTGAAGCCAAAATCTTTTCATGAAAATTTTCAACTTTTTTGAAGCTGAAATACTTCATGAAAATGTTCGACTTTTTTTAAAGCCGAAATCCTGTCGTGAAAATGTTCAACTTTTTTGAAGCCCAAATACTTCATGAAAATGTTCGACTTTTTTTAAAGCCAAAATCCTGTCGTGAAAATGTTCAACTTTTTTGAAGCCGAAATCTTTTCATGAAAATTTTCAACTTTTTTGAAGCCGAAATCTTTTCATGAAAATTTTCAACTTTTTTGAAGCCAAAATCTTTACATGAAAATTTTCAACTTTTTTGAAGCTGAAATACTTCATGAAAATGTTCGACTTTTTTAACGCCGAAATCCTGTCGTGAAAATTTTCAACTTTTTTGAATCCGAAATACTTCATGAAAATTTTCAACTTTTTTGAAGCCAAAATCTTTTCATGAAAATTTTCAACTTTTTTGAAGCTGAAATACTTCATGAAAATGTTCGACTTTTTTAAAGCCGAAATCCTATCGTGAAAATTTTCAACTTATTTGAATCCGAAATCTTTTCATGAAAATTTTCAACTTTTTTGAAGCCGAAATCTTTTCATGAAAATTTTCAACTTTTTTGAAGCCGAAATTTTTTCATGAAAGTTTTCAACTTTTTTGAATCCGAAATACTTCATGAAAATGTTCGACTTTTTTGAAGCCGAAATACTTCATGAAAATGTTCGACTTTTTTAACGCCGAAATCCTGTCGTGAAAATTTTCAACTTTTTTGAATCCGAAATACTTCATGAAAATGTTCGACTTTTTTGAAGCCGAAATACTTCATGAAAACGTTCGACTTTTTTAAAGCCGAAATCCTGTCGTGAAAATTTTCAACTTTTTTGAAGCCGAAATCTTTTCATGAAAATTTTCAACTTTTTTGAAGCCGAAATCCTTTCATGAAAATTTTCAACTTTTTTAAAGCTGAAATACTTCATGAAAATGTTCGACTTTTTTAAAGCCGAAATCTTTTCATGAAAATTTTCAACTTTTATGAAGCCGAAATCTTTTCATGAAAATTTTCAACTTTTTTGAAGCTGAAATACTTCATGAAAATGTTCGACTTTTTTTAAAGCCGAAATCCTGTCGTGAAAATGTTCAACTTTTTTGAAGCCCAAATACTTCATGAAAATGTTCGACTTTTTTTAAAGCCAAAATCCTGTCGTGAAAATGTTCAACTTTTTTGAAGCCGAAATCTTTTCATGAAAATTTTCAACTTTTTTGAAGCCGAAATCTTTTCATGAAAATTTTCAACTTTTTTGAAGCCAAAATCTTTACATGAAAATTTTCAACTTTTTTGAAGCTGAAATACTTCATGAAAATGTTCGACTTTTTTAACGCCGAAATCCTGTCGTGAAAATTTTCAACTTTTTTGAATCCGAAATACTTCATGAAAATTTTCAACTTTTTTGAAGCCAAAATCTTTTCATGAAAATTTTCAACTTTTTTGAAGCTGAAATACTTCATGAAAATGTTCGACTTTTTTAAAGCCGAAATCCTATCGTGAAAATTTTCAACTTATTTGAATCCGAAATCTTTTCATGAAAATTTTCAACTTTTTTGAAGCCGAAATCTTTTCATGAAAATTTTCAACTTTTTTGAAGCCGAAATTTTTTCATGAAAGTTTTCAACTTTTTTGAATCCGAAATACTTCATGAAAATGTTCGACTTTTTTGAAGCCGAAATACTTCATGAAAATGTTCGACTTTTTTAACGCCGAAATCCTGTCGTGAAAATTTTCAACTTTTTTGAATCCGAAATACTTCATGAAAATGTTCGACTTTTTTGAAGCCGAAATACTTCATGAAAACGTTCGACTTTTTTAAAGCCGAAATCCTGTCGTGAAAATTTTCAACTTTTTTGAAGCCGAAATCTTTTCATGAAAATTTTCAACTTTTTTGAAGCCGAAATCCTTTCATGAAAATTTTCTACTTTTTTAAAGCTGAAATACTTCATGAAAATGTTCGACTTTTTTAAAGCCGAAATCTTTTCATGAAAATTTTCAACTTTTTTGTAGCCGAAATCTTTTCATGAAAATTTTCAACTTTTTTGAAGCTGAAATACTTCATGAAAATGTTCGACTTTTTTAACGCCGAAATCCTGTCGTGAAAATTTTCAACTTTTTTGAATCCGAAATACTTCATGAAAATTTTCAACTTTTTTGAAGCCAAAATCTTTTCATGAAAATTTTCAACTTTTTTGAAGCTGAAATACTTCATGAAAATGTTCGACTTTTTTAAAGCCGAAATCCTATCGTGAAAATTTTCAACTTATTTGAATCCGAAATCTTTTCATGAAAATTTTCAACTTTTTTGAAGCCGAAATCTTTTCATGAAAATTTTCAACTTTTTTGAAGCCGAAATTTTTTCATGAAAGTTTTCAACTTTTTTGAAGCTGAAATACTTCATGAAAATGTTCGACTTTTTTAAAGCCGAAATCCTGTCGTGAAAATTTTCAACTTTTTTGAAGCCCAAATACTTCATGAAAATGTTCAACTTTTTTGAAGCCGAAATACTTCATGAAAATGTTCGACTTTTTTAAAAGTGAAATCCTGTCGTGAAAATTTTCAACCTTTTTGAAGCCGAAATACTTCATGAAAATGTTCGACTTTTTTAAAGCCGAAATCCTTTCGTGAAAATTTTCAACTTTTTTGAAGCCGAAATCTTTTCATGAAAATTTTCAACTTTTTTGAAGCCGAAATCTTTTCATGAAAATTTTCAACTTTTTTGAAGCTGAAATACTTCATGAAAATGTTAGACTTTTTTGAAGCCGAAATCCTTTCGTGAAAATTTTCAACTTTTTTGAAGCCGAAATCTTTTCATGAAAATTTTCAACTTTTTTGAAGCCGAAATCTTTTCATGAAAATTTTCAACTTTTTTGAAGCTGAAATACTTCATGAAAATGTTAGACTTTTTTGAAGCCGAAATCCTGTCGTGAAAATTTTCAACTTTTTTGAAGCCGAAATACTTCATGAAAATGTTCGACTTTTTTAAAGCCGAAATCCTGTCTTGAAAATTTTCAACTTTTTTGAAGCCGAAATCTTTTCATGAAAATTTTCAACTTTTTTGAAGCCGAAATCTTTTCATGAAAATTTTCAACTTTTTTGAAGCTGAAATACTTCATGAAAATGTTAGACTTTTTTGAAGCCGAAATCCTGTCGTGAAAATTTTCAACTTTTTTGAAGCCGAAATACTTCATGAAAATGTTCGACTTTTTTAAAGCCGAAATCCTGTCGTGAAAATTTTCAACCTTTTTGAAGCCGAAATACTTCATGAAAATGTTCGACTTTTTTAAAGCCGAAATCCTGTCGTGAAAATTTTCAACTTTTTTGAAGCCCAAATACTTCATGAAAATGTTCGACTTTTTTTAAAGCCAAAATCCTGTCGTGAAAATGTTCAACTTTTTTGAAGCCGAAATCTTTTCATGAAAATTTTCAACTTTTTTGAAGCCAAAATCTTTTCATGAAAATTTTCAACTTTTTTGAAGCTGAAATACTTCATGAAAATGTTCGACTTTTTTTAAAGCCGAAATCCTGTCGTGAAAATGTTCAACTTTTTTGAAGCCCAAATACTTCATGAAAATGTTCGACTTTTTTTAAAGCCAAAATCCTGTCGTGAAAATGTTCAACTTTTTTGAAGCCGAAATCTTTTCATGAAAATTTTCAACTTTTTTGAAGCCGAAATCTTTTCATGAAAATTTTCAACTTTTTTGAAGCCAAAATCTTTACATGAAAATTTTCAACTTTTTTGAAGCTGAAATACTTCATGAAAATGTTCGACTTTTTTAACGCCGAAATCCTGTCGTGAAAATTTTCAACTTTTTTGAATCCGAAATACTTCATGAAAATTTTCAACTTTTTTGAAGCCAAAATCTTTTCATGAAAATTTTCAACTTTTTTGAAGCTGAAATACTTCATGAAAATGTTCGACTTTTTTAAAGCCGAAATCCTATCGTGAAAATTTTCAACTTATTTGAATCCGAAATCTTTTCATGAAAATTTTCAACTTTTTTGAAGCCGAAATCTTTTCATGAAAATTTTCAACTTTTTTGAAGCCGAAATTTTTTCATGAAAGTTTTCAACTTTTTTGAATCCGAAATACTTCATGAAAATGTTCGACTTTTTTGAAGCCGAAATACTTCATGAAAATGTTCGACTTTTTTATCGCCGAAATCCTGTCGTGAAAATTTTCAACTTTTTTGAATCCGAAATACTTCATGAAAATGTTCGACTTTTTTGAAGCCGAAATACTTCATGAAAACGTTCGACTTTTTTAAAGCCGAAATCCTGTCGTGAAAATTTTCAACTTTTTTGAAGCCGAAATCTTTTCATGAAAATTTTCAACTTTTTTGAAGCCGAAATCCTTTCATGAAAATTTTCAACTTTTTTAAAGCTGAAATACTTCATGAAAATGTTCGACTTTTTTAAAGCCGAAATCTTTTCATGAAAATTTTCAACTTTTTTGTAGCCGAAATCTTTTCATGAAAATTTTCAACTTTTTTGAAGCTGAAATACTTCATGAAAATGTTCGACTTTTTTAACGCCGAAATCCTGTCGTGAAAATTTTCAACTTTTTTGAATCCGAAATACTTCATGAAAATTTTCAACTTTTTTGAAGCCAAAATCTTTTCATGAAAATTTTCAACTTTTTTGAAGCTGAAATACTTCATGAAAATGTTCGACTTTTTTAAAGCCGAAATCCTATCGTGAAAATTTTCAACTTATTTGAATCCGAAATCTTTTCATGAAAATTTTCAACTTTTTTGAAGCCGAAATCTTTTCATGAAAATTTTCAACTTTTTTGAAGCCGAAATTTTTTCATGAAAGTTTTCAACTTTTTTGAAGCTGAAATACTTCATGAAAATGTTCGACTTTTTTAAAGCCGAAATCCTGTCGTGAAAATTTTCAACTTTTTTGAAGCCCAAATACTTCATGAAAATGTTCAACTTTTTTGAAGCCGAAATACTTCATGAAAATGTTCGACTTTTTTAAAAGTGAAATCCTGTCGTGAAAATTTTCAACCTTTTTGAAGCCGAAATACTTCATGAAAATGTTCGACTTTTTTAAAGCCGAAATCCTTTCGTGAAAATTTTCAACTTTTTTGAAGCCGAAATCTTTTCATGAAAATTTTCAACTTTTTTGAAGCCGAAATCTTTTCATGAAAATTTTCAACTTTTTTGAAGCTGAAATACTTCATGAAAATGTTAGACTTTTTTGAAGCCGAAATCCTTTCGTGAAAATTTTCAACTTTTTTGAAGCCGAAATCTTTTCATGAAAATTTTCAACTTTTTTGAAGCCGAAATCATTTCATGAAAATTTTCAACTTTTTGGAAGCTGAAATACTTCATGAAAATGTTAGACTTTTTTGAAGCCGAAATCCTGTCGTGAAAATTTTCAACTTTTTTGAAGCCGAAATACTTCATGAAAATGTTCGACTTTTTTAAAGCCGAAATCCTGTCTTGAAAATTTTCAACTTTTTTGAAGCCGAAATCTTTTCATGAAAATTTTCAACTTTTTTGAAGCCGAAATCTTTTCATGAAAATTTTCAACTTTTTTGAAGCTGAAATACTTCATGAAAATGTTAGACTTTTTTGAAGCCGAAATCCTGTCGTGAAAATTTTCAACTTTTTTGAAGCCGAAATACTTCATGAAAATGTTCGACTTTTTTAAAGCCGAAATCCTGTCGTGAAAATTTTCAACCTTTTTGAAGCCGAAATACTTCATGAAAATGTTCGACTTTTTTAAAGCCGAAATCCTGTCGTGAAAATTTTCAACTTTTTTGAAGCCCAAATACTTCATGAAAATGTTCGACTTTTTTTAAAGCCAAAATCCTGTCGTGAAAATGTTCAACTTTTTTGAAGCCGAAATCTTTTCATGAAAATTTTCAACTTTTTTGAAGCCAAAATCTTTTCATGAAAATTTTCAACTTTTTTGAAGCTGAAATACTTCATGAAAATGTTCGACTTTTTTTAAAGCCGAAATCCTGTCGTGAAAATGTTCAACTTTTTTGAAGCCCAAATACTTCATGAAAATGTTCGACTTTTTTTAAAGCCAAAATCCTGTCGTGAAAATGTTCAACTTTTTTGAAGCCGAAATCTTTTCATGAAAATTTTCAACTTTTTTGAAGCCGAAATCTTTTCATGAAAATTTTCAACTTTTTTGAAGCCAAAATCTTTACATGAAAATTTTCAACTTTTTTGAAGCTGAAATACTTCATGAAAATGTTCGACTTTTTTAACGCCGAAATCCTGTCGTGAAAATTTTCAACTTTTTTGAATCCGAAATACTTCATGAAAATTTTCAACTTTTTTGAAGCCAAAATCTTTTCATGAAAATTTTCAACTTTTTTGAAGCTGAAATACTTCATGAAAATGTTCGACTTTTTTAAAGCCGAAATCCTATCGTGAAAATTTTCAACTTATTTGAATCCGAAATCTTTTCATGAAAATTTTCAACTTTTTTGAAGCCGAAATCTTTTCATGAAAATTTTCAACTTTTTTGAAGCCGAAATTTTTTCATGAAAGTTTTCAACTTTTTTGAATCCGAAATACTTCATGAAAATGTTCGACTTTTTTGAAGCCGAAATACTTCATGAAAATGTTCGACTTTTTTAAAGCCGAAATCCTTTCGTGAAAATTTTCAACTTTTTTGAAGCCGAAATCTTTTCATGAAAATTTTCAACTTTTTTGAAGCCGAAATCTTTTCATGAAAATTTTCAACTTTTTTGAAGCTGAAATACTTCATGAAAATGTTAGACTTTTTTGAAGCCGAAATCCTTTCGTGAAAATTTTCAACTTTTTTGAAGCCGAAATCTTTTCATGAAAATTTTCAACTTTTTTGAAGCCGAAATCTTTTCATGAAAATTTTCAACTTTTTTGAAGCTGAAATACTTCATGAAAATGTTAGACTTTTTTGAAGCCGAAATCCTGTCGTGAAAATTTTCAACTTTTTTGAAGCCGAAATACTTCATGAAAATGTTCGACTTTTTTAAAGCCGAAATCCTGTCTTGAAAATTTTCAACTTTTTTGAAGCCGAAATCTTTTCATGAAAATTTTCAACTTTTTTGAAGCCGAAATCTTTTCATGAAAATTTTCAACTTTTTTGAAGCTGAAATACTTCATGAAAATGTTAGACTTTTTTGAAGCCGAAATCCTGTCGTGAAAATTTTCAACTTTTTTGAAGCCGAAATACTTCATGAAAATGTTCGACTTTTTTAAAGCCGAAATCCTGTCGTGAAAATTTTCAACCTTTTTGAAGCCGAAATACTTCATGAAAATGTTCGACTTTTTTAAAGCCGAAATCCTGTCGTGAAAATTTTCAACTTTTTTGAAGCCCAAATACTTCATGAAAATGTTCGACTTTTTTTAAAGCCAAAATCCTGTCGTGAAAATGTTCAACTTTTTTGAAGCCGAAATCTTTTCATGAAAATTTTCAACTTTTTTGAAGCCAAAATCTTTTCATGAAAATTTTCAACTTTTTTGAAGCTGAAATACTTCATGAAAATGTTCGACTTTTTTTAAAGCCGAAATCCTGTCGTGAAAATGTTCAACTTTTTTGAAGCCCAAATACTTCATGAAAATGTTCGACTTTTTTTAAAGCCAAAATCCTGTCGTGAAAATGTTCAACTTTTTTGAAGCCGAAATCTTTTCATGAAAATTTTCAACTTTTTTGAAGCCGAAATCTTTTCATGAAAATTTTCAACTTTTTTGAAGCCAAAATCTTTACATGAAAATTTTCAACTTTTTTGAAGCTGAAATACTTCATGAAAATGTTCGACTTTTTTAACGCCGAAATCCTGTCGTGAAAATTTTCAACTTTTTTGAATCCGAAATACTTCATGAAAATTTTCAACTTTTTTGAAGCCAAAATCTTTTCATGAAAATTTTCAACTTTTTTGAAGCTGAAATACTTCATGAAAATGTTCGACTTTTTTAAAGCCGAAATCCTATCGTGAAAATTTTCAACTTATTTGAATCCGAAATCTTTTCATGAAAATTTTCAACTTTTTTGAAGCCGAAATCTTTTCATGAAAATTTTCAACTTTTTTGAAGCCGAAATTTTTTCATGAAAGTTTTCAACTTTTTTGAATCCGAAATACTTCATGAAAATGTTCGACTTTTTTGAAGCCGAAATACTTCATGAAAATGTTCGACTTTTTTATCGCCGAAATCCTGTCGTGAAAATTTTCAACTTTTTTGAATCCGAAATACTTCATGAAAATGTTCGACTTTTTTGAAGCCGAAATACTTCATGAAAACGTTCGACTTTTTTAAAGCCGAAATCCTGTCGTGAAAATTTTCAACTTTTTTGAAGCCGAAATCTTTTCATGAAAATTTTCAACTTTTTTGAAGCCGAAATCCTTTCATGAAAATTTTCAACTTTTTTAAAGCTGAAATACTTCATGAAAATGTTCGACTTTTTTAAAGCCGAAATCTTTTCATGAAAATTTTCAACTTTTTTGTAGCCGAAATCTTTTCATGAAAATTTTCAACTTTTTTGAAGCTGAAATACTTCATGAAAATGTTCGACTTTTTTAACGCCGAAATCCTGTCGTGAAAATTTTCAACTTTTTTGAATCCGAAATACTTCATGAAAATTTTCAACTTTTTTGAAGCCAAAATCTTTTCATGAAAATTTTCAACTTTTTTGAAGCTGAAATACTTCATGAAAATGTTCGACTTTTTTAAAGCCGAAATCCTATCGTGAAAATTTTCAACTCATTTGAATCCGAAATCTTTTCATGAAAATTTTCAACTTTTTTGAAGCCGAAATCTTTTCATGAAAATTTTCAACTTTTTTGAAGCCGAAATTTTTTCATGAAAGTTTTCAACTTTTTTGAAGCTGAAATACTTCATGAAAATGTTCGACTTTTTTAAAGCCGAAATCCTGTCGTGAAAATTTTCAACTTTTTTGAAGCCCAAATACTTCATGAAAATGTTCAACTTTTTTGAAGCCGAAATACTTCATGAAAATGTTCGACTTTTTTAAAAGTGAAATCCTGTCGTGAAAATTTTCAACCTTTTTGAAGCCGAAATACTTCATGAAAATGTTCGACTTTTTTAAAGCCGAAATCCTTTCGTGAAAATTTTCAACTTTTTTGAAGCCGAAATCTTTTCATGAAAATTTTCAACTTTTTTGAAGCCGAAATCTTTTCATGAAAATTTTCAACTTTTTTGAAGCTGAAATACTTCATGAAAATGTTAGACTTTTTTGAAGCCGAAATCCTTTCGTGAAAATTTTCAACTTTTTTGAAGCCGAAATCTTTTCATGAAAATTTTCAACTTTTTTGAAGCCGAAATCTTTTCATGAAAATTTTCAACTTTTTTGAAGCTGAAATACTTCATGAAAATGTTAGACTTTTTTGAAGCCGAAATCCTGTCGTGAAAATTTTCAACTTTTTTGAAGCCGAAATACTTCATGAAAATGTTCGACTTTTTTAAAGCCGAAATCCTGTCTTGAAAATTTTCAACTTTTTTGAAGCCGAAATCTTTTCATGAAAATTTTCAACTTTTTTGAAGCCGAAATCTTTTCATGAAAATTTTCAACTTTTTTGAAGCTGAAATACTTCATGAAAATGTTAGACTTTTTTGAAGCCGAAATCCTGTCGTGAAAATTTTCAACTTTTTTGAAGCCGAAATACTTCATGAAAATGTTCGACTTTTTTAAAGCCGAAATCCTGTCGTGAAAATTTTCAACCTTTTTGAAGCCGAAATACTTCATGAAAATGTTCGACTTTTTTAAAGCCGAAATCCTGTCGTGAAAATTTTCAACTTTTTTGAAGCCCAAATACTTCATGAAAATGTTCGACTTTTTTTAAAGCCAAAATCCTGTCGTGAAAATGTTCAACTTTTTTGAAGCCGAAATCTTTTCATGAAAATTTTCAACTTTTTTGAAGCCAAAATCTTTTCATGAAAATTTTCAACTTTTTTGAAGCTGAAATACTTCATGAAAATGTTCGACTTTTTTAACGCCGAAATCCTGTCGTGAAAATTTTCAACTTTTTTGAATCCGAAATACTTCATGAAAATTTTCAACTTTTTTGAAGCCAAAATCTTTTCATGAAAATTTTCAACTTTTTTGAAGCTGAAATACTTCATGAAAATGTTCGACTTTTTTAAAGCCGAAATCCTATCGTGAAAATTTTCAACTTATTTAAATCAGAAATCTTTTCATGAAAATTTTCAACTTTTTTGAAGCCGAAATCTTTTCATGAAAATTTTCAACTTTTTTGAAGCCGTAATTTTTTCATGAAAGTTTTCAACTTTTTTGAAGCTGAAATACTTCATGAAAATGTTCGACTTTTTTAAAGCCGAAATCCTGTCGTGAAAATTTTCAACTTTTTTGAAGCCCAAATACTTCATGAAAATGTTCAACTTTTTTGAAGCCGAAATACTTCATGAAAATGTTCGACTTTTTTAAAGCTGAAATCCTGTCGTGAAAATTTTCAACCTTTTTGAAGCCGAAATATTTCATGAAAATGTTCGACTTTTTTAAAGCCGAAATCCTGTCGTGAAAATTTTCAACTTTTTTGAAGCCGAAATCTTTTCATGAAAATTTTCAATTTTTTGAAGCTGAAATACTTCATGAAAATGTTGGACTTTTTTAACGCCGAAATCCTGTCGTGAAAATTTTCAACTTTTTTGAAGCCGAAATCTTTTCATGAAAATTTTCAACTTTTTTGAAGCCGAAATCTTTTCATGAAAATGTTCAACTTTTTTGAAGCCGAAATCTTTTCATGAAAATGTTCAACTTTTTTGAAGCCGAAATCTTTTCATGAAAATTTTCAACTTTTTTGAAGCTGAAATACTTCATGAAAATGTTCGACTTTTTTAAAGCCGAAATCCTGTCGTGAAAATTTTCAACTTTTTTGAAGCCCAAATACTTCATGAAAATGATCAACTTTTTTGAAGCCGAAATACTTCATGAAAATGTTCGACTTTTTTAAAGCTGAAATCCTGTCGTGAAAATTTTCAACCTTTTTGAAGCCGAAATACTTCATGAAAATGTTCGACTTTTTTAAAGCCGAAATCCTGTCGTGAAAATTTTCAACTTTTTTGAAGCCGAAATCTTTTCATGAAAATTTTCAACTTTTTTGAAGCCGAAATCTTTTCATGAAAATTTTCAACTTTTTTGAAGCCGAAATCTTTTCATGAAAATTTTCAACTTTTTTGAAGCCGAAATTTTTTCATGAAAATTTTCAACTTTTTTGAAGCTGAAATACTTCATGAAAATGTTCGACTTTTTTTAAAGCCGAAATCCTGTCGTGAAAATTTTCAACTTTTTTGAAGCCGAAATCTTTTCATGAAAATTTTCAACTTTTTTGAAGCCGAAATCCTTTCATGAAAATTTTCAACTTTTTTAAAGCTGAAATACTTCATGAAAATGTTCGACTTTTTTAAAGCCGAAATCCTATCGTGAAAATTTTCAACTTTTTTGAATCCGAAATACTTCATGAAAATGTTCGACTTTTTTAAAGCCGAAATCCTGTCGTGAAAATTTTCAACTTTTTTGAAGCCGAAATCTTTTCATGAAAATTTTCAATTTTTTGAAGCTGAAATACTTCATGAAAATGTTGGACTTTTTTAACGCCGAAATCCTGTCGTGAAAATTTTCAACTTTTTTGAAGCCGAAATCTTTTCATGAAAATTTTCAACTTTTTTGAAGCCGAAATCTTTTCATGAAAATGTTCAACTTTTTTGAAGCCGAAATCTTTTCATGAAAATGTTCAACTTTTTTGAAGCCGAAATCTTTTCATGAAAATTTTCAACTTTTTTGAAGCTGAAATACTTCATGAAAATGTTCGACTTTTTTAAAGCCGAAATCCTGTCGTGAAAATTTTCAACTTTTTTGAAGCCCAAATACTTCATGAAAATGATCAACTTTTTTGAAGCCGAAATACTTCATGAAAATGTTCGACTTTTTTAAAGCTGAAATCCTGTCGTGAAAATTTTCAACCTTTTTGAAGCCGAAATACTTCATGAAAATGTTCGACTTTTTTAAAGCCGAAATCCTGTCGTGAAAATTTTCAACTTTTTTGAAGCCGAAATCTTTTCATGAAAATTTTCAACTTTTTTGAAGCCGAAATCTTTTCATGAAAATTTTCAACTTTTTTGAAGCCGAAATCTTTTCATGAAAATTTTCAACTTTTTTGAAGCCGAAATTTTTTCATGAAAATTTTCAACTTTTTTGAAGCTGAAATACTTCATGAAAATGTTCGACTTTTTTTAAAGCCGAAATCCTGTCGTGAAAATTTTCAACTTTTTTGAAGCCGAAATATTTCATGAAAATGTTCGACTTTTTTAAAGCCGAAATCCTGTCATGAAAATTTTCAACTTTTTTGAAGCCGAAATCTTTTCATGAAAATTTTCAATTTTTTGAAGCTGAAATACTTCATGAAAATGTTGGACTTTTTTAACGCCGAAATCCTGTCGTGAAAATTTTCAACTTTTTTGAAGCCGAAAACTTTTCATGAAAATGTTCAACTTTTTTGAAGCCGAAATACTTCATGAAAATGTTCGACTTTTTTAAAAGTGAAATCCTGTCGTGAAAATTTTCAACCTTTTTGAAGCCGAAATACTTCATGAAAATGTTCGACTTTTTTAAAGCCGAAATCCTTTCGTGAAAATTTTCAACTTTTTTGAAGCCGAAATCTTTTCATGAAAATTTTCAACTTTTTTGAAGCCGAAATCTTTTCATGAAAATTTTCAACTTTTTTGAAGCTGAAATAATCATGAAAATGTTAGACTTTTTTGAAGCCGAAATCCTGTCGTGAAAATTTTCAACTTTTTTGAAGCCGAAATACTTCATGAAAATGTTCGACTTTTTTAAAGCCGAAATCCTGTCTTGAAAATTTTCAACTTTTTTGAAGCCGAAATCTTTTCATGAAAATTTTCAACTTTTTTGAAGCCGAAATCTTTTCATGAAAATTTTCAACTTTTTTGAAGCCGAAATCTTTTCATGAAAATTTTCAACTTTTTTGAAGCCGAAATTTTTTCATGAAAATTTTCAACTTTTTTGAAGCTGAAATACTTCATGAAAATGTTCGACTTTTTTTAAAGCCGAAATCCTGTCGTGAAAATTTTCAACTTTTTTGAAGCCGAAATCTTTTCATGAAAATTTTCAACTTTTTTGAAGCCGAAATCCTTTCATGAAAATTTTCAACTTTTTTAAAGCTGAAATACTTCATGAAAATGTTCGACTTTTTTAAAGCCGAAATCCTATCGTGAAAATTTTCAACTTTTTTGAATCCGAAATACTTCATGAAAATGTTCGACTTTTTTAAAGCCGAAATCCTGTCGTGAAAATTTTCAACTTTTTTGAAGCCGAAATCTTTTCATGAAAATTTTCAATTTTTTGAAGCTGAAATACTTCATGAAAATGTTGGACTTTTTTAACGCCGAAATCCTGTCGTGAAAATTTTCAACTTTTTTGAAGCCGAAATCTTTTCATGAAAATTTTCAACTTTTTTGAAGCCGAAATCTTTTCATGAAAATGTTCAACTTTTTTGAAGCCGAAATCTTTTCATGAAAATGTTCAACTTTTTTGAAGCCGAAATCTTTTCATGAAAATTTTCAACTTTTTTGAAGCTGAAATACTTCATGAAAATGTTCGACTTTTTTAAAGCCGAAATCCTGTCGTGAAAATTTTCAACTTTTTTGAAGCCCAAATACTTCATGAAAATGATCAACTTTTTTGAAGCCGAAATACTTCATGAAAATGTTCGACTTTTTTAAAGCTGAAATCCTGTCGTGAAAATTTTCAACCTTTTTGAAGCCGAAATACTTCATGAAAATGTTCGACTTTTTTAAAGCCGAAATCCTGTCGTGAAAATTTTCAACTTTTTTGAAGCCGAAATCTTTTCATGAAAATTTTCAACTTTTTTGAAGCCGAAATCTTTTCATGAAAATTTTCAACTTTTTTGAAGCCGAAATCTTTTCATGAAAATTTTCAACTTTTTTGAAGCCGAAATTTTTTCATGAAAATTTTCAACTTTTTTGAAGCTGAAATACTTCATGAAAATGTTCGACTTTTTTTAAAGCCGAAATCCTGTCGTGAAAATTTTCAACTTTTTTGAAGCCGAAATATTTCATGAAAATGTTCGACTTTTTTAAAGCCGAAATCCTGTCATGAAAATTTTCAACTTTTTTGAAGCCGAAATCTTTTCATGAAAATTTTCAATTTTTTGAAGCTGAAATACTTCATGAAAATGTTGGACTTTTTTAACGCCGAAATCCTGTCGTGAAAATTTTCAACTTTTTTGAAGCCGAAAACTTTTCATGAAAATGTTCAACTTTTTTGAAGCCGAAATACTTCATGAAAATGTTCGACTTTTTTAAAAGTGAAATCCTGTCGTGAAAATTTTCAACCTTTTTGAAGCCGAAATACTTCATGAAAATGTTCGACTTTTTTAAAGCCGAAATCCTTTCGTGAAAATTTTCAACTTTTTTGAAGCCGAAATCTTTTCATGAAAATTTTCAACTTTTTTGAAGCCGAAATCTTTTCATGAAAATTTTCAACTTTTTTGAAGCTGAAATAATCATGAAAATGTTAGACTTTTTTGAAGCCGAAATCCTGTCGTGAAAATTTTCAACTTTTTTGAAGCCGAAATACTTCATGAAAATGTTCGACTTTTTTAAAGCCGAAATCCTGTCTTGAAAATTTTCAACTTTTTTGAAGCCGAAATCTTTTCATGAAAATTTTCAACTTTTTTGAAGCCGAAATCTTTTCATGAAAATTTTCAACTTTTTTGAAGCTGAAATACTTCATGAAAATGTTAGACTTTTTTGAAGCCGAAATCCTGTCGTGAAAATTTTCAACTTTTTTGAAGCCGAAATACTTCATGAAAATGTTCGACTTTTTTAAAGCCGAAATCCTGTCGTGAAAATTTTCAACCTTTTTGAAGCCGAAATACTTCATGAAAATGTTCGACTTTTTTAAAGCCGAAATCCTGTCGTGAAAATTTTCAACTTTTTTGAAGCCCAAATACTTCATGAAAATGTTCGACTTTTTTTAAAGCCAAAATCCTGTCGTGAAAATGTTCAACTTTTTTGAAGCCGAAATCTTTTCATGAAAATTTTCAACTTTTTTGAAGCCAAAATCTTTTCATGAAAATTTTCAACTTTTTTGAAGCTGAAATACTTCATGAAAATGTTCGACTTTTTTAACGCCGAAATCCTGTCGTGAAAATTTTCAACTTTTTTGAATCCGAAATACTTCATGAAAATTTTCAACTTTTTTGAAGCCAAAATCTTTTCATGAAAATTTTCAACTTTTTTGAAGCTGAAATACTTCATGAAAATGTTCGACTTTTTTAAAGCCGAAATCCTATCGTGAAAATTTTCAACTTATTTAAATCCGAAATCTTTTCATGAAAATTTTCAACTTTTTTGAAGCCGAAATCTTTTCATGAAAATTTTCAACTTTTTTGAAGCCGTAATTTTTTCATGAAAGTTTTCAACTTTTTTGAAGCTGAAATACTTCATGAAAATGTTCGACTTTTTTAAAGCCGAAATCCTGTCGTGAAAATTTTCAACTTTTTTGAAGCCCAAATACTTCATGAAAATGTTCAACTTTTTTGAAGCCGAAATACTTCATGAAAATGTTCGACTTTTTTAAAGCTGAAATCCTGTCGTGAAAATTTTCAACCTTTTTGAAGCCGAAATATTTCATGAAAATGTTCGACTTTTTTAAAGCCGAAATCCTGTCGTGAAAATTTTCAACTTTTTTGAAGCCGAAATCTTTTCATGAAAATTTTCAATTTTTTGAAGCTGAAATACTTCATGAAAATGTTGGACTTTTTTAACGCCGAAATCCTGTCGTGAAAATTTTCAACTTTTTTGAAGCCGAAATCTTTTCATGAAAATTTTCAACTTTTTTGAAGCCGAAATCTTTTCATGAAAATGTTCAACTTTTTTGAAGCCGAAATCTTTTCATGAAAATGTTCAACTTTTTTGAAGCCGAAATCTTTTCATGAAAATTTTCAACTTTTTTGAAGCTGAAATACTTCATGAAAATGTTCGACTTTTTTAAAGCCGAAATCCTGTCGTGAAAATTTTCAACTTTTTTGAAGCCCAAATACTTCATGAAAATGATCAACTTTTTTGAAGCCGAAATACTTCATGAAAATGTTCGACTTTTTTAAAGCTGAAATCCTGTCGTGAAAATTTTCAACCTTTTTGAATCCGAAATACTTCATGAAAATGTTCGACTTTTTTAAAGCCGAAATCCTGTCGTGAAAATTTTCAACTTTTTTGAAGCCGAAATCTTTTCATGAAAATTTTCAACTTTTTTGAATCCGAAATCTTTTCATGAAAATTTTCAACTTTTTTGAAGCCGAAATCTTTTCATGAAAATTTTCAACTTTTTTGAAGCCGAAATTTTTTCATGAAAATTTTCAACTTTTTTGAAGCTGAAATACTTCATGAAAATGTTCGACTTTTTTTAAAGCCGAAATCCTGTCGTGAAAATTTTCAACTTTTTTGAAGCCGAAATCTTTTCATGAAAATTTTCAACTTTTTTGAAGCCGAAATCCTTTCATGAAAATTTTCAACTTTTTTAAAGCTGAAATACTTCATGAAAATGTTCGACTTTTTTAAAGCCGAAATCCTATCGTGAAAATTTTCAACTTTTTTGAATCCGAAATACTTCATGAAAATGTTCGACTTTTTTAAAGCCGAAATCCTGTCGTGAAAATTTTCAACTTTTTTGAAGCCGAAATCTTTTCATGAAAATTTTCAATTTTTTGAAGCTGAAATACTTCATGAAAATGTTGGACTTTTTTAACGCCGAAATCCTGTCGTGAAAATTTTCAACTTTTTTGAAGCCGAAATCTTTTCATGAAAATTTTCAACTTTTTTGAAGCCGAAATCTTTTCATGAAAATGTTCAACTTTTTTGAAGCCGAAATCTTTTCATGAAAATGTTCAACTTTTTTGAAGCCGAAATCTTTTCATGAAAATTTTCAACTTTTTTGAAGCTGAAATACTTCATGAAAATGTTCGACTTTTTTAAAGCCGAAATCCTGTCGTGAAAATTTTCAACTTTTTTGAAGCCCAAATACTTCATGAAAATGATCAACTTTTTTGAAGCCGAAATACTTCATGAAAATGTTCGACTTTTTTAAAGCTGAAATCCTGTCGTGAAAATTTTCAACCTTTTTGAAGCCGAAATACTTCATGAAAATGTTCGACTTTTTTAAAGCCGAAATCCTGTCGTGAAAATTTTCAACTTTTTTGAAGCCGAAATCTTTTCATGAAAATTTTCAACTTTTTTGAAGCCGAAATCTTTTCATGAAAATTTTCAACTTTTTTGAAGCCAAAATCTTTTCATGAAAATTTTCAACTTTTTTGAAGCCGAAATTTTTTCATGAAAATTTTCAACTTTTTTGAAGCTGAAATACTTCATGAAAATGTTCGACTTTTTTTAAAGCCGAAATCCTGTCGTGAAAATTTTCAACTTTTTTGAAGCCGAAATATTTCATGAAAATGTTCGACTTTTTTAAAGCCGAAATCCTGTCATGAAAATTTTCAACTTTTTTGAAGCCGAAATCTTTTCATGAAAATTTTCAATTTTTTGAAGCTGAAATACTTCATGAAAATGTTGGACTTTTTTAACGCCGAAATCCTGTCGTGAAAATTTTCAACTTTTTTGAAGCCGAAATCTTTTCATGAAAATTTTCAACTTTTTTGAAGCCGAAATCTTTTCATGAAAATGTTCAACTTTTTTGAAGCCGAAATCTTTTCATGAAAATGTTCAACTTTTTTGAAGCCGAAATCTTTTCATGAAAATTTTCAACTTTTTTGAAGCTGAAATACTTCATGAAAATGTTCGACTTTTTTAAAGCCGAAATCCTGTCGTGAAAATTTTCAACTTTTTTGAAGCCCAAATACTTCATGAAAATGATCAACTTTTTTGAAGCCGAAATACTTCATGAAAATGTTCGACTTTTTTAAAGCTGAAATCCTGTCGTGAAAATTTTCAACCTTTTTGAAGCCGAAATACTTCATGAAAATGTTCGACTTTTTTAAAGCCGAAATCCTGTCGTGAAAATTTTCAACTTTTTTGAAGCCGAAATCTTTTCATGAAAATTTTCAACTTTTTTGAAGCCGAAATCTTTTCATGAAAATTTTCAACTTTTTTGAAGCCAAAATCTTTTCATGAAAATTTTCAACTTTTTTGAAGCCGAAATTTTTTCATGAAAATTTTCAACTTTTTTGAAGCTGAAATACTTCATGAAAATGTTCGACTTTTTTTAAAGCCGAAATCCTGTCGTGAAAATTTTCAACTTTTTTGAAGCCGAAATATTTCATGAAAATGTTCGACTTTTTTAAAGCCGAAATCCTGTCATGAAAATTTTCAACTTTTTTGAAGCCGAAATCTTTTCATGAAAATTTTCAATTTTTTGAAGCTGAAATACTTCATGAAAATGTTGGACTTTTTTAACGCCGAAATCCTGTCGTGAAAATTTTCAACTTTTTTGAAGCCGAAATCTTTTCATGAAAATTTTCAACTTTTTTGAAGCCGAAATCTTTTCATGAAAATGTTCAACTTTTTTGAAGCCGAAATCTTTTCATGAAAATGTTCAACTTTTTTGAAGCCGAAATCTTTTCATGAAAATTTTCAACTTTTTTGAAGCTGAAATACTTCATGAAAATGTTCGACTTTTTTAAAGCCGAAATCCTGTCGTGAAAATTTTCAACTTTTTTGAAGCCCAAATACTTCATGAAAATTTTCAACTTTTTTGAAGCCCAAATACTTCATGAAAATGATCAACTTTTTTAAAGCTGAAATCCTGTCGTGAAAATTTTCAACCTTTTTGAAGCCGAAATACTTCATGAAAATGTTCGACTTTTTTAAAGCCGAAATCCTGTCGTGAAAATTTTCAACTTTTTTGAAGCCGAAATCTTTTCATTAAAATTTTCAACTTTTTTGAAGCCGAAATCTTTTCATGAAAATTTTCAACTTTTTTGAAGCCAAAATCTTTTCATGAAAATTTTCAACTTTTTTGAAGCCGAAATTTTTTCATGAAAATTTTCAACTTTTTTGAAGCTGAAATACTTCATGAAAATGTTCGACTTTTTTTAAAGCCGAAATCCTGTCGTGAAAATTTTCAACTTTTTTGAAGCCGAAATCTTTTCATGAAAATTTTCAACTTTTTTGAAGCCGAAATCCTTTCATGAAAATTTTCAACTTTTTTAAAGCTGAAATACTTCATGAAAATGTTCGACTTTTTTAAAGCCGAAATCCTATCGTGAAAATTTTCAACTTTTTTGAATCCGAAATACTTCATGAAAATGTTCGACTTTTTTAAAGCCGAAATCCTGTCGTGAAAATTTTCAACTTTTTTGAAGCCGAAATCTTTTCATGAAATTTTCAACTTTTTTGAAGCCGAAATCTTTTCATGAAAATTTTCAACTTTTTTGAAGCTGAAATACTTCATGAAAATGTTCGACTTTTTTAAAGCCGAAATCCTGTCGTGAAAATTTTCAACTTTTTTGAAGCCCAAATAATTCATGAAAATGTTCAACTTTTTTGAAGCCGAAATACTTCATGAAAATGTTCGACTTTTTTAAAGCCGAAATCCTGTCGTGAAAATTTTCAACCTTTTTGAAGCCGAAATACTTCATGAAAATGTTCGACTTTTTTAAAGCCGAAATCCTGTCGTGAAAATGTTCAACTTTTTTGAAGCCGAAATCTTTTCATGAAAATTTTCAACTTTTTTGAAGCCGAAATCTTTTCATGAAAATTTTCAACTTTTTTGAAGCCAAAATCTTTTCATGAAAATTTTCAACTTTTTTGAAGCTGAAATACTTCATGAAAATGTTCGACTTTTTTAACGCCGAAATCCTGTCTTTAAAATTTTCAACTTTTTTGAATCCGAAATCTTTTCATGAAAATTTTCAATTTTTTGAAGCTGAAATACTTCATGAAAATGTTGGACTTTTTTAACGCCGAAATCCTGTTGTGAAAATTTTCAACTTTTTTGAAGCCGAAATCTTTTCATGAAAATTTTCAACTTTTTTGAAGCCGAAATCTTTTCATGAAAATGTTCAACTTTTTTGAAGCCGAAATCTTTTCATGAAAATGTTCAACTTTTTTGAAGCCGAAATCTTTTCATGAAAATTTTCAACTTTTTTGAAGCTGAAATACTTCATGAAAATGTTCGACTTTTTTAAAGCCGAAATCCTGTCGTGAAAATTTTCAACTTTTTTGAAGCCCAAATACTTCATGAAAATGATCAACTTTTTTGAAGCCGAAATACTTCATGAAAATGTTCGACTTTTTTAAAGCTGAAATCCTGTCGTGAAAATTTTCAACCTTTTTGAAGCCGAAATACTTCATGAAAATGTTCGACTTTTTTAAAGCCGAAATCCTGTCGTGAAAATTTTCAACTTTTTTGAAGCCGAAATCTTTTCATGAAAATTTTCAACTTTTTTGAAGCCGAAATCTTTTCATGAAAATGTTCAACTTTTTTGAAGCCGAAATCTTTTCATGAAAATGTTCAACTTTTTTGAAGCCGAAATCTTTTCATGAAAATTTTCAACTTTTTTGAAGCTGAAATACTTCATGAAAATGTTCGACTTTTTTAAAGCCGAAATCCTGTCGTGAAAATTTTCAACTTTTTTGAAGCCCAAATACTTCATGAAAATTTTCAACTTTTTTGAAGCCCAAATACTTCATGAAAATGATCAACTTTTTTAAAGCTGAAATCCTGTCGTGAAAATTTTCAACCTTTTTGAAGCCGAAATACTTCATGAAAATGTTCGACTTTTTTAAAGCCGAAATCCTGTCGTGAAAATTTTCAACTTTTTTGAAGCCGAAATCTTTTCATTAAAATTTTCAACTTTTTTGAAGCCGAAATCTTTTCATGAAAATTTTCAACTTTTTTGAAGCCAAAATCTTTTCATGAAAATTTTCAACTTTTTTGAAGCCGAAATTTTTTCATGAAAATTTTCAACTTTTTTGAAGCTGAAATACTTCATGAAAATGTTCGACTTTTTTTAAAGCCGAAATCCTGTCGTGAAAATTTTCAACTTTTTTGAAGCCGAAATCTTTTCATGAAAATTTTCAACTTTTTTGAAGCCGAAATCCTTTCATGAAAATTTTCAACTTTTTTAAAGCTGAAATACTTCATGAAAATGTTCGACTTTTTTAAAGCCGAAATCCTATCGTGAAAATTTTCAACTTTTTTGAATCCGAAATACTTCATGAAAATGTTCGACTTTTTTAAAGCCGAAATCCTGTCGTGAAAATTTTCAACTTTTTTGAAGCCGAAATCTTTTCATGAAATTTTCAACTTTTTTGAAGCCGAAATCTTTTCATGAAAATTTTCAACTTTTTTGAAGCTGAAATACTTCATGAAAATGTTCGACTTTTTTAAAGCCGAAATCCTGTCGTGAAAATTTTCAACTTTTTTGAAGCCCAAATAATTCATGAAAATGTTCAACTTTTTTGAAGCCGAAATACTTCATGAAAATGTTCGACTTTTTTAAAGCCGAAATCCTGTCGTGAAAATTTTCAACCTTTTTGAAGCCGAAATACTTCATGAAAATGTTCGACTTTTTTAAAGCCGAAATCCTGTCGTGAAAATGTTCAACTTTTTTGAAGCCGAAATCTTTTCATGAAAATTTTCAACTTTTTTGAAGCCGAAATCTTTTCATGAAAATTTTCAACTTTTTTGAAGCCAAAATCTTTTCATGAAAATTTTCAACTTTTTTGAAGCTGAAATACTTCATGAAAATGTTCGACTTTTTTAACGCCGAAATCATGTCTTTAAAATTTTCAACTTTTTTGAATCCGAAATACTTCATGAAAATTTTCAACTTTTTTGAAGCCAAAATCTTTTCATGAAAATTTTCAACTTTTTTGAAGCTGAAATACTTCATGAAAATGTTCGACTTTTTTAAAGCCGAAATCCTATCGTGAAAATTTTCAACTTATTTGAATCCGAAATCTTTTCATGAAAATTTTCAACTTTTTTGAAGCCGTAATTTTTTCATGAAAGTTTTCAACTTTTTTGAAGCTGAAATACTTCATGAAAATGTTCGACTTTTTTAAAGCCGAAATCCTGTCGTGAAAATTTTCAACTTTTTTGAAGCCCAAATACTTCATGAAAATGTTCGACTTTTTTGAAGCCGAAATACTTCATGAAAATGTTCGACTTTTTTAAAGCTGAAATCCTGTCGTGAAAATTTTCAACCTTTTTGAAGCCGAAATATTTCATGAAAATGTTCGACTTTTTTAAAGCCGAAATCCTGTCGTGAAAATTTTCAACTTTTTTGAAGCCGAAATCTTTTCATGAAAATTTTCAATTTTTTGAAGCTGAAATACTTCATGAAAATGTTGGACTTTTTTAACGCCGAAATCCTGTCGTGAAAATTTTCAACTTTTTTGAAGCCGAAATCTTTTCATGAAAATTTTCAATTTTTTTGAAGCCGAAATCTTTTCATGAAAATGTTCAACTTTTTTGAAGCCGAAATCTTTTCATGAAAATGTTCAACTTTTTTGAAGCCGAAATCTTTTCATGAAAATTTTCAACTTTTTTGAAGCTGAAATACTTCATGAAAATGTTCGACTTTTTTAAAGCCGAAATCCTGTCGTGAAAATTTTCAACTTTTTTGAAGCCCAAATACTTCATGAAAATGTTCAACTTTTTTGAAGCCGAAATCTTTTCATGAAAATTTTCAACTTTTTTGAAGCTGAAATACTTCATGAAAATGTTCGACTTTTTTAAAGCCGAAATCCTGTCGTGAAAATTTTCAACTTTTTTGAAGCCCAAATACTTCATGAAAATGTTCAACTTTTTTGAAGCCGAAATACTTCATGAAAATGTTCGACTTTTTTAAAGCCGAAATCCTGTCGTGAAAATTTTCAACTTTTTTGAAGCCCAAATACTTCATGAAAATGTTCAACTTTTTTGAAGCCGAAATCTTTTCATGAAAATTTTCAACTTTTTTGAAGCCGAAATCTTTTCATGAAAATTTTCAACTTTTTTGAAGCCAAAATCTTTTCATGAAAATTTTCAACTTTTTTGAAGCTGGAATACTTCATGAAAATGTTCGACTTTTTTAACGCTGAAATCCTGTCGTGAAAATTTTCAACTTTTTTGAATCCGAAATACTTCATGAAAATGTTCGACTTTTTTGAAGCCGAAATACTTCATGAAAATGTTGGACTTTTTTAACGCCGAAATCCTGTCGTGAAAATTTTCAACTTTTTTGAAGCCGAAATCTTTTCATGAAAATTTTCAACTTTTTTGAAGCTGAAATACTTCATGAAAATGTTCGACTTTTTTAAAGCCGAAATCCTGTCGTGAAAATTTTCAACTTTTTTGAAGCCCAAATACTTCATGAAAATGTTCAACTTTTTTGAAGCCGAAATACTTCATGAAAATGTTCGACTTTTTTAAAGCTGAAATCCTGTCGTGAAAATTTTCAACCTTTTTGAAGCCGAAATACTTCATGAAAATGTTCGACTTTTTTAAAGCCGAAATCCTGTCGTGAAAATTTTCAACTTTTTTGAAGCCGAAATCTTTTCATGAAAATTTTCAACTTTTTTGAAGCCGAAATCTTTTCATGAAAATTTTCAACTTTTTTGAAGCTGAAATACTTCATGAAAATGTTTGACTTTTTTAAAGCCGAAATCCTGTCGTGAAAATTTTCAACCTTTTTGAAGCCGAAATACTTCATGAAAATGTTCGACTTTTTTAAAGCCGAAATCCTGTCCTGAAAATTTTCAACTTTTTTGAAGCCGAAATCTTTTCATGAAAATTTTCAACTTTTTTGAAGCCGAAATCTTTTCATGAAAATTTTCAACTTTTTTGAAGCTGAAATACTTCATGAAAATGTTCGACTTTTTTAAAGCCGAAATACTTCATGAAAATGTTCGACTTTTTTAAAGCCGAAATCCTGTCGTGAAAATTTTCAACTTTTTTGAAGCCGAAATCTTTTCATGAAAATTTTCAACTTTTTTGAAGCCGAAATCTTTTCATGAAAATTTTCAACTTTTTTGAAGCTGAAATACTTCATGAAAATTTTCAATTTTTTGAAGCTGAAATACTTCATGAAAATGTTGGACTTTTTTAACGCCGAAATCCTGTCGTGAAAATTTTCAACTTTTTTGAAGCCGAAATCTTTTCATGAAAATTTTCAACTTTTTTGAAGCCGAAATCTTTTCATGAAAATGTTCAACTTTTTTGAAGCCGAAATCTTTTCATGAAAATGTTCAACTTTTTTGAAGCCGAAATCTTTTCATGAAAATTTTCAACTTTTTTGAAGCTGAAATACTTCATGAAAATGTTCGACTTTTTTAAAGCCGAAATCCTGTCGTGAAAATTTTCAACTTTTTTGAAGCCCAAATACTTCATGAAAATGATCAACTTTTTTGAAGCCGATATACTTCATGAAAATGTTCGACTTTTTTAAAGCTGAAATCCTGTCGTGAAAATTTTCAACCTTTTTGAAGCCGAAATACTTCATGAAAATGTTCGACTTTTTTAAAGCCGAAATCCTGTCGTGAAAATTTTCAACTTTTTTGAAGCCGAAATCTTTTCATGAAAATTTTCAACTTTTTTGAAGCCGAAATCTTTTCATGAAAATTTTCAACTTTTTTGAAGCCAAAATCTTTTCATGAAAATTTTCAACTTTTTTGAAGCCGAAATTTTTTCATGAAAATTTTCAACTTTTTTGAAGCTGAAATACTTCATGAAAATGTTCGACTTTTTTTAAAGCCGAAATCCTGTCGTGAAAATTTTCAACTTTTTTGAAGCCGAAATATTTCATGAAAATGTTCGACTTTTTTAAAGCCGAAATCCTGTCATGAAAATTTTCAACTTTTTTGAAGCCGAAATCTTTTCATGAAAATTTTCAATTTTTTGAAGCTGAAATACTTCATGAAAATGTTGGACTTTTTTAACGCCGAAATCCTGTCGTGAAAATTTTCAACTTTTTTGAAGCCGAAATCTTTTCATGAAAATTTTCAACTTTTTTGAAGCCGAAATCTTTTCATGAAAATGTTCAACTTTTTTGAAGCCGAAATCTTTTCATGAAAATGTTCAACTTTTTTGAAGCCGAAATCTTTTCATGAAAATTTTCAACTTTTTTGAAGCTGAAATACTTCATGAAAATGTTCGACTTTTTTAAAGCCGAAATCCTGTCGTGAAAATTTTCAACTTTTTTGAAGCCCAAATACTTCATGAAAATTTTCAACTTTTTTGAAGCCCAAATACTTCATGAAAATGATCAACTTTTTTAAAGCTGAAATCCTGTCGTGAAAATTTTCAACCTTTTTGAAGCCGAAATACTTCATGAAAATGTTCGACTTTTTTAAAGCCGAAATCCTGTCGTGAAAATTTTCAACTTTTTTGAAGCCGAAATCTTTTCATTAAAATTTTCAACTTTTTTGAAGCCGAAATCTTTTCATGAAAATTTTCAACTTTTTTGAAGCCAAAATCTTTTCATGAAAATTTTCAACTTTTTTGAAGCCGAAATTTTTTCATGAAAATTTTCAACTTTTTTGAAGCTGAAATACTTCATGAAAATGTTCGACTTTTTTTAAAGCCGAAATCCTGTCGTGAAAATTTTCAACTTTTTTGAAGCCGAAATCTTTTCATGAAAATTTTCAACTTTTTTGAAGCCGAAATCCTTTCATGAAAATTTTCAACTTTTTTAAAGCTGAAATACTTCATGAAAATGTTCGACTTTTTTAAAGCCGAAATCCTATCGTGAAAATTTTCAACTTTTTTGAATCCGAAATACTTCATGAAAATGTTCGACTTTTTTAAAGCCGAAATCCTGTCGTGAAAATTTTCAACTTTTTTGAAGCCGAAATCTTTTCATGAAATTTTCAACTTTTTTGAAGCCGAAATCTTTTCATGAAAATTTTCAACTTTTTTGAAGCTGAAATACTTCATGAAAATGTTCGACTTTTTTAAAGCCGAAATCCTGTCGTGAAAATTTTCAACTTTTTTGAAGCCCAAATAATTCATGAAAATGTTCAACTTTTTTGAAGCCGAAATACTTCATGAAAATGTTCGACTTTTTTAAAGCCGAAATCCTGTCGTGAAAATTTTCAACCTTTTTGAAGCCGAAATACTTCATGAAAATGTTCGACTTTTTTAAAGCCGAAATCCTGTCGTGAAAATGTTCAACTTTTTTGAAGCCGAAATCTTTTCATGAAAATTTTCAACTTTTTTGAAGCCGAAATCTTTTCATGAAAATTTTCAACTTTTTTGAAGCCAAAATCTTTTCATGAAAATTTTCAACTTTTTTGAAGCTGAAATACTTCATGAAAATGTTCGACTTTTTTAACGCCGAAATCCTGTCTTTAAAATTTTCAACTTTTTTGAATCCGAAATACTTCATGAAAATTTTAAACTTTTTTGAAGCCAAAATCTTTTCATGAAAATTTTCAACTTTTTTGAAGCTGAAATACTTCATGAAAATGTTTTCGACTTTTTTAAAGCCGAAATCCTATCGTGAAAATTTTCAACTTATTTGAATCCGAAATCTTTTCATGAAAATTTTCAACTTTTTTGAAGCCGTAATTTTTTCATGAAAGTTTTCAACTTTTTTGAAGCTGAAATACTTCATGAAAATGTTCGACTTTTTTAAAGCCGAAATCCTGTCGTGAAAATTTTCAACTTTTTTGAAGCCCAAATACTTCATGAAAATGTTCGACTTTTTTGAAGCCGAAATACTTCATGAAAATGTTCGACTTTTTTAAAGCTGAAATCCTGTCGTGAAAATTTTCAACCTTTTTGAAGCCGAAATATTTCATGAAAATGTTCGACTTTTTTAAAGCCGAAATCCTGTCGTGAAAATTTTCAACTTTTTTGAAGCCGAAATCTTTTCATGAAAATTTTCAATTTTTTGAAGCTGAAATACTTCATGAAAATGTTGGACTTTTTTAACGCCGAAATCCTGTCGTGAAAATTTTCAACTTTTTTGAAGCCGAAATCTTTTCATGAAAATTTTCAATTTTTTTGAAGCCGAAATCTTTTCATGAAAATGTTCAACTTTTTTGAAGCCGAAATCTTTTCATGAAAATGTTCAACTTTTTTGAAGCCGAAATCTTTTCATGAAAATTTTCAACTTTTTTGAAGCTGAAATACTTCATGAAAATGTTCGACTTTTTTAAAGCCGAAATCCTGTCGTGAAAATTTTCAACTTTTTTGAAGCCCAAATACTTCAAGAAAATGTTCAACTTTTTTGAAGCCGAAATCTTTTCATGAAAATTTTCAACTTTTTTGAAGCTGAAATACTTCATGAAAATGTTCGACTTTTTTAAAGCCGAAATCCTGTCGTGAAAATTTTCAACTTTTTTGAAGCCCAAATACTTCATGAAAATGTTCAACTTTTTTGAAAGCCGAAATACTTCATGAAAATGTTCGACTTTTTTAAAGCCGAAATCCTGTCGTGAAAATTTTCAACTTTTTTGAAGCCCAAATACTTCATGAAAATGTTCAACTTTTTTGAAGCCGAAATCTTTTCATGAAAATTTTCAACTTTTTTGAAGCCGAAATCTTTTCATGAAAATTTTCAACTTTTTTGAAGCCAAAATCTTTTCATGAAAATTTTCAACTTTTTTGAAGCTGGAATACTTCATGAAAATGTTCGACTTTTTTAACGCTGAAATCCTGTCGTGAAAATTTTCAACTTTTTTGAATCCGAAATACTTCATGAAAATGTTCGACTTTTTTGAAGCCGAAATACTTCATGAAAATGTTGGACTTTTTTAACGCCGAAATCCTGTCGTGAAAATTTTCAACTTTTTTGAAGCCGAAATCTTTTCATGAAAATTTTCAACTTTTTTGAAGCCGAAATCTTTTCATGAAAATGTTCAACTTTTTTGAAGCCGAAATCTTTTCATGAAAATTTTCAACTTTTTTGAAGCTGAAATACTTCATGAAAATGTTCAACTTTTTTGAAGCCGAAATACTTCATGAAAATGTTCGACTTTTTTAAAGCTGAAATCCTGTCGTGAAAATTTTCAACCTTTTTGAAGCCGAAATACTTCATGAAAATGTTCGACTTTTTTAAAGCTGAAATCCTGTCGTGAAAATTTTCAACCTTTTTGAAGCCGAAATACTTTATGAAAATGTTCGACTTTTTTAAAGCCGAAATCCTGTCGTGAAAATTTTCAACTTTTTTGAAGCCGAAATCTTTTCATGAAAATTTTCAACTTTTTTGAAGCCGAAATCTTTTCATGAAAATTTTCAACTTTTTTGAAGCTGAAATACTTCATGAAAATGTTCGACTTTTTTAAAGCTGAAATCCTGTCGTGAAAATTTTCAACCTTTTTGAAGCCGAAATATTTCATGAAAATGTTCGACTTTTTTAAAGCCGAAATCCTGTCGTGAAAATTTTCAACTTTTTTGAAGCCGAAATCTTTTCATGAAAATTTTCAATTTTTTGAAGCTGAAATACTTCATGAAAATGTTGGACTTTTTTAACGCCGAAATCCTGTCGTGAAAATTTTCAACTTTTTTGAAGCCGAAATCTTTTCATGAAAATTTTCAATTTTTTTGAAGCCGAAATCTTTTCATGAAAATGTTCAACTTTTTTGAAGCCGAAATCTTTTCATGAAAATGTTCAACTTTTTTGAAGCCGAAATCTTTTCATGAAAATTTTCAACTTTTTTGAAGCTGAAATACTTCATGAAAATGTTCGACTTTTTTAAAGCCGAAATCCTGTCGTGAAAATTTTCAACTTTTTTGAAGCCCAAATACTTCATGAAAATGTTCAACTTTTTTGAAGCCGAAATCTTTTCATGAAAATTTTCAACTTTTTTGAAGCTGAAATACTTCATGAAAATGTTCGACTTTTTTAAAGCCGAAATCCTGTCGTGAAAATTTTCAACTTTTTTGAAGCCCAAATACTTCATGAAAATGTTCAACTTTTTTGAAAGCCGAAATACTTCATGAAAATGTTCGACTTTTTTAAAGCCGAAATCCTGTCGTGAAAATTTTCAACTTTTTTGAAGCCCAAATACTTCATGAAAATGTTCAACTTTTTTGAAGCCGAAATCTTTTCATGAAAATTTTCAACTTTTTTGAAGCCGAAATCTTTTCATGAAAATTTTCAACTTTTTTGAAGCCAAAATCTTTTCATGAAAATTTTCAACTTTTTTGAAGCTGGAATACTTCATGAAAATGTTCGACTTTTTTAACGCTGAAATCCTGTCGTGAAAATTTTCAACTTTTTTGAATCCGAAATACTTCATGAAAATGTTCGACTTTTTTGAAGCCGAAATACTTCATGAAAATGTTGGACTTTTTTAACGCCGAAATCCTGTCGTGAAAATTTTCAACTTTTTTGAAGCCGAAATCTTTTCATGAAAATTTTCAACTTTTTTGAAGCCGAAATCTTTTCATGAAAATGTTCAACTTTTTTGAAGCCGAAATCTTTTCATGAAAATTTTCAACTTTTTTGAAGCTAAAATACTTCATGAAAATGTTCGACTTTTTTAAAGCCGAAATCCTGTCGTGAAAATTTTCAACTTTTTTGAAGCCCAAATACTTCATGAAAATGTTCAACTTTTTTGAAGCCGAAATACTTCATGAAAATGTTCGACTTTTTTAAAGCTGAAATCCTGTCGTGAAAATTTTCAACCTTTTTGAAGCCGAAATACTTCATGAAAATGTTCGACTTTTTTAAAGCCGAAATCCTGTCGTGAAAATTTTCAACTTTTTTGAAGCCGAAATCTTTTCATGAAAATTTTCAACTTTTTTGAAGCCGAAATCTTTTCATGAAAATTTTCAACTTTTTTGAAGCTGAAATACTTCATGAAAATGTTTGACTTTTTTAAAGCCGAAATCCTGTCGTGAAAATTTTCAACCTTTTTGAAGCCGAAATACTTCATGAAAATGTTCGACTTTTTTAAAGCCGAAATCCTGTCCTGAAAATTTTCAACTTTTTTGAAGCCGAAATCTTTTCATGAAAATTTTCAACTTTTTTGAAGCCGAAATCTTTTCATGAAAATTTTCAACTTTTTTGAAGCTGAAATACTTCATGAAAATGTTCGACTTTTTTAAAGCCGAAATACTTCATGAAAATGTTCGACTTTTTTAAAGCCGAAATCCTGTCGTGAAAATTTTCAACTTTTTTGAAGCCGAAATCTTTTCATGAAAATTTTCAACTTTTTTGAAGCCGAAATCTTTTCATGAAAATTTTCAACTTTTTTGAAGCTGAAATACTTCATGAAAATTTTCAACTTTTTTGAAGCTGAAATACTTCATGAAAATGTTCGACTTTTTTAAAGCCAAAATCCTGTCGTGAAAATTTTCAACTTTTTTGAAGCCGAAATCTTTTCATGAAAATTTTCAACTTTTTTGAAGCCGAAATCTTTTCATGAAAATTTTCAACTTTTTTGAAGCCGAAATCTTTTCATGAAAATTTTCAACTTTTTTGAAGCTGAAATACTTCATGAAAATGTTCGACTTTTTTAACGCCGAAATCCTGTCTTGAAAATTTTCAACTTTTTTGAAGCCCAAATACTTCATGAAAATGTTCGACTTTTTTAAATCCGAAATCCTGTCGTGAAAATTTTCAACTTTTTTGAAGCCGAAATCTTTTCATGAAAATTTTCAATTTTTTGAAGCTGAAATACTTCATGAAAATGTTGGACTTTTTTAACGCCGAAATCCTGTCGTGAAAATTTTCAACTTTTTTGAAGCCGAAATCTTTTCATGAAAATTTTCAATTTTTTTGAAGCCGAAATCTTTTCATGAAAATGTTCAACTTTTTTGAAGCCGAAATCTTTTCATGAAAATGTTCAACTTTTTTGAAGCCGAAATCTTTTCATGAAAATTTTCAACTTTTTTGAAGCTGAAATACTTCATGAAAATGTTCGACTTTTTTAAAGCCGAAATCCTGTCGTGAAAATTTTCAACTTTTTTGAAGCCCAAATACTTCATGAAAATGTTCAACTTTTTTGAAGCCGAAATCTTTTCATGAAAATTTTCAACTTTTTTGAAGCTGAAATACTTCATGAAAATGTTCGACTTTTTTAAAGCCGAAATCCTGTCGTGAAAATTTTCAACTTTTTTGAAGCCCAAATACTTCATGAAAATGTTCAACTTTTTTGAAAGCCGAAATACTTCATGAAAATGTTCGACTTTTTTAAAGCCGAAATCCTGTCGTGAAAATTTTCAACTTTTTTGAAGCCCAAATACTTCATGAAAATGTTCAACTTTTTTGAAGCCGAAATCTTTTCATGAAAATTTTCAACTTTTTTGAAGCCGAAATCTTTTCATGAAAATTTTCAACTTTTTTGAAGCCAAAATCTTTTCATGAAAATTTTCAACTTTTTTGAAGCTGGAATACTTCATGAAAATGTTCGACTTTTTTAACGCTGAAATCCTGTCGTGAAAATTTTCAACTTTTTTGAATCCGAAATACTTCATGAAAATGTTCGACTTTTTTGAAGCCGAAATACTTCATGAAAATGTTGGACTTTTTTAACGCCGAAATCCTGTCGTGAAAATTTTCAACTTTTTTGAAGCCGAAATCTTTTCATGAAAATTTTCAACTTTTTTGAAGCCGAAATCTTTTCATGAAAATGTTCAACTTTTTTGAAGCCGAAATCTTTTCATGAAAATTTTCAACTTTTTTGAAGCTGAAATACTTCATGAAAATGTTCGACTTTTTTAAAGCCGAAATCCTGTCGTGAAAATTTTCAACTTTTTTGAAGCCCAAATACTTCATGAAAATGTTCAACTTTTTTGAAGCCGAAATACTTCATGAAAATGTTCGACTTTTTTAAAGCTGAAATCCTGTCGTGAAAATTTTCAACCTTTTTGAAGCCGAAATACTTCATGAAAATGTTCGACTTTTTTAAAGCCGAAATCCTGTCGTGAAAATTTTCAACTTTTTTGAAGCCGAAATCTTTTCATGAAAATTTTCAACTTTTTTGAAGCCGAAATCTTTTCATGAAAATTTTCAACTTTTTTGAAGCTGAAATACTTCATGAAAATGTTTGACTTTTTTAAAGCCGAAATCCTGTCGTGAAAATTTTCAACCTTTTTGAAGCCGAAATACTTCATGAAAATGTTCGACTTTTTTAAAGCCGAAATCCTGTCCTGAAAATTTTCAACTTTTTTGAAGCCGAAATCTTTTCATGAAAATTTTCAACTTTTTTGAAGCCGAAATCTTTTCATGAAAATTTTCAATTTTTTTGAAGCCGAAATCTTTTCATGAAAATGTTCAACTTTTTTGAAGCCGAAATCTTTTCATGAAAATGTTCAACTTTTTTGAAGCCGAAATCTTTTCATGAAAATTTTCAACTTTTTTGAAGCTGAAATACTTCATGAAAATGTTCGACTTTTTTAAAGCCGAAATCCTGTCGTGAAAATTTTCAACTTTTTTGAAGCCCAAATACTTCATGAAAATGTTCAACTTTTTTGAAGCCGAAATCTTTTCATGAAAATTTTCAACTTTTTTGAAGCTGAAATACTTCATGAAAATGTTCGACTTTTTTAAAGCCGAAATCCTGTCGTGAAAATTTTCAACTTTTTTGAAGCCCAAATACTTCATGAAAATGTTCAACTTTTTTGAAAGCCGAAATACTTCATGAAAATGTTCGACTTTTTTAAAGCCGAAATCCTGTCGTGAAAATTTTCAACTTTTTTGAAGCCCAAATACTTCATGAAAATGTTCAACTTTTTTGAAGCCGAAATCTTTTCATGAAAATTTTCAACTTTTTTGAAGCCGAAATCTTTTCATGAAAATTTTCAACTTTTTTGAAGCCAAAATCTTTTCATGAAAATTTTCAACTTTTTTGAAGCTGGAATACTTCATGAAAATGTTCGACTTTTTTAACGCTGAAATCCTGTCGTGAAAATTTTCAACTTTTTTGAATCCGAAATACTTCATGAAAATGTTCGACTTTTTTGAAGCCGAAATACTTCATGAAAATGTTGGACTTTTTTAACGCCGAAATCCTGTCGTGAAAATTTTCAACTTTTTTGAAGCCGAAATCTTTTCATGAAAATTTTCAACTTTTTTGAAGCCGAAATCTTTTCATGAAAATGTTCAACTTTTTTGAAGCCGAAATCTTTTCATGAAAATTTTCAACTTTTTTGAAGCTGAAATACTTCATGAAAATGTTCGACTTTTTTAAAGCCGAAATCCTGTCGTGAAAATTTTCAACTTTTTTGAAGCCCAAATACTTCATGAAAATGTTCAACTTTTTTGAAGCCGAAATACTTCATGAAAATGTTCGACTTTTTTAAAGCTGAAATCCTGTCGTGAAAATTTTCAACCTTTTTGAAGCCGAAATACTTCATGAAAATGTTCGACTTTTTTAAAGCCGAAATCCTGTCGTGAAAATTTTCAACTTTTTTGAAGCCGAAATCTTTTCATGAAAATTTTCAACTTTTTTGAAGCCGAAATCTTTTCATGAAAATTTTCAACTTTTTTGAAGCTGAAATACTTCATGAAAATGTTTGACTTTTTTAAAGCCGAAATCCTGTCGTGAAAATTTTCAACCTTTTTGAAGCCGAAATACTTCATGAAAATGTTCGACTTTTTTAAAGCCGAAATCCTGTCCTGAAAATTTTCAACTTTTTTGAAGCCGAAATCTTTTCATGAAAATTTTCAACTTTTTTGAAGCCGAAATCTTTTCATGAAAATTTTCAACTTTTTTGAAGCTGAAATACTTCATGAAAATGTTCGACTTTTTTAAAGCCGAAATACTTCATGAAAATGTTCGACTTTTTTAAAGCCGAAATCCTGTCGTGAAAATTTTCAACTTTTTTGAAGCCGAAATCTTTTCATGAAAATTTTCAACTTTTTTGAAGCCGAAATCTTTTCATGAAAATGTTCAACTTTTTTGAAGCCGAAATCTTTTCATGAAAATTTTCAACTTTTTTGAAGCTGAAATACTTCATGAAAATGTTCGACTTTTTTAAAGCCGAAATCCTGTCGTGAAAATTTTCAACTTTTTTGAAGCCCAAATACTTCATGAAAATGTTCAACTTTTTTGAAGCCGAAATACTTCATGAAAATGTTCGACTTTTTTAAAGCTGAAATCCTGTCGTGAAAATTTTCAACCTTTTTGAAGCCGAAATACTTCATGAAAATGTTCGACTTTTTTAAAGCCGAAATCCTGTCGTGAAAATTTTCAACTTTTTTGAAGCCGAAATCTTTTCATGAAAATTTTCAACTTTTTTGAAGCCGAAATCTTTTCATGAAAATTTTCAACTTTTTTGAAGCTGAAATACTTCATGAAAATGTTTGACTTTTTTAAAGCCGAAATCCTGTCGTGAAAATTTTCAACCTTTTTGAAGCCGAAATACTTCATGAAAATGTTCGACTTTTTTAAAGCCGAAATCCTGTCCTGAAAATTTTCAACTTTTTTGAAGCCGAAATCTTTTCATGAAAATTTTCAACTTTTTTGAAGCCGAAATCTTTTCATGAAAATTTTCAACTTTTTTGAAGCTGAAATACTTCATGAAAATGTTCGACTTTTTTAAAGCCGAAATACTTCATGAAAATGTTCGACTTTTTTAAAGCCGAAATCCTGTCGTGAAAATTTTCAACTTTTTTGAAGCCGAAATCTTTTCATGAAAATTTTCAACTTTTTTGAAGCCGAAATCTTTTCATGAAAATTTTCAACTTTTTTGAAGCTGAAATACTTCATGAAAATTTTCAACTTTTTTGAAGCTGAAATACTTCATGAAAATGTTCGACTTTTTTAAAGCCAAAATCCTGTCGTGAAAATTTTCAACTTTTTTGAAGCCGAAATCTTTTCATGAAAATTTTCAACTTTTTTGAAGCCGAAATCTTTTCATGAAAATTTTCAACTTTTTTGAAGCCGAAATCTTTTCATGAAAATTTTCAACTTTTTTGAAGCTGAAATACTTCATGAAAATGTTCGACTTTTTTAACGCCGAAATCCTGTCTTGAAAATTTTCAACTTTTTTGAAGCCCAAATACTTCATGAAAATGTTCGACTTTTTTAAATCCGAAATCCTGTCGTGAAAATTTTCAACTTTTTTGAAGCCGAAATCTTTTCATGAAAATTTTCAACTTTTTTGAATCTGAAAAACTTCATGAAAATTTTCAACTTTTTTGAAGCCAAAATACTTCATGAAAATGTTCGACTTTTTTAAATCCGAAATCCTGTCGTGAAAATGTTCGACTTTTTTGAAGCCGAAATCTTTTCATGAAAATTTTCAACTTTTTTGAATCTGAAAAACTTCATGAAAATTTTCAATTTTTTGGAAGCCAAAATACTTCATGAAAATGTTCGACTTTTTTAAAGCCGAAATACTTCATGAAAATGTTCGACTTTTTTAAAGCCGAAATCCTGTCGTGAAAATTTTCAACTTTTTTGAAGCCCAAATACTTCATGAAAATGTTCAACTTTTTTGAAGCCGAAATACTTCATGAAAATGTTCGACTTTTTTAAAGCTGAAATCCTGTCGTGAAAATTTTCAACCTTTTTGAAGCCAAAATACTTCATGAAAATGTTCGACTTTTTTAAAGCCGAAATCCTGTCGTGAAAATTTTCAACTTTTTTGAAGCCGAAATCTTTTCATGAAAATTTTCAACTTTTTTGAAGCCAAAATCTTTTCATGAAAATTTTCAACTTTTTTGAAGCCGAAATTTTTTCATGAAAATTTTCAACTTTTTTGAAGCTGAAATACTTCATGAAAATGTTCGACTTTTTTTAAAGCCGAAATCCTGTCGTGAAAATTTTCAACTTTTTTGAAGCCGAAATCCTTTCATGAAAATTTTCAACTTTTTTAAAGCTGAAATACTTCATGAAAATGTTCGACTTTTTTAAAGCCGAAATCCTATCGTGAAAATTTTCAACTTTTTTGAATCCGAAATACTTCATGAAAATGTTCGACTTTTTTAAAGCCGAAATCCTGTCGTGAAAATTTTCAACTTTTTTGAAGCCGAAATCTTTTCATGAAATTTTCAACTTTTTTGAAGCCGAAATCTTTTCATGAAAATTTTCAACTTTTTTGAAGCTGAAATACTTCATGAAAATGTTCGACTTTTTTAAAGCCGAAATCCTGTCGTGAAAATTTTCAACTTTTTTGAAGCCGAAATCTTTTCATGAAAATTTTCAACTTTTTTGAAGCCGAAATCCTTTCATGAAAATTTTCAACTTTTTTAAAGCTGAAATACTTCATGAAAATGTTCGACTTTTTTAAAGCCGAAATCTTTTCATGAAAATTTTCAACTTTTATGAAGCCGAAATCTTTTCATGAAAATTTTCAACTTTTTTGAAGCTGAAATACTTCATGAAAATGTTCGACTTTTTAAACGCCGAAATCCTGTCGTGAAAATTTTCAACTTTTTTGAATCCGAAATACTTCATGAAAATGTTCGACTTTTTTGAAGCCGAAATAATTCATGAAAACGTTCGACTTTTTTAAAGCCGAAATCCTGTCGTGAAAATTTTCAACTTTTTTGAAGCCGAAATCTTTTCATGAAAATTTTCAACTTTTTTGTAGCCGAAATCTTTTCATGAAAATTTTCAACTTTTTTGAAGCTGAAATACTTCATGAAAATGTTCGACTTTTTTAAAGCCGAAATCCTGTCGTGAAAATTTTCAACTTTTTTGAAACTGAAATCTTTTCATGAAAATTTTCAACTTTTTTGAAGCTGAAATACTTCATGAAAATGTTCGACTTTTTTTAAAGCCGAAATCCTGTCGTGAAAATGTTCAACTTTTTTGAAGCCCAAATACTTCATGAAAATGTTCGACTTTTTTTAAAGCCAAAATCCTGTCGTGAAAATGTTCAACTTTTTTGAAGCCGAAATCTTTTCATGAAAATTTTCAACTTTTTTGAAGCCGAAATCTTTTCATGAAAATTTTCAACTTTTTTGAAGCCAAAATCTTTACATGAAAATTTTCAACTTTTTTGAAGCTGAAATACTTCATGAAAATGTTCGACTTTTTTAACGCCGAAATCCTGTCGTGAAAATTTTCAACTTTTTTGAATCCGAAATACTTCATGAAAATTTTCAACTTTTTTGAAGCCAAAATCTTTTCATGAAAATTTTCAACTTTTTTGAAGCTGAAATACTTCATGAAAATGTTCGACTTTTTTAAAGCCGAAATCCTATCGTGAAAATTTTCAACTTATTTGAATCCGAAATCTTTTCATGAAAATTTTCAACTTTTTTGAAGCCGAAATCTTTTCATGAAAATTTTCAACTTTTTTGAAGCCGAAATTTTTTCATGAAAGTTTTCAACTTTTTTGAAGCTGAAATACTTCATGAAAATGTTCGACTTTTTTAAAGCCGAAATCCTGTCGTGAAAATTTTCAACTTTTTTGAAGCCCAAATACTTCATGAAAATGTTCGACTTTTTTGAAGCCGAAATACTTCATGAAAATGTTCGACTTTTTTAAAAGTGAAATCCTGTCGTGAAAATTTTCAACCTTTTTGAAGCCGAAATACTTCATGAAAATGTTCGACTTTTTTAAAGCCGAAATCCTTTCGTGAAAATTTTCAACTTTTTTGAAGCCGAAATCTTTTCATGAAAATTTTCAACTTTTTTGAAGCCGAAATCTTTTCATGAAAATTTTCAACTTTTTTGAAGCTGAAATACTTCATGAAAATGTTAGACTTTTTTGAAGCCGAAATCCTGTCGTGAAAATTTTCAACTTTTTTGAAGCCGAAATACTTCATGAAAATGTTCGACTTTTTTAAAGCCGAAATCCTGTCTTGAAAATTTTCAACTTTTTTGAAGCCGAAATCTTTTCATGAAAATTTTCAACTTTTTTGAAGCCGAAATCTTTTCATGAAAATTTTCAACTTTTTTGAAGCTGAAATACTTCATGAAAATGTTAGACTTTTTTGAAGCCGAAATCCTGTCGTGAAAATTTTCAACTTTTTTGAAGCCGAAATACTTCATGAAAATGTTCGACTTTTTTAAAGCCGAAATCCTGTCGTGAAAATTTTCAACCTTTTTGAAGCCGAAATACTTCATGAAAATGTTCGACGTTTTTAAAGCCGAAATCCTGTCGTGAAAATTTTCAACTTTTTTGAAGGCCAAATACTTCATGAAAATGTTCGACTTTTTTTAAAGCCAAAATCCTGTCGTGAAAATGTTCAACTTTTTTGAAGCCGAAATCTTTTCATGAAAATTTTCAACTTTTTTGAAGCCAAAATCTTTTCATGAAAATTTTCAACTTTTTTGAAGCTGAAATACTTCATGAAAATGTTCGACTTTTTTAACGCCGAAATCCTGTCGTGAAAATTTTCAACTTTTTTGAATCCGAAATACTTCATGAAAATTTTCAACTTTTTTGAAGCCAAAATCTTTTCATGAAAATTTTCAACTTTTTTGAAGCTGAAATACTTCATGAAAATGTTCGACTTTTTTAAAGCCGAAATCCTATCGTGAAAATTTTCAACTTATTTGAATCCGAAATCTTTTCATGAAAATTTTCAACTTTTTTGAAGCCGAAATCTTTTCATGAAAATTTTCAACTTTTTTGAAGCCGTAATTTTTTCATGAAAGTTTTCAACTTTTTTGAAGCTGAAATACTTCATGAAAATGTTCGACTTTTTTAAAGCCGAAATCCTGTCGTGAAAATTTTCAACTTTTTTGAAGCCCAAATACTTCATGAAAATGTTCAACTTTTTTGAAGCCGAAATACTTCATGAAAATGTTCGACTTTTTTAAAGCTGAAATCCTGTCGTGAAAATTTTCAACCTTTTTGAAGCCGAAATATTTCATGAAAATGTTCGACTTTTTTAAAGCCGAAATCCTGTCGTGAAAATTTTCAACTTTTTTGAAGCCGAAATCTTTTCATGAAAATTTTCAATTTTTTGAAGCTGAAATACTTCATGAAAATGTTGGACTTTTTTAACGCCGAAATCCTGTCGTGAAAATTTTCAACTTTTTTGAAGCCGAAATCTTTTCATGAAAATTTTCAACTTTTTTGAAGCCGAAATCTTTTCATGAAAATGTTCAACTTTTTTGAAGCCGAAATCTTTTCATGAAAATGTTCAACTTTTTTGAAGCCGAAATCTTTTCATGAAAATTTTCAACTTTTTTGAAGCTGAAATACTTCATGAAAATGTTCGACTTTTTTAAAGCCGAAATCCTGTCGTGAAAATTTTCAACTTTTTTGAAGCCCAAATACTTCATGAAAATGATCAACTTTTTTGAAGCCGAAATACTTCATGAAAATGTTCGACTTTTTTAAAGCTGAAATCCTGTCGTGAAAATTTTCAACCTTTTTGAAGCCGAAATACTTCATGAAAATGTTCGACTTTTTTAAAGCCGAAATCCTGTCGTGAAAATTTTCAACTTTTTTGAAGCCGAAATCTTTTCATGAAAATTTTCAACTTTTTTGAAGCCGAAATCTTTTCATGAAAATTTTCAACTTTTTTGAAGCCGAAATCTTTTCATGAAAATTTTCAACTTTTTTGAAGCCGAAATTTTTTCATGAAAATTTTCAACTTTTTTGAAGCTGAAATACTTCATGAAAATGTTCGACTTTTTTTAAAGCCGAAATCCTGTCGTGAAAATTTTCAACTTTTTTGAAGCCGAAATCTTTTCATGAAAATTTTCAACTTTTTTGAAGCCGAAATCCTTTCATGAAAATTTTCAACTTTTTTAAAGCTGAAATACTTCATGAAAATGTTCGACTTTTTTAAAGCCGAAATCCTATCGTGAAAATTTTCAACTTTTTTGAATCCGAAATACTTCATGAAAATGTTCGACTTTTTTAAAGCCGAAATCCTGTCGTGAAAATTTTCAACTTTTTTGAAGCCGAAATCTTTTCATGAAAATTTTCAATTTTTTGAAGCTGAAATACTTCATGAAAATGTTGGACTTTTTTAACGCCGAAATCCTGTCGTGAAAATTTTCAACTTTTTTGAAGCCGAAGTCTTTTCATGAAAATTTTCAACTTTTTTGAAGCCGAAATCTTTTCATGAAAATGTTCAACTTTTTTGAAGCCGAAATCTTTTCATGAAAATGTTCAACTTTTTTGAAGCCGAAATCTTTTCATGAAAATTTTCAACTTTTTTGAAGCTGAAATATTTCATGAAAATGTTCGACTTTTTTAAAGCCGAAATCCTGTCGTGAAAATTTTCAACTTTTTTGAAGCCCAAATACTTCATGAAAATGATCAACTTTTTTGAAGCCGAAATCTTTTCATGAAAATGTTCGACTTTTTTTAAGCCGAAATTTTTTCATGAAAGTTTTCAACTTTTTTGAAGCCGAAATCTTTTCATGAAAATTTTCAACTTTTTTGAAGCTGAAATACTTCATGAAAATGTTCGACTTTTTTAAAGCCGAAATCCTGTCGTGAAAATTTTCAACTTTTTTGAAGCCCAAATACTTCATGAAAATTTTCAACTTTTTTAAAGCTGAAATACTTCATGAAAATGTTCGACTTTTTTAAAGCCGAAATCCTATCGTGAAAATTTTCAACTTTTTTGAATCCGAAATACTTCATGAAAATGTTCGACTTTTTTAAAGCCGAAATCCTGTCGTGAAAATTTTCAACTTTTTTGAAGCCGAAATCTTTTCATGAAATTTTCAACTTTTTTGAAGCCGAAATCTTTTCATGAAAATTTTCAACTTTTTTGAAGCTGAAATACTTCATGAAAATGTTCGACTTTTTTAAAGCCGAAATCCTGTCGTGAAAATTTTCAACTTTTTTGAAGCCCAAATACTTCATGAAAATGATCAACTTTTTTGAAGCCGAAATACTTCATGAAAATGTTCGACTTTTTTAAAGCTGAAATCCTGTCGTGAAAATTTTCAACCTTTTTGAAGCCGAAATACTTCATGAAAATGTTCGACTTTTTTAAAGCCGAAATCCTGTCGTGAAAATTTTCAACTTTTTTGAAGCCGAAATCTTTTCATGAAAATTTTCAACTTTTTTGAAGCCGAAATCTTTTCATGAAAATTTTCAACTTTTTTGAAGCCGAAATCTTTTCATGAAAATTTTCAACTTTTTTGAAGCCGAAATTTTTTCATGAAAATTTTCAACTTTTTTGAAGCTGAAATACTTCATGAAAATGTTCGACTTTTTTTAAAGCCGAAATCCTGTCGTGAAAATTTTCAACTTTTTTGAAGCCGAAATCTTTTCATGAAAATTTTCAACTTTTTTGAAGCCGAAATCCTTTCATGAAAATTTTCAACTTTTTTAAAGCTGAAATACTTCATGAAAATGTTCGACTTTTTTAAAGCCGAAATCCTATCGTGAAAATTTTCAACTTTTTTGAATCCGAAATACTTCATGAAAATGTTCGACTTTTTTAAAGCCGAAATCCTGTCGTGAAAATTTTCAACTTTTTTGAAGCCGAAATCTTTTCATGAAAATTTTCAATTTTTTGAAGCTGAAATACTTCATGAAAATGTTGGACTTTTTTAACGCCGAAATCCTGTCGTGAAAATTTTCAACTTTTTTGAAGCCGAAGTCTTTTCATGAAAATTTTCAACTTTTTTGAAGCCGAAATCTTTTCATGAAAATGTTCAACTTTTTTGAAGCCGAAATCTTTTCATGAAAATGTTCAACTTTTTTGAAGCCGAAATCTTTTCATGAAAATTTTCAACTTTTTTGAAGCTGAAATACTTCATGAAAATGTTCGACTTTTTTAAAGCCGAAATCCTGTCGTGAAAATTTTCAACTTTTTTGAAGCCCAAATACTTCATGAAAATGATCAACTTTTTTGAAGCCGAAATCTTTTCATGAAAATGTTCGACTTTTTTTAAGCCGAAATTTTTTCATGAAAGTTTTCAACTTTTTTGAAGCCGAAATCTTTTCATGAAAATTTTCAACTTTTTTGAAGCTGAAATACTTCATGAAAATGTTCGACTTTTTTAAAGCCGAAATCCTGTCGTGAAAATTTTCAACTTTTTTGAAGCCCAAATACTTCATGAAAATTTTCAACTTTTTTAAAGCTGAAATACTTCATGAAAATGTTCGACTTTTTTAAAGCCGAAATCCTATCGTGAAAATTTTCAACTTATTTGAATCCGAAATCTTTTCATGAAAATTTTCAACTTTTTTGAAGCCGAAATCTTTTCATGAAAATTTTCAACTTTTTTGAAGCCGTAATTTTTTCATGAAAGTTTTCAACTTTTTTGAAGCTGAAATACTTCATGAAAATGTTCGACTTTTTTAAAGCCGAAATCCTGTCGTGAAAATTTTCAACTTTTTTGAAGCCCAAATACTTCATGAAAATGTTCAACTTTTTTGAAGCCGAAATACTTCATGAAAATGTTCGACTTTTTTAAAGCTGAAATCCTGTCGTGAAAATTTTCAACCTTTTTGAAGCCGAAATATTTCATGAAAATGTTCGACTTTTTTAAAGCCGAAATCCTGTCGTGAAAATTTTCAACTTTTTTGAAGCCGAAATCTTTTCATGAAAATTTTCAATTTTTTGAAGCTGAAATACTTCATGAAAATGTTGGACTTTTTTAACGCCGAAATCCTGTCGTGAAAATTTTCAACTTTTTTGAAGCCGAAATCTTTTCATGAAAATTTTCAACTTTTTTGAAGCCGAAATCTTTTCATGAAAATGTTCAACTTTTTTGAAGCCGAAATCTTTTCATGAAAATGTTCAACTTTTTTGAAGCCGAAATCTTTTCATGAAAATTTTCAACTTTTTTGAAGCTGAAATACTTCATGAAAATGTTCGACTTTTTTAAAGCCGAAATCCTGTCGTGAAAATTTTCAACTTTTTTGAAGCCCAAATACTTCATGAAAATGATCAACTTTTTTGAAGCCGAAATACTTCATGAAAATGTTCGACTTTTTTAAAGCTGAAATCCTGTCGTGAAAATTTTCAACCTTTTTGAAGCCGAAATACTTCATGAAAATGTTCGACTTTTTTAAAGCCGAAATCCTGTCGTGAAAATTTTCAACTTTTTTGAAGCCGAAATCTTTTAATGAAAATTTTCAACTTTTTTGAAGCCGAAATCTTTTCATGAAAATTTTCAACTTTTTTGAAGCCGAAATCTTTTCATGAAAATTTTCAACTTTTTTGAAGCCGAAATCTTTTCATGAAAATTTTCAACTTTTTTGAAGCCGAAATTTTTTCATGAAAATTTTCAACTTTTTTGAAGCTGAAATACTTCATGAAAATGTTCGACTTTTTTTAAAGCCGAAATCCTGTCGTGAAAATTTTCAACTTTTTTGAAGCCGAAATCTTTTCATGAAAATTTTCAACTTTTTTGAAGCCGAAATCCTTTCATGAAAATTTTCAACTTTTTTAAAGCTGAAATACTTCATGAAAATGTTCGACTTTTTTAAAGCCGAAATCCTATCGTGAAAATTTTCAACTTTTTTGAATCCGAAATACTTCATGAAAATGTTCGACTTTTTTAAAGCCGAAATCCTGTCGTGAAAATTTTCAACTTTTTTGAAGCCGAAATCTTTTCATGAAAATTTTCAATTTTTTGAAGCTGAAATACTTCATGAAAATGTTGGACTTTTTTAACGCCGAAATCCTGTCGTGAAAATTTTCAACTTTTTTGAAGCCGAAGTCTTTTCATGAAAATTTTCAACTTTTTTGAAGCCGAAATCTTTTCATGAAAATGTTCAACTTTTTTGAAGCCGAAATCTTTTCATGAAAATGTTCAACTTTTTTGAAGCCGAAATCTTTTCATGAAAATTTTCAACTTTTTTGAAGCTGAAATACTTCATGAAAATGTTCGACTTTTTTAAAGCCGAAATCCTGTCGTGAAAATTTTCAACTTTTTTGAAGCCCAAATACTTCATGAAAATGATCAACTTTTTTGAAGCCGAAATCTTTTCATGAAAATGTTCGACTTTTTTTAAGCCGAAATTTTTTCATGAAAGTTTTCAACTTTTTTGAAGCCGAAATCTTTTCATGAAAATTTTCAACTTTTTTGAAGCTGAAATACTTCATGAAAATGTTCGACTTTTTTAAAGCCGAAATCCTGTCGTGAAAATTTTCAACTTTTTTGAAGCCCAAATACTTCATGAAAATTTTCAACTTTTTTAAAGCTGAAATACTTCATGAAAATGTTCGACTTTTTTAAAGCCGAAATCCTATCGTGAAAATTTTCAACTTATTTGAATCCGAAATCTTTTCATGAAAATTTTCAACTTTTTTGAAGCCGAAATCTTTTCATGAAAATTTTCAACTTTTTTGAAGCCGTAATTTTTTCATGAAAGTTTTCAACTTTTTTGAAGCTGAAATACTTCATGAAAATGTTCGACTTTTTTAAAGCCGAAATCCTGTCGTGAAAATTTTCAACTTTTTTGAAGCCCAAATACTTCATGAAAATGTTCAACTTTTTTGAAGCCGAAATACTTCATGAAAATGTTCGACTTTTTTAAAGCTGAAATCCTGTCGTGAAAATTTTCAACCTTTTTGAAGCCGAAATATTTCATGAAAATGTTCGACTTTTTTAAAGCCGAAATCCTGTCGTGAAAATTTTCAACTTTTTTGAAGCCGAAATCTTTTCATGAAAATTTTCAATTTTTTGAAGCTGAAATACTTCATGAAAATGTTGGACTTTTTTAACGCCGAAATCCTGTCGTGAAAATTTTCAACTTTTTTGAAGCCGAAATCTTTTCATGAAAATTTTCAACTTTTTTGAAGCCGAAATCTTTTCATGAAAATGTTCAACTTTTTTGAAGCCGAAATCTTTTCATGAAAATGTTCAACTTTTTTGAAGCCGAAATCTTTTCATGAAAATTTTCAACTTTTTTGAAGCTGAAATACTTCATGAAAATGTTCGACTTTTTTAAAGCCGAAATCCTGTCGTGAAAATTTTCAACTTTTTTGAAGCCCAAATACTTCATGAAAATGATCAACTTTTTTGAAGCCGAAATACTTCATGAAAATGTTCGACTTTTTTAAAGCTGAAATCCTGTCGTGAAAATTTTCAACCTTTTTGAAGCCGAAATACTTCATGAAAATGTTCGACTTTTTTAAAGCCGAAATCCTGTCGTGAAAATTTTCAACTTTTTTGAAGCCGAAATCTTTTAATGAAAATTTTCAACTTTTTTGAAGCCGAAATCTTTTCATGAAAATTTTCAACTTTTTTGAAGCCGAAATCTTTTCATGAAAATTTTCAACTTTTTTGAAGCCGAAATTTTTTCATGAAAATTTTCAACTTTTTTGAAGCTGAAATACTTCATGAAAATGTTCGACTTTTTTTAAAGCCGAAATCCTGTCGTGAAAATTTTCAACTTTTTTGAAGCCGAAATCTTTTCATGAAAATTTTCAACTTTTTTGAAGCCGAAATCCTTTCATGAAAATTTTCAACTTTTTTAAAGCTGAAATACTTCATGAAAATGTTCGACTTTTTTAAAGCCGAAATCCTATCGTGAAAATTTTCAACTTTTTTGAATCCGAAATACTTCATGAAAATGTTCGACTTTTTTAAAGCCGAAATCCTGTCGTGAAAATTTTCAACTTTTTTGAAGCCGAAATCTTTTCATGAAAATTTTCAATTTTTTGAAGCTGAAATACTTCATGAAAATGTTGGACTTTTTTAACGCCGAAATCCTGTCGTGAAAATTTTCAACTTTTTTGAAGCCGAAGTCTTTTCATGAAAATTTTCAACTTTTTTGAAGCCGAAATCTTTTCATGAAAATGTTCAACTTTTTTGAAGCCGAAATCTTTTCATGAAAATGTTCAACTTTTTTGAAGCCGAAATCTTTTCATGAAAATTTTCAACTTTTTTGAAGCTGAAATACTTCATGAAAATGTTCGACTTTTTTAAAGCCGAAATCCTGTCGTGAAAATTTTCAACTTTTTTGAAGCCCAAATACTTCATGAAAATGATCAACTTTTTTGAAGCCGAAATCTTTTCATGAAAATGTTCGACTTTTTTTAAGCCGAAATTTTTTCATGAAAGTTTTCAACTTTTTTGAAGCCGAAATCTTTTCATGAAAATTTTCAACTTTTTTGAAGCTGAAATACTTCATGAAAATGTTCGACTTTTTTAAAGCCGAAATCCTGTCGTGAAAATTTTCAACTTTTTTGAAGCCCAAATACTTCATGAAAATTTTCAACTTTTTTAAAGCTGAAATACTTCATGAAAATGTTCGACTTTTTTAAAGCCGAAATCCTATCGTGAAAATTTTCAACTTTTTTGAATCCGAAATACTTCATGAAAATGTTCGACTTTTTTAAAGCCGAAATCCTGTCGTGAAAATTTTCAACTTTTTTGAAGCCGAAATCTTTTCATGAAATTTTCAACTTTTTTGAAGCCGAAATCTTTTCATGAAAATTTTCAACTTTTTTGAAGCTGAAATACTTCATGAAAATGTTCGACTTTTTTAAAGCCGAAATCCTGTCGTGAAAATTTTCAACTTTTTTGAAGCCCAAATACTTCATGAAAATGATCAACTTTTTTGAAGCCGAAATACTTCATGAAAATGTTCGACTTTTTTAAAGCTGAAATCCTGTCGTGAAAATTTTCAACCTTTTTGAAGCCGAAATACTTCATGAAAATGTTCGACTTTTTTAAAGCCGAAATCCTGTCGTGAAAATTTTCAACTTTTTTGAAGCCGAAATCTTTTCATGAAAATTTTCAACTTTTTTGAAGCCGAAATCTTTTCATGAAAATTTTCAACTTTTTTGAAGCCGAAATCTTTTCATGAAAATTTTCAACTTTTTTGAAGCCGAAATTTTTTCATGAAAATTTTCAACTTTTTTGAAGCTGAAATACTTCATGAAAATGTTCGACTTTTTTTAAAGCCGAAATCCTGTCGTGAAAATTTTCAACTTTTTTGAAGCCGAAATCTTTTCATGAAAATTTTCAACTTTTTTGAAGCCGAAATCCTTTCATGAAAATTTTCAACTTTTTTAAAGCTGAAATACTTCATGAAAATGTTCGACTTTTTTAAAGCCGAAATCCTATCGTGAAAATTTTCAACTTTTTTGAATCCGAAATACTTCATGAAAATGTTCGACTTTTTTAAAGCCGAAATCCTGTCGTGAAAATTTTCAACTTTTTTGAAGCCGAAATCTTTTCATGAAAATTTTCAATTTTTTGAAGCTGAAATACTTCATGAAAATGTTGGACTTTTTTAACGCCGAAATCCTGTCGTGAAAATTTTCAACTTTTTTGAAGCCGAAGTCTTTTCATGAAAATTTTCAACTTTTTTGAAGCCGAAATCTTTTCATGAAAATGTTCAACTTTTTTGAAGCCGAAATCTTTTCATGAAAATGTTCAACTTTTTTGAAGCCGAAATCTTTTCATGAAAATTTTCAACTTTTTTGAAGCTGAAATACTTCATGAAAATGTTCGACTTTTTTAAAGCCGAAATCCTGTCGTGAAAATTTTCAACTTTTTTGAAGCCCAAATACTTCATGAAAATGATCAACTTTTTTGAAGCCGAAATCTTTTCATGAAAATGTTCGACTTTTTTTAAGCCGAAATTTTTTCATGAAAGTTTTCAACTTTTTTGAAGCCGAAATCTTTTCATGAAAATTTTCAACTTTTTTGAAGCTGAAATACTTCATGAAAATGTTCGACTTTTTTAAAGCCGAAATCCTGTCGTGAAAATTTTCAACTTTTTTGAAGCCCAAATACTTCATGAAAATTTTCAACTTTTTTAAAGCTGAAATACTTCATGAAAATGTTCGACTTTTTTAAAGCCGAAATCCTATCGTGAAAATTTTCAACTTTTTTGAATCCGAAATACTTCATGAAAATGTTCGACTTTTTTAAAGCCGAAATCCTGTCGTGAAAATTTTCAACTTTTTTGAAGCCGAAATCTTTTCATGAAATTTTCAACTTTTTTGAAGCCGAAATCTTTTCATGAAAATTTTCAACTTTTTTGAAGCTGAAATACTTCATGAAAATGTTCGACTTTTTTAAAGCCGAAATCCTGTCGTGAAAATTTTCAACTTTTTTGAAGCCCAAATAATTCATGAAAATGTTCAACTTTTTTGAAGCCGAAATACTTCATGAAAATGTTCGACTTTTTTAAAGCCGAAATCCTGTCGTGAAAATTTTCAACCTTTTTGAAGCCGAAATACTTCATGAAAATGTTCGACTTTTTTAAAGCCGAAATCCTGTCGTGAAAATTTTCAACTTTTTTGAAGCCCAAATACTTCATGAAAATGTTCGACTTTTTTTGAAGCCAAAATCCTGTGGTGAAAATGTTCAACTTTTTTGAAGCCGAAATCTTTTCATGAAAATTTTCAACTTTTTTGAAGCCGAAATCTTTTCATGAAAATTTTCAACTTTTTTGAAGCCAAAATCTTTTCATGAAAATTTTCAACTTTTTTGAAGCTGGAATACTTCATGAAAATGTTCGACTTTTTTAACGCCGAAATCCTGTCGTGAAAATTTTCAACTTTTTTGAATCCGAAATACTTCATGAAAATGTTCGACTTTTTTGAAGCCGAAATACTTCATGAAAATGTTCGACTTTTTTAACGCCGAAATCCTGTCGTGAAAATTTTCAACTTTTTTGAATCCGAAATACTTCATGAAAATGTTCGACTTTTTTGAAGCCGAAATACTTCATGAAAACGTTCGACTTTTTTAAAGCCGAAATCCTGTCGTGAAAATTTTCAACTTTTTTGAAGCCGAAATCTTTTCATGAAAATTTTCAACTTTTTTGAAGCCGAAATCCTTTCATGAAAATTTTCAACTTTTTTAAAGCTGAAATACTTCATGAAAATGTTCGACTTTTTTAAAGCCGAAATCTTTTCATGAAAATTTTCAACTTTTATGAAGCCGAAATCTTTTCATGAAAATTTTCAACTTTTTTGAAGCTGAAATACTTCATGAAAATGTTCGACTTTTTTAACGCCGAAATCCTGTCGTGAAAATTTTCAACTTTTTTGAATCCGAAATACTTCATGAAAATGTTCGACTTTTTTGAAGCCGAAATACTTCATGAAAACGTTCGACTTTTTTAAAGCCGAAATCCTGTCGTGAAAATTTTCAACTTTTTTGAAGCCGAAATCTTTTCATGAAAATTTTCAACTTTTTTGTAGCCGAAATCTTTTCATGAAAATTTTCAACTTTTTTGAAGCTGAAATACTTCATGAAAATGTTCGACTTTTTTAAAGCCGAAATCCTGTCGTGAAAATTTTCAACTTTTTTGAAACTGAAATCTTTTCATGAAAATTTTCAACTTTTTTGAAGCTGAAATACTTCATGAAAATGTTCGACTTTTTTTAAAGCCGAAATGCTGTCGTGAAAATGTTCAACTTTTTTGAAGCCCAAATACTTCATGAAAATGTTCGACTTTTTTTAAAGCCAAAATCCTGTCGTGAAAATGTTCAACTTTTTTGAAGCCGAAATCTTTTCATGAAAATTTTCAACTTTTTTGAAGCCGAAATCTTTTCATGAAAATTTTCAACTTTTTTGAAGCCAAAATCTTTACATGAAAATTTTCAACTTTTTTGAAGCTGAAATACTTCATGAAAATGTTCGACTTTTTTAACGCCGAAATCCTGTCGTGAAAATTTTCAACTTTTTTGAATCCGAAATACTTCATGAAAATTTTCAACTTTTTTGAAGCCAAAATCTTTTCATGAAAATTTTCAACTTTTTTGAAGCTGAAATACTTCATGAAAATGTTCGACTTTTTTAAAGCCGAAATCCTATCGTGAAAATTTTCAACTTATTTGAATCCGAAATCTTTTCATGAAAATTTTCAACTTTTTTGAAGCCGAAATCTTTTCATGAAAATTTTCAACTTTTTTGAAGCCGAAATTTTTTCATGAAAGTTTTCAACTTTTTTGAAGCTGAAATACTTCATGAAAATGTTCGACTTTTTTAAAGCCGAAATCCTGTCGTGAAAATTTTCAACTTTTTTGAAGCCCAAATACTTCATGAAAATGTTCAACTTTTTTGAAGCCGAAATACTTCATGAAAATGGTCGACTTTTTTAAAAGTGAAATCCTGTCGTGAAAATTTTCAACCTTTTTGAAGCCGAAATACTTCATGAAAATGTTCGACTTTTTTAAAGCCGAAATCCTTTCGTGAAAATTTTCAACTTTTTTGAAGCCGAAATCTTTTCATGAAAATTTTCAACTTTTTTGAAGCCGAAATCTTTTCATGAAAATTTTCAACTTTTTTGAAGCTGAAATACTTCATGAAAATGTTAGACTTTTTTGAAGCCGAAATCCTGTCGTGAAAATTTTCAACTTTTTTGAAGCCGAAATACTTCATGAAAATGTTCGACTTTTTTAAAGCCGAAATCCTGTCTTGAAAATTTTCAACTTTTTTGAAGCCGAAATCTTTTCATGAAAATTTTCAACTTTTTTGAAGCCGAAATCTTTTCATGAAAATTTTCAACTTTTTTGAAGCTGAAATACTTCATGAAAATGTTAGACTTTTTTGAAGCCGAAATCCTGTCGTGAAAATTTTCAACTTTTTTGAAGCCGAAATCTTTTCATGAAAATTTTCAACTTTTTTGAAGCTGAAATACTTCATGAAAATGTTCGACTTTTTTAAAGCCGAAATCCTGTCGTGAAAATTTTCAACTTTTTTGAAACTGAAATCTTTTCATGAAAATTTTCAACTTTTTTGAAGCTGAAATACTTCATGAAAATGTTCGACTTTTTTTAAAGCCGAAATGCTGTCGTGAAAATGTTCAACTTTTTTGAAGCCCAAATACTTCATGAAAATGTTCGACTTTTTTTAAAGCCAAAATCCTGTCGTGAAAATGTTCAACTTTTTTGAAGCCGAAATCTTTTCATGAAAATTTTCAACTTTTTTGAAGCCGAAATCTTTTCATGAAAATTTTCAACTTTTTTGAAGCCAAAATCTTTACATGAAAATTTTCAACTTTTTTGAAGCTGAAATACTTCATGAAAATGTTCGACTTTTTTAACGCCGAAATCCTGTCGTGAAAATTTTCAACTTTTTTGAATCCGAAATACTTCATGAAAATTTTCAACTTTTTTGAAGCCAAAATCTTTTCATGAAAATTTTCAACTTTTTTGAAGCTGAAATACTTCATGAAAATGTTCGACTTTTTTAAAGCCGAAATCCTATCGTGAAAATTTTCAACTTATTTGAATCCGAAATCTTTTCATGAAAATTTTCAACTTTTTTGAAGCCGAAATCTTTTCATGAAAATTTTCAACTTTTTTGAAGCCGAAATTTTTTCATGAAAGTTTTCAACTTTTTTGAAGCTGAAATACTTCATGAAAATGTTCGACTTTTTTAAAGCCGAAATCCTGTCGTGAAAATTTTCAACTTTTTTGAAGCCCAAATACTTCATGAAAATGTTCAACTTTTTTGAAGCCGAAATACTTCATGAAAATGGTCGACTTTTTTAAAAGTGAAATCCTGTCGTGAAAATTTTCAACCTTTTTGAAGCCGAAATACTTCATGAAAATGTTCGACTTTTTTAAAGCCGAAATCCTTTCGTGAAAATTTTCAACTTTTTTGAAGCCGAAATCTTTTCATGAAAATTTTCAACTTTTTTGAAGCCGAAATCTTTTCATGAAAATTTTCAACTTTTTTGAAGCTGAAATACTTCATGAAAATGTTAGACTTTTTTGAAGCCGAAATCCTGTCGTGAAAATTTTCAACTTTTTTGAAGCCGAAATACTTCATGAAAATGTTCGACTTTTTTAAAGCCGAAATCCTGTCTTGAAAATTTTCAACTTTTTTGAAGCCGAAATCTTTTCATGAAAATTTTCAACTTTTTTGAAGCCGAAATCTTTTCATGAAAATTTTCAACTTTTTTGAAGCTGAAATACTTCATGAAAATGTTAGACTTTTTTGAAGCCGAAATCCTGTCGTGAAAATTTTCAACTTTTTTGAAGCCGAAATACTTCATGAAAATGTTCGACTTTTTTAAAGCCGAAATCCTGTCGTGAAAATTTTCAACCTTTTTGAAGCCGAAATACTTCATGAAAATGTTCGACTTTTTTAAAGCCGAAATCCTGTCGTGAAAATTTTCAACTTTTTTGAAGCCCAAATACTTCATGAAAATGTTCGACTTTTTTTAAAGCCAAAATCCTGTCGTGAAAATGTTCAACTTTTTTGAAGCCGAAATCTTTTCATGAAAATTTTCAACTTTTTTGAAGCCAAAATCTTTTCATGAAAATTTTCAACTTTTTTGAAGCTGAAATACTTCATGAAAATGTTCGACTTTTTTAACGCCGAAATCCTGTCGTGAAAATTTTCAACTTTTTTGAATCCGAAATACTTCATGAAAATTTTCAACTTTTTTGAAGCCAAAATCTTTTCATGAAAATTTTCAACTTTTTTGAAGCTGAAATACTTCATGAAAATGTTCGACTTTTTTAAAGCCGAAATCCTATCGTGAAAATTTTCAACTTATTTGAATCCGAAATCTTTTCATGAAAATTTTCAACTTTTTTGAAGCCGAAATCTTTTCATGAAAATTTTCAACTTTTTTGAAGCCGTAATTTTTTCATGAAAGTTTTCAACTTTTTTGAAGCTGAAATACTTCATGAAAATGTTCGACTTTTTTAAAGCCGAAATCCTGTCGTGAAAATTTTCAACTTTTTTGAAGCCCAAATACTTCATGAAAATGTTCAACTTTTTTGAAGCCGAAATACTTCATGAAAATGTTCGACTTTTTTAAAGCTGAAATCCTGTCGTGAAAATTTTCAACCTTTTTGAAGCCGAAATATTTCATGAAAATGTTCGACTTTTTTAAAGCCGAAATCCTGTCGTGAAAATTTTCATCTTTTTTGAAGCCGAAATCTTTTCATGAAAATTTTCAATTTTTTGAAGCTGAAATACTTCATGAAAATGTTGGACTTTTTTAACGCCGAAATCCTGTCGTGAAAATTTTCAACTTTTTTGAAGCCGAAATCTTTTCATGAAAATTTTCAACTTTTTTGAAGCCGAAATCTTTTCATGAAAATGTTCAACTTTTTTGAAGCCGAAATCTTTTCATGAAAATGTTCAACTTTTTTGAAGCCGAAATCTTTTCATGAAAATTTTCAACTTTTTTGAAGCTGAAATACTTCATGAAAATGTTCGACTTTTTTAAAGCCGAAATCCTGTCGTGAAAATTTTAAACTTTTTTGAAGCCCAAATACTTCATGAAAATGATCAACTTTTTTGAAGCCGAAATACTTCATGAAAATGTTCGACTTTTTTAAAGCTGAAATCCTGTCGTGAAAATTTTCAACCTTTTTGAAGCCGAAATACTTCATGAAAATGTTCGACTTTTTTAAAGCCGAAATCCTGTCGTGAAAATTTTCAACTTTTTTGAAGCCGAAATCTTTTCATGAAAATTTTCAACTTTTTTTTAAGCCGAAATCTTTTCATGAAAATTTTCAACTTTTTTGAAGCCGAAATCTTTTCATGAAAATTTTCAACTTTTTTGAAGCCGAAATTTTTTCATGAAAATTTTCAACTTTTTTGAAGCTGAAATACTTCATGAAAATGTTCGACTTTTTTTAAAGCCGAAATCCTGTCGTGAAAATTTTCAACTTTTTTGAAGCCGAAATCTTTTCATGAAAATTTTCAACTTTTTTGAAGCCGAAATCCTTTCATGAAAATTTTCAACTTTTTTAAAGCTGAAATACTTCATGAAAATGTTCGACTTTTTTAAAGCCGAAATCCTATCGTGAAAATTTTCAACTTTTTTGAATCCGAAATACTTCATGAAAATGTTCGACTTTTTTAAAGCCGAAATCCTGTCGTGAAAATTTTCAACTTTTTTGAAGCCGAAATCTTTTCATGAAAATTTTCAATTTTTTGAAGCTGAAATACTTCATGAAAATGTTGGACTTTTTTAACGCCGAAATCCTGTCGTGAAAATTTTCAACTTTTTTGAAGCCGAAGTCTTTTCATGAAAATTTTCAACTTTTTTGAAGCCGAAATCTTTTCATGAAAATGTTCAACTTTTTTGAAGCCGAAATCTTTTCATGAAAATGTTCAACTTTTTTGAAGCCGAAATCTTTTCATGAAAATTTTCAACTTTTTTGAAGCTGAAATACTTCATGAAAATGTTCGACTTTTTTAAAGCCGAAATCCTGTCGTGAAAATTTTCAACTTTTTTGAAGCCCAAATACTTCATGAAAATGATCAACTTTTTTGAAGCCGAAATCTTTTCATGAAAATGTTCGACTTTTTTTAAGCCGAAATTTTTTCATGAAAGTTTTCAACTTTTTTGAAGCCGAAATCTTTTCATGAAAATTTTCAACTTTTTTGAAGCTGAAATACTTCATGAAAATGTTCGACTTTTTTAAAGCCGAAATCCTGTCGTGAAAATTTTCAACTTTTTTGAAGCCCAAATACTTCATGAAAATGATCAACTTTTTTGAAGCCGAAATCTTTTCATGAAAATTTTCAACTTTTTTGAAGCCGAAATTTTTTCATGAAAGTTTTCAACTTTTTTGAAGCTGAAATACTTCATGAAAATGTTCGACTTTTTTAAAGCCGAAATCCTGTCGTGAAAATTTTCAACTTTTTTGAAGCCCAAATACTTCATGAAAATGTTCAACTTTTTTGAAGCCGAAATACTTCATGAAAATGTTCGACTTTTTTAAAAGTGAAATCCTGTCGTGAAAATTTTCAACCTTTTTGAAGCCGAAATACTTCATGAAAATGTTCGACTTTTTTAAAGCCGAAATCCTTTCGTGAAAATTTTCAACTTTTTTGAAGCCGAAATCTTTTCATGAAAATTTTCAACTTTTTTGAAGCCGAAATCTTTTCATGAAAATTTTCAACTTTTTTGAAGCTGAAATACTTCATGAAAATGTTAGACTTTTTTGAAGCCGAAATCCTGTCGTGAAAATTTTCAACTTTTTTGAAGCCGAAATACTTCATGAAAATGTTCGACTTTTTTAAAGCCGAAATCCTGTCTTGAAAATTTTCAACTTTTTTGAAGCCGAAATCTTTTCATGAAAATTTTCAACTTTTTTGAAGCCGAAATCTTTTCATGAAAATTTTCAACTTTTTTGAAGCTGAAATACTTCATGAAAATGTTAGACTTTTTTGAAGCCGAAATCCTGTCGTGAAAATTTTCAACTTTTTTGAAGCCGAAATACTTCATGAAAATGTTCGACTTTTTTAAAGCCGAAATCCTGTCGTGAAAATTTTCAACCTTTTTGAAGCCGAAATACTTCATGAAAATGTTCGACTTTTTTAAAGCCGAAATCCTGTCGTGAAAATTTTCAACTTTTTTGAAGCCCAAATACTTCATGAAAATGTTCGACTTTTTTTAAAGCCAAAATCCTGTCGTGAAAATGTTCAACTTTTTTGAAGCCGAAATCTTTTCATGAAAATTTTCAACTTTTTTGAAGCCAAAATCTTTTCATGAAAATTTTCAACTTTTTTGAAGCTGAAATACTTCATGAAAATGTTCGACTTTTTTAACGCCGAAATCCTGTCGTGAAAATTTTCAACTTTTTTGAATCCGAAATACTTCATGAAAATTTTCAACTTTTTTGAAGCCAAAATCTTTTCATGAAAATTTTCAACTTTTTTTGAAGCTGAAATACTTCATGAAAATGTTCGACTTTTTTAAAGCCGAAATCCTATCGTGAAAATTTTCAACTTATTTGAATCCGAAATCTTTTCATGAAAATTTTCAACTTTTTTGAAGCCGAAATCTTTTCATGAAAATTTTCAACTTTTTTGAAGCCGTAATTTTTTCATGAAAGTTTTCAACTTTTTTGAAGCTGAAATACTTCATGAAAATGTTCGACTTTTTTAAAGCCGAAATCCTGTCGTGAAAATTTTCAACTTTTTTGAAGCCCAAATACTTCATGAAAATGTTCAACTTTTTTGAAGCCGAAATACTTCATGAAAATGTTCGACTTTTTTAAAGCTGAAATCCTGTCGTGAAAATTTTCAACCTTTTTGAAGCCGAAATATTTCATGAAAATGTTCGACTTTTTTAAAGCCGAAATCCTGTCGTGAAAATTTTCAACTTTTTTGAAGCCGAAATCTTTTCATGAAAATTTTCAATTTTTTGAAGCTGAAATACTTCATGAAAATGTTGGACTTTTTTAACGCCGAAATCCTGTCGTGAAAATTTTCAACTTTTTTGAAGCCGAAATCTTTTCATGAAAATTTTCAACTTTTTTGAAGCCGAAATCTTTTCATGAAAATTTTCAACTTTTTTGAAGCTGAAATACTTCATGAAAATGTTAGACTTTTTTGAAGCCGAAATCCTGTCGTGAAAATTTTCAACTTTTTTGAAGCCGAAATACTTCATGAAAATGTTCGACTTTTTTAAAGCCGAAATCCTGTCTTGAAAATTTTCAACTTTTTTGAAGCCGAAATCTTTTCATGAAAATTTTCAACTTTTTTGAAGCCGAAATCTTTTCATGAAAATTTTCAACTTTTTTGAAGCTGAAATACTTCATGAAAATGTTAGACTTTTTTGAAGCCGAAATCCTGTCGTGAAAATTTTCAACTTTTTTGAAGCCGAAATACTTCATGAAAATGTTCGACTTTTTTAAAGCCGAAATCCTGTCGTGAAAATTTTCAACCTTTTTGAAGCCGAAATACTTCATGAAAATGTTCGACTTTTTTAAAGCCGAAATCCTGTCGTGAAAATTTTCAACTTTTTTGAAGCCCAAATACTTCATGAAAATGTTCGACTTTTTTTAAAGCCAAAATCCTGTCGTGAAAATGTTCAACTTTTTTGAAGCCGAAATCTTTTCATGAAAATTTTCAACTTTTTTGAAGCCAAAATCTTTTCATGAAAATTTTCAACTTTTTTGAAGCTGAAATACTTCATGAAAATGTTCGACTTTTTTAACGCCGAAATCCTGTCGTGAAAATTTTCAACTTTTTTGAATCCGAAATACTTCATGAAAATTTTCAACTTTTTTGAAGCCAAAATCTTTTCATGAAAATTTTCAACTTTTTTGAAGCTGAAATACTTCATGAAAATGTTCGACTTTTTTAAAGCCGAAATCCTATCGTGAAAATTTTCAACTTATTTGAATCCGAAATCTTTTCATGAAAATTTTCAACTTTTTTGAAGCCGAAATCTTTTCATGAAAATTTTCAACTTTTTTGAAGCCGTAATTTTTTCATGAAAGTTTTCAACTTTTTTGAAGCTGAAATACTTCATGAAAATGTTCGACTTTTTTAAAGCCGAAATCCTGTCGTGAAAATTTTCAACTTATTTGAATCCGAAATCTTTTCATGAAAATTTTCAACTTTTTTGAAGCCGAAATCTTTTCATGAAAATTTTCAACTTTTTTGAAGCCGTAATTTTTTCATGAAAGTTTTCAACTTTTTTGAAGCTGAAATACTTCATGAAAATGTTCGACTTTTTTAAAGCCGAAATCCTGTCGTGAAAATTTTCAACTTTTTTGAAGCCCAAATACTTCATGAAAATGTTCAACTTTTTTGAAGCCGAAATACTTCATGAAAATGTTCGACTTTTTTAAAGCTGAAATCCTGTCGTGAAAATTTTCAACCTTTTTGAAGCCGAAATATTTCATGAAAATGTTCGACTTTTTTAAAGCCGAAATCCTGTCGTGAAAATTTTCAACTTTTTTGAAGCCGAAATCTTTTCATGAAAATTTTCAATTTTTTGAAGCTGAAATACTTCATGAAAATGTTGGACTTTTTTAACGCCGAAATCCTGTCGTGAAAATTTTCAACTTTTTTGAAGCCGAAATCTTTTCATGAAAATTTTCAACTTTTTTGAAGCCGAAATCTTTTCATGAAAATGTTCAACTTTTTTGAAGCCGAAATCTTTTCATGAAAATGTTAAACTTTTTTGAAGCCGAAATCTTTTCATGAAAATTTTCAACTTTTTTGAAGCTGAAATACTTCATGAAAATGTTCGACTTTTTTAAAGCCGAAATCCTGTCGTGAAAATTTTCAACTTTTTTGAAGCCCAAATACTTCATGAAAATGATCAACTTTTTTGAAGCCGAAATACTTCATGAAAATGTTCGACTTTTTTAAAGCTGAAATCCTGTCGTGAAAATTTTCAACCTTTTTGAAGCCGAAATACTTCATGAAAATGTTCGACTTTTTTAAAGCCGAAATCCTGTCGTGAAAATTTTCAACTTTTTTGAAGCCGAAATCTTTTCATGAAAATTTTCAACTTTTTTGAAGCCGAAATCTTTTCATGAAAATTTTCAACTTTTTTGAAGCCGAAATCTTTTCATGAAAATTTTCAACTTTTTTGAAGCCGAAATTTTTTCATGAAAATTTTCAACTTTTTTGAAGCTGAAATACTTCATGAAAATGTTCGACTTTTTTTAAAGCCGAAATCCTGTCGTGAAAATTTTCAACTTTTTTGAAGCCGAAATCTTTTCATGAAAATTTTCAACTTTTTTGAAGCCGAAATCCTTTCATGAAAATTTTCAACTTTTTTAAAGCTGAAATACTTCATGAAAATGTTCGACTTTTTTAAAGCCGAAATCCTGTCGTGAAAATTTTCAACTTTTTTGAAGCCGAAATCTTTTCATGAAAATTTTCAATTTTTTGAAGCTGAAATACTTCATGAAAATGTTGGACTTTTTTAACGCCGAAATCCTGTCGTGAAAATTTTCAACTTTTTTGAAGCCGAAATCTTTTCATGAAAATTTTCAACTTTTTTGAAGCCGAAATCTTTTCATGAAAATGTTCAACTTTTTTGAAGCCGAAATCTTTTCATGAAAATGTTCAACTTTTTTGAAGCCGAAATCTTTTCATGAAAATTTTCAACTTTTTTGAAGCTGAAATACTTCATGAAAATGTTCGACTTTTTTAAAGCCGAAATCCTGTCGTGAAAATTTTCAACTTTTTTGAAGCCGAAATATTTCATGAAAATGTTCGACTTTTTTAAAGCCGAAATCCTGTCATGAAAATTTTCAACTTTTTTGAAGCCGAAATCTTTTCATGAAAATTTTCAATTTTTTGAAGCTGAAATACTTCATGAAAATGTTGGACTTTTTTAACGCCGAAATCCTGTCGTGAAAATTTTCAACTTTTTTGAAGCCGAAATCTTTTCATGAAAATTTTCAACTTTTTTGAAGCCGAAATCTTTTCATGAAAATGTTCAACTTTTTTGAAGCCGAAATCTTTTCATGAAAATGTTCGACTTTTTTAAAGCTGAAATCCTGTCGTGAAAATTTTCAACCTTTTTGAAGCCGAAATATTTCATGAAAATGTTCGACTTTTTTAAAGCCGAAATCCTGTCGTGAAAATTTTCAACTTTTTTGAAGCCGAAATCTTTTCATGAAAATTTTCAATTTTTTGAAGCTGAAATACTTCATGAAAATGTTGGACTTTTTTAACGCCGAAATCCTGTCGTGAAAATTTTCAACTTTTTTGGAGCCGAAATCTTTTCATGAAAATTTTCAACTTTTTTGAAGCCGAAATCTTTTCATGAAAATGTTCAACTTTTTTGAAGCCGAAATCTTTTCATGAAAATGTTCAACTTTTTTGAAGCCGAAATCTTTTCATGAAAATTTTCAACTTTTTTGAAGCTGAAATACTTCATGAAAATGTTCGACTTTTTTAAAGCCGAAATCCTGTCGTGAAAATTTTCAACTTTTTTGAAGCCCAAATACTTCATGAAAATGATCAACTTTTTTGAAGCCGAAATACTTCATGAAAATGTTCGACTTTTTTAAAGCTGAAATCCTGTCGTGAAAATTTTCAACCTTTTTGAAGCCGAAATACTTCATGAAAATGTTCGACTTTTTTAAAGCCGAAATCCTGTCGTGAAAATTTTCAACTTTTTTGAAGCCGAAATCTTTTCATGAAAATTTTCAACTTTTTTGAAGCCGAAATCTTTTCATGAAAATTTTCAACTTTTTTGAAGCCGAAATCTTTTCATGAAAATTTTCAACTTTTTTGAAGCCGAAATTTTTTCATGAAAATTTTCAACTTTTTTGAAGCTGAAATACTTCATGAAAATGTTCGACTTTTTTTAAAGCCGAAATCCTGTCGTGAAAATTTTCAACTTTTTTGAAGCCGAAATCTTTTCATGAAAATTTTCAACTTTTTTGAAGCCGAAATCCTTTCATGAAAATTTTCAACTTTTTTAAAGCTGAAATACTTCATGAAAATGTTCGACTTTTTTAAAGCCGAAATCCTATCGTGAAAATTTTGAAATTTTTTGAATCCGAAATACTTCATGAAAATGTTCGACTTTTTTAAAGCCGAAATCCTGTCGTGAAAATTTTCAACTTTTTTGAAGCCGAAATCTTTTCATGAAAATTTTCAATTTTTTGAAGCTGAAATACTTCATGAAAATGTTGGACTTTTTTAACGCCGAAATCCTGTCGTGAAAATTTTCAACTTTTTTGAAGCCGAAATCTTTTCATGAAAATTTTCAACTTTTTTGAAGCCGAAATCTTTTCATGAAAATGTTCAACTTTTTTGAAGCCGAAATCTTTTCATGAAAATGTTCAACTTTTTTGAAGCCGAAATCTTTTCATGAAAATTTTCAACTTTTTTGAAGCTGAAATACTTCATGAAAATGTTCGACTTTTTTAAAGCCGAAATCCTGTCGTGAAAATTTTCAACTTTTTTGAAGCCGAAATATTTCATGAAAATGTTCGACTTTTTTAAAGCCGAAATCCTGTCATGAAAATTTTCAACTTTTTTGAAGCCGAAATCTTTTCATGAAAATTTTCAATTTTTTGAAGCTGAAATACTTCATGAAAATGTTGGACTTTTTTAACGCCGAAATCCTGTCGTGAAAATTTTCAACTTTTTTGAAGCCGAAATCTTTTCATGAAAATTTTCAACTTTTTTGAAGCCGAAATCTTTTCATGAAAATGTTCAACTTTTTTGAAGCCGAAATCTTTTCATGAAAATGTTCAACTTTTTTGAAGCCGAAATCTTTTCATGAAAATTTTCAACTTTTTTGAAGCTGAAATACTTCATGAAAATGTTCGACTTTTTTAAAGCCGAAATCCTGTCGTGAAAATTTTCAACTTTTTTGAAGCCCAAATACTTCATGAAAATGATCAACTTTTTTGAAGCCGAAATACTTCATGAAAATGTTCGACTTTTTTAAAGCTGAAATCCTGTCGTGAAAATTTTCAACCTTTTTGAAGCCGAAATACTTCATGAAAATGTTCGACTTTTTTAAAGCCGAAATCCTGTCGTGAAAATTTTCAACTTTTTTGAAGCCGAAATCTTTTCATGAAAATTTTCAACTTTTTTGAAGCCGAAATCTTTTCATGAAAATTTTCAACTTTTTTGAAGCCGAAATCTTTTCATGAAAATTTTCAACTTTTTTGAAGCCGAAATTTTTTCATGAAAATTTTCAACTTTTTTGAAGCTGAAATACTTCATGAAAATGTTCGACTTTTTTTAAAGCCGAAATCCTGTCGTGAAAATTTTCAACTTTTTTGAAGCCGAAATCTTTTCATGAAAATTTTCAACTTTTTTGAAGCCGAAATCCTTTCATGAAAATTTTCAACTTTTTTAAAGCTGAAATACTTCATGAAAATGTTCGACTTTTTTAAAGCCGAAATCCTGTCGTGAAAATTTTCAACTTTTTTGAATCCGAAATACTTCATGAAAATGTTCGACTTTTTTAAAGCCGAAATCCTGTCGTGAAAATTTTCAACTTTTTTGAAGCCGAAATCTTTTCATGAAATTTTCAACTTTTTTGAAGCCGAAATCTTTTCATGAAAATTTTCAACTTTTTTGAAGCTGAAATACTTCATGAAAATGTTCGACTTTTTTAAAGCCGAAATCCTGTCGTGAAAATTTTCAACTTTTTTGAAGCCCAAATAATTCATGAAAATGTTCAACTTTTTTGAAGCCGAAATACTTCATGAAAATGTTCGACTTTTTTAAAGCCGAAATCCTGTCGTGAAAATTTTCAACCTTTTTGAAGCCGAAATACTTCATGAAAATGTTCGACTTTTTTAAAGCCGAAATCCTGTCGTGAAAATGTTCAACTTTTTTGAAGCCGAAATCTTTTCATGAAAATTTTCAACTTTTTTGAAGCCGAAATCTTTTCATGAAAATGTTCAACTTTTTTGAAGCCAAAATCTTTTCATGAAAATTTTCAACTTTTTTGAAGCTGAAATACTTCATGAAAATGTTCGACTTTTTTAACGCCGAAATCCTGTCTTTAAAATTTTCAACTTTTTTGAATCCGAAATACTTCATGAAAATTTTCAACTTTTTTGAAGCCAAAATCTTTTCATGAAAATTTTCAACTTTTTTGAAGCTGAAATACTTCATGAAAATGTTCGACTTTTTTAAAGCCGAAATCCTATCGTGAAAATTTTCAACTTATTTGAATCCGAAATCTTTTCATGAAAATTTTCAACTTTTTTGAAGCCGTAATTTTTTCATGAAAGTTTTCAACTTTTTTGAAGCTGAAATACTTCATGAAAATGTTCGACTTTTTTAAAGCCGAAATCCTGTCGTGAAAATTTTCAACTTTTTTGAAGCCCAAATACTTCATGAAAATGTTCGACTTTTTTGAAGCCGAAATACTTCATGAAAATGTTCGACTTTTTTAAAGCTGAAATCCTGTCGTGAAAATTTTCAACCTTTTTGAAGCCGAAATATTTCATGAAAATGTTCGACTTTTTTAAAGCCGAAATCCTGTCGTGAAAATTTTCAACTTTTTTGAAGCCGAAATCTTTTCATGAAAATTTTCAATTTTTTGAAGCTGAAATACTTCATGAAAATGTTGGACTTTTTTAACGCCGAAATCCTGTCGTGAAAATTTTCAACTTTTTTGAAGCCGAAATCTTTTCATGAAAATTTTCAATTTTTTTGAAGCCGAAATCTTTTCATGAAAATGTTCAACTTTTTTGAAGCCGAAATCTTTTCATGAAAATTTTCAACTTTTTTGAAGCTGAAATACTTCATGAAAATGTTCGACTTTTTTAAAGCCGAAATCCTGTCGTGAAAATTTTCAACTTTTTTGAAGCCCAAATACTTCATGAAAATGTTCAACTTTTTTGAAGCCGAAATACTTCATGAAAATGTTCGACTTTTTTAAAGCTGAAATCCTGTCGTGAAAATTTTCAACCTTTTTGAAGCCGAAATACTTCATGAAAATGTTCGACTTTTTTAAAGCCGAAATCCTGTCGTGAAAATTTTCAACTTTTTTGAAGCCGAAATCTTTTCATGAAAATTTTCAACTTTTTTGAAGCCGAAATCCTTTCATGAAAATTTTCAACTTTTTTAAAGTTGAAATACTTCATGAAAATGTTCGACTTTTTTAAAGCCGAAATCCTATCGTGAAAATTTTCAACTTTTTTGAATCCGAAATACTTCATGAAAATGTTCGACTTTTTTAAAGCCGAAATCCTGTCGTGAAAATTTTCAACTTTTTTGAAGCCGAAATCTTTTCATGAAATTTTCAACTTTTTTGAAGCCGAAATCTTTTCATGAAAATTTTCAACTTTTTTGAAGCTGAAATACTTCATGAAAATGTTCGACTTTTTTAACGCCGAAATCCTGTCTTTAAAATTTTCAACTTTTTTGAATCCGAAATACTTCATGAAAATTTTCAACTTTTTTGAAGCCAAAATCTTTTCATGAAAATTTTCAACTTTTTTGAAGCTGAAATACTTCATGAAAATGTTAGACTTTTTTAAAGCCGAAATCCTATCGTGAAAATTTTCAACTTATTTGAATCCGAAATCTTTTCATGAAAATTTTCAACTTTTTTGAAGCCGTAATACTTCATGAAAATGTTCGACTTTTTTAAAGCTGAAATCCTGTCGTGAAAATTTTCAACCTTTTTGAAGCCGAAATATTTCATGAAAATGTTCGACTTTTTTAAAGCCGAAATCCTGTCGTGAAAATTTTCAACTTTTTTGAAGCCGAAATCTTTTCATGAAAATTTTCAATTTTTTGAAGCTGAAATACTTCATGAAAATGTTCGACTTTTTTAAAGCCGAAATCCTATCGTGAAAATTTTCAACTTATTTGAATCCGAAATCTTTTCATGAAAATTTTCAACTTTTTTGAAGCCGTAATACTTCATGAAAATGTTCGACTTTTTTAAAGCTGAAATCCTGTCGTGAAAATTTTCAACCTTTTTGAAGCCGAAATATTTCATGAAAATGTTCGACTTTTTTAAAGCCGAAATCCTGTCGTGAAAATTTTCAACTTTTTTGAAGCCGAAATCTTTTCATGAAAATTTTCAATATTTGAAGCTGAAATACTTCATGAAAATGTTGGACTTTTTTAACGCCGAAATCCTGTCGTGAAAATTTTCAACTTTTTTGAAGCCGAAATCTTTTCATGAAAATTTTCAATTTTTTTGAAGCCGAAATCTTTTCATGAAAATGTTCAACTTTTTTGAAGCCGAAATCTTTTCATGAAAATGTTCAACTTTTTTGAAGCCGAAATCTTTTCATGAAAATTTTCAACTTTTTTGAAGCTGAAATACTTCATGAAAATGTTCGACTTTTTTAAAGCCGAAATCCTGTCGTGAAAATTTTCAACTTTTTTGAAGCCCAAATACTTCATGAAAATGTTCAACTTTTTTGAAGCCGAAATACTTCATGAAAATGTTCGACTTTTTTAAAGCTGAAATCCTGTCGTGAAAATTTTCAACCTTTTTGAAGCCGAAATACTTCATGAAAATGTTCGACTTTTTTAAAGCCGAAATCCTGTCGTGAAAATTTTCAACTTTTTTGAAGCCGAAATCTTTTCATGAAAATTTTCAACTTTTTTGAAGCCGAAATCTTTTCATGAAAATTTTCAACTTTTTTGAAGCTGAAATACTTCATGAAAATGTTCGACTTTTTTTAAAGCCGAAATCCTGTCGTGAAAATTTTCAACTTTTTTGAAGCCGAAATCTTTTCATGAAAATTTTCAACTTTTTTGAAGCCGAAATCCTTTCATGAAAATTTTCAACTTTTTTAAAGCTGAAATACTTCATGAAAATGTTCGACTTTTTTAAAGCCGAAATCCTATCGTGAAAATTTTCAACTTTTTTGAATCCGAAATACTTCATGAAAATGTTCGACTTTTTTAAAGCCGAAATCCTGTCGTGAAAATTTTCAACTTTTTTGAAGCCGAAATCTTTTCATGAAATTTTCAACTTTTTTGAAGCCGAAATCTTTTCATGAAAATTTTCAACTTTTTTGAAGCTGAAATACTTCATGAAAATGTTCGACTTTTTTAACGCCGAAATCCTGTCTTTAAAATTTTCAACTTTTTTGAATCCGAAATACTTCATGAAAATTTTCAACTTTTTTGAAGCCAAAATCTTTTCATGAAAATTTTCAACTTTTTTGAAGCTGAAATACTTCATGAAAATGTTCGACTTTTTTAAAGCCGAAATCCTATCGTGAAAATTTTCAACTTATTTGAATCCGAAATCTTTTCATGAAAATTTTCAACTTTTTTGAAGCCGTAATTTTTTCATGAAAGTTTTCAACTTTTTTGAAGCTGAAATACTTCATGAAAATGTTCGACTTTTTTAAAGCCGAAATCCTGTCGTGAAAATTTTCAACTTTTTTGAAGCCCAAATACTTCATGAAAATGTTCGACTTTTTTGAAGCCGAAATACTTCATGAAAATGTTCGACTTTTTTAAAGCTGAAATCCTGTCGTGAAAATTTTCAACCTTTTTGAAGCCGAAATATTTCATGAAAATGTTCGACTTTTTTAAAGCCGAAATCCTGTCGTGAAAATTTTCAACCTTTTTGAAGCCGAAATACTTCATGAAAATGTTCGACTTTTTTAAAGCCGAAATCCTGTCGTGAAAATTTTCAACTTTTTTGAAGCCGAAATCTTTTCATGAAAATTTTCAACTTTTTTGAAGCCGAAATCTTTTCATGAAAATTTTCAACTTTTTTGAAGCTGAAATACTTCATGAAAATGTTCGACTTTTTTTAAAGCCGAAATCCTGTCGTGAAAATTTTCAACTTTTTTGAAGCCGAAATCTTTTCATGAAAATTTTCAACTTTTTTGAAGCCGAAATCCTTTCATGAAAATTTTCAACTTTTTTAAAGCTGAAATACTTCATGAAAATGTTCGACTTTTTTAAAGCCGAAATCCTATCGTGAAAATTTTCAACTTTTTTGAATCCGAAATACTTCATGAAAATGTTCGACTTTTTTAAAGCCGAAATCCTGTCGTGAAAATTTTCAACTTTTTTGAAGCCGAAATCTTTTCATGAAATTTTCAACTTTTTTGAAGCCGAAATCTTTTCATGAAAATTTTCAACTTTTTTGAAGCTGAAATACTTCATGAAAATGTTCGACTTTTTTAACGCCGAAATCCTGTCTTTAAAATTTTCAACTTTTTTGAATCCGAAATACTTCATGAAAATGTTCAACTTTTTTGAAGCCAAAATCTTTTCATGAAAATTTTCAACTTTTTTGAAGCTGAAATACTTCATGAAAATGTTCGACTTTTTTAAAGCCGAAATCCTATCGTGAAAATTTTCAACTTATTTGAAGCTGAAATACTTCATGAAAATGTTCGACTTTTTTAAAGCCGAAATCCTATCGTGAAAATTTTCAACTTATTTGAAGCTGAAATACTTCATGAAAATGTTCGACTTTTTTAAAGCCGAAATCCTGTCGTGAAAATTTTCAACTTTTTTGAAGCCCAAATACTTCATGAAAATGTTCGACTTTTTTGAAGCCGAAATACTTCATGAAAATGTTCGACTTTTTTAAAGCTGAAATCCTGTCGTGAAAATTTTCAACCTTTTTGAAGCCGAAATATTTCATGAAAATGTTCGACTTTTTTAAAGCCGAAATCCTGTCGTGAAAATTTTCAACTTTTTTGAAGCCGAAATCTTTTCATGAAAATTTTCAATTTTTTGAAGCTGAAATACTTCATGAAAATGTTGGACTTTTTTAACGCCGAAATCCTGTCGTGAAAATTTTCAACTTTTTTGAAGCCGAAATCTTTTCATGAAAATTTTCAACTTTTTTGAAGCCAAAATCTTTTCATGAAAATTTTCAACTTTTTTGAAGCCGAAATTTTTTCATGAAAATTTTCAAATTTTTTGAAGCTGAAATACTTCATGAAAATGTTCGACTTTTTTAACGCCGAAATCCTGTCTTGAAAATTTTCAACTTTTTTGAAGCCCAAATACTTCATGAAAATGTTCGACTTTTTTAAATCCGAAATACTGTCGTGAAAATTTTCAACTTTTTTGAAGCCGAAATCTTTTCATGAAAATTTTCAACTTTTTTGAATCTGAAAAACTTCATGAAAATTTTCAACTTTTTTGAAGCCAAAATACTTCATGAAAATGTTCGACTTTTTTAAATTCGAAATCCTGTCGTGAAAATGTTCTACTTTTTTGAAGCCGAAATCTTTTCATGAAAATTTTCAACTTTTTTGAATCTGAAAAACTTCATGAAAATTTTCAATTTTTTGGAAGCCAAAATACTTCATGAAAATGTTCGACTTTTTTAAAGCCGAAATACTTCATGAAAATGTTCGACTTTTTTAAAGCCGAAATCCTGTCGTGAAAATTTTCAACTTTTTTGAAGCCCAAATACTTCATGAAAATGTTCAACTTTTTTGAAGCCGAAATATTTCATGAAAATGTTCGACTTTTTTAAAGCTGAAATCCTGTCGTGAAAATTTTCAACCTTTTTGAAGCCGAAATACTTCATGAAAATGTTCGACTTTTTTAAAGCCGAAATCCTGTCGTGAAAATTTTCAACTTTTTTGAAGCCAAAATCTTTTCATGAAAATTTTCAACTTTTTTGAAGCCTAAATCTTTTCATGAAAATTTTCAACTTTTTTGAAGCCGAAATCTTTTCATGAAAATTTTCAATTTTTTGAAGCTGAAATACTTCATGAAAATGTTGGACTTTTTTAACGCCGAAATCCTGTCGTGAAAATTTTCAACTTTTTTGAAGCCGAAATCTTTTCATGAAAATTTTCAACTTTTTTGAAGCCGAAATCTTTTCATGAAAATGTTCAACTTTTTTGAAGCCGAAATCTTTTCATGAAAATGTTCAACTTTTTTGAAGCCGAAATCTTTTCATGAAAATTTTCAACTTTTTTGAAGCTGAAATACTTCATGAAAATGTTCGACTTTTTTAAAGCCGAAATCCTGTCGTGAAAATTTTAAACTTTTTTGAAGCCGAAATCTTTTCATGAAAATTTTCAACTTTTTTGAAGCTGAAATACTTCATGAAAATTTTCAACTTTTTTGAAGCTGAAATACTTCATGAAAATGTTCGACTTTTTAAAGCCAAAATCCTGTCGTGAAAATTTTCAACTTTTTTGAAGCCGAAATCTTTTCATGAAAATTTTCAACTTTTTTGAAGCCGAAATCTTTTCATGAAAATTTTCAACTTTTTTGAAGCTGAAATACTTCATGAAAATGTTCTACTTTTTTAACGCCGAAATCCTGTCTTGAAAATTTTCAACTTTTTTGAAGCCCAAATACTTCATGAAAATGTTCGACTTTTTTAAATCCGAAATCCTGTCGTGAAAATTTTCAACTTTTTTGAAGCTGAAAACTTTTCATGAAAATTTTCAACTTTTTTGAAGCCGAAATCTTTTCATGAAAATTTTCAACTTTTTTGAGTCTGAAAAACTTCATGAAAATTTTCAACTTTTTTGAAGCCAAAATACTTCATGAAAATGTTCGACTTTTTTAAATCCGAAATCCTGTCGTGAAAATGTTACACTTTTTTGAAGCCGAAATCTTTTCATGAAAATGTTCAACTTTTTTGAATCTGAAAAACTTCATGAAAATTTTCAATTTTTAGGAAGCCAAAATACTTCATGAAAATGTTCGACTTTTTTAAAGCCGAAATACTTCATGAAAATTTTCAACTTTTTTGAAGCCGAAATCTTTTCATGAAAATTTTCAACTTTTTTGAAGCCGAAATCTTTTCATGAAAATTTTCAACTTTTTTGAAGCTGAAATACTTCATGAAAATGTTCGACTTTTTTAAAGCCGAAATCCTGTCGTGAAAATTTTCAACTTTTTTGAAGCCCAAATACTTCATGAAAATGTTAAACTTTTTTGAAGCCGAAATACTTCATGAAAATGTTCGAGTTTTTTAAAGCTGAAATAGTGTCGTGAAAATTTTCAACCTTTTTGAAGCCGAAATACTTCATGAAAATGTTCGACTTTTTTAAAGCCGAAATCCTGTCGTGAAAATTTTCAACTTTTTTGAAGCCGAAATCTTTTCATGAAAATTTTCAACTTTTTTGAAGCCAAAATCTTTTCATGAAAATTTTCAACTTTTTTGAAGCCGAAATTTTTTCATGAAAATTTTCAAATTTTTTGAAGCTGAAATACTTCATGAAAATGTTCGACTTTTTTAACGCCGAAATCCTGTCTTGAAAATTTTCAACTTTTTTGAAGCCCAAATACTTCATGAAAATGTTCGACTTTTTTAAATCCGAAATACTGTCGTGAAAATTTTCAACTTTTTTGAAGCCGAAATCTTTTCATGAAAATTTTCAACTTTTTTGAATCTGAAAAACTTCATGAAAATTTTCAACTTTTTTGAAGCCAAAATACTTCATGAAAATGTTCGACTTTTTTAAATTCGAAATCCTGTCGTGAAAATGTTCTACTTTTTTGAAGCCGAAATCTTTTCATGAAAATTTTCAACTTTTTTGAATCTGAAAAACTTCATGAAAATTTTCAATTTTTTGGAAGCCAAAATACTTCATGAAAATGTTCGACTTTTTTAAAGCCGAAATACTTCATGAAAATGTTCGACTTTTTTAAAGCCGAAATCCTGTCGTGAAAATTTTCAACTTTTTTGAAGCCCAAATACTTCATGAAAATGTTCAACTTTTTTGAAGCCGAAATATTTCATGAAAATGTTCGACTTTTTTAAAGCTGAAATCCTGTCGTGAAAATTTTCAACCTTTTTGAAGCCGAAATACTTCATGAAAATGTTCGACTTTTTTAAAGCCGAAATCCTGTCGTGAAAATTTTCAACTTTTTTGAAGCCAAAATCTTTTCATGAAAATTTTCAACTTTTTTGAAGCCTAAATCTTTTCATGAAAATTTTCAACTTTTTTGAAGCCGAAATCTTTTCATGAAAATTTTCAATTTTTTGAAGCTGAAATACTTCATGAAAATGTTGGACTTTTTTAACGCCGAAATCCTGTCGTGAAAATTTTCAACTTTTTTGAAGCCGAAATCTTTTCATGAAAATTTTCAACTTTTTTGAAGCCGAAATCTTTTCATGAAAATGTTCAACTTTTTTGAAGCCGAAATCTTTTCATGAAAATGTTCAACTTTTTTGAAGCCGAAATCTTTTCATGAAAATTTTCAACTTTTTTGAAGCTGAAATACTTCATGAAAATGTTCGACTTTTTTAAAGCCGAAATCCTGTCGTGAAAATTTTCAACTTTTTTGAAGCCGAAATCTTTTCATGAAAATTTTCAACTTTTTTGAAGCTGAAATACTTCATGAAAATTTTCAACTTTTTTGAAGCTGAAATACTTCATGAAAATGTTCGACTTTTTAAAGCCAAAATCCTGTCGTGAAAATTTTCAACTTTTTTGAAGCCGAAATCTTTTCATGAAAATTTTCAACTTTTTTGAAGCCGAAATCTTTTCATGAAAATTTTCAACTTTTTTGAAGCTGAAATACTTCATGAAAATGTTCTACTTTTTTAACGCCGAAATCCTGTCTTGAAAATTTTCAACTTTTTTGAAGCCCAAATACTTCATGAAAATGTTCGACTTTTTTAAATCCGAAATCCTGTCGTGAAAATTTTCAACTTTTTTGAAGCTGAAAACTTTTCATGAAAATTTTCAACTTTTTTGAAGCCGAAATCTTTTCATGAAAATTTTCAACTTTTTTGAGTCTGAAAAACTTCATGAAAATTTTCAACTTTTTTGAAGCCAAAATACTTCATGAAAATGTTCGACTTTTTTAAATCCGAAATCCTGTCGTGAAAATGTTACACTTTTTTGAAGCCGAAATCTTTTCATGAAAATGTTCAACTTTTTTGAATCTGAAAAACTTCATGAAAATTTTCAATTTTTAGGAAGCCAAAATACTTCATGAAAATGTTCGACTTTTTTAAAGCCGAAATACTTCATGAAAATGTTCGACTTTTTTAAAGCCGAAATCCTGTCGTGAAAATTTTCAACTTTTTTGAAGCCCAAATACTTCATGAAAATGTTCAACTTTTTTGAAGCCGAAATACTTCATGAAAATGTTCGACTTTTTTAAAGCTGAAATCCTGTCGTGAAAATTTTCAACCTTTTTGAAGCCGAAATACTTCATGAAAATGTTCGACTTTTTTAAAGCCGAAATCCTGTCGTGAAAATTTTCAACTTTTTTGAAGCCGAAGTCTTTTCATGAAAATTTTCAACTTTTTTGAAGCCAAAATCTTTTCATGAAAATTTTCAACTTTTTTGAAGCTGAAATACTTCATGAAAATGTTCGACTTTTTTAACGCCGAAATCCTGTCTTGAAAATTTTCAACTTTTTTGAAGCCCAAATACTTCATGAAAATGTTCGACTTTTTTAAAGCCGAAATACTTCATGAAAATGTTCGACTTTTTTAAAGCCGAAATCCTGTCGTGAAAATTTTCAACTTTTTTGAAGCCCAAATACTTCATGAAAATGTTCAACTTTTTTGAAGCCGAAATACTTCATGAAAATGTTCGACTTTTTTAAAGCTGAAATCCTGTCGTGAAAATTTTCAACCTTTTTGAAGCCGAAATACTTCATGAAAATGTTCGACTTTTTTAAAGCCGAAATCCTGTCGTGAAAATTTTCAACTTTTTTGAAGCCGAAGTCTTTTCATGAAAATTTTCAACTTTTTTGAAGCCAAAATCTTTTCATGAAAATTTTCAACTTTTTTGAAGCTGAAATACTTCATGAAAATGTTCGACTTTTTTAACGCCGAAATCCTGTCTTGAAAATTTTCAACTTTTTTGAAGCCCAAATACTTCATGAAAATGTTCGACTTTTTTAAATCCGAAATCCTGTCGTGAAAATGTTCGACTTTTTTGAAGCCGAAATCTTTTCATGAAAATTTTCAACTTTTTTGAAACTGAAAAACTTCATGAAAATTTTCAATTTTTTGGAAGCCAAAATACTTCATGAAAATGTTCAACTTTTTTGAAGCCGAAATACTTCATGAAAATGTTCGACTTTTTTAAAGCTGAAATCCTGTCGTGAAAATTTTCAACCTTTTTGAAGCCGAAATACTTCATGAAAATGTTCGACTTTTTTAAAGCCGAAATCCTGTCGTGAAAATTTTCAACTTTTTTGAAGCCGAAATCTTTTCATGAAAATTTTCAACTTTTTTGAAGCCGAAATCTTTTCATGAAAATTTTCAACTTTTTTGAAGCTGAAATACTTCATGAAAATTTTCAACTTTTTTGAAGCTGAAATACTTCATGAAAATGTTCGACTTTTTTAAAGCCAAAATCCTGTCGTTAAAATTTTCAACTTTTTTGAAGCCGAAATCTTTTCATGAAAATTTTCAACTTTTTTGAAGCCGAAATCTTTTCATGAAAATTTTCAACTTTTTTGAAGCCGAAATCTTTTCATGAAAATTTTCAACTTTTTTGAAGCTGAAATACTTCATGAAAATGTTCGACTTTTTTAACGCCGAAATCCTGTCTTGAAAATTTTCAACTTTTTTGAAGCCCAAATACTTCATGAAAATGTTCGACTTTTTTAAATCCGAAATCCTGTCGTGAAAATGTTCGACTTTTTTGAAGCCGAAATCTTTTCATGAAAATTTTCAACTTTTTTGAAACTGAAAAACTTCATGAAAATTTTCAATTTTTTGGAAGCCAAAATACTTCATGAAAATGTTCGACTTTTTTAAAGCCGAAATACTTTATGAAAATGTTCGACTTTTTTAAAGCCGAAATCCTGTCGTGAAAATTTTCAACTTTTTTGAAGCCCAAATACTTCATGAAAATGTTCAACTTTTTTGAAGCCGAAATACTTCATGAAAATGTTCGACTTTTTTAAAGCTGAAATCCTGTTGTGAAAATTTTCAACCTTTTTGAAGCCGAAATACTTCATGAAAATGTTCGACTTTTTTAAAGCCGAAATCCTGTCGTGAAAATTTTCAACTTTTTTGAAGCCGAAATCTTTTCATGAAAATTTTCAACTTTTTTGAAGCCAAAATCTTTTCATGAAAATTTTCAACTTTTTTGAAGCCGAAATTTTTTCATGAAAATTTTCAAATTTTTTGAAGCTGAAATACTTCATGAAAATGTTCGACTTTTTTAACGCCGAAATCCTGTCTTGAAAATTTTCAACTTTTTTGAAGCCCAAATACTTCATGAAAATGTTCGACTTTTTTAAAGCCGAAATACTTCATGAAAATGTTCGACTTTTTTAAAGCCGAAATCCTGTCGTGAAAATTTTCAACTTTTTTGAAGCCGAAATCTTTTCATGAAAATTTTCAACTTTTTTGAAGCTGAAATACTTCATGAAAATGTTCGACTTTTTTAAAGCTGAAATCCTGTCGCGAAAATTTTCAACTTTTTTGAATCTGAAAAACTTCATGAAAATTTTCAATTTTTTGGAAGCCAAAATACTTCATGAAAATGTTCGACTTTTTTAAAGCCGAAATACTTCATGAAAATGTTCGACTTTTTTAAAGCCGAAATCCTGTCGTGAAAATTTTCAACTTTTTTGAAGCCGAAATCTTTTCATGAAAATTTTCAACTTTTTTGAAGCTGAAATACTTCATGAAAATGTTCGTCTTTTTTAACGCCGAAATCCTGTCGTGAAAATTTTCAACTTTTTTGAAGCCAAAATCTTTTCATGAAAATGTTCAACTTTTTTGAAGCCGAAATCTTTTCATGAAAATTTTCAACTTTTTTGAAGCTGAAATACTTCATGAAAATGTTCGACTTTTTTAAAGCCGAAATCCTGTCGTCAAAATTTTCAACTTTTTTGAAGCCCAAATACTTCATGAAAATGTTCAACTTTTTTGAAGCCGAAATACTTCATGAAAATGTTCGACTTTTTTAAAGCCGAAATCCTGTCGTGAAAATTTTCAACTTTTTTGAAGCCGAAATCTTTTCATGAAAATTTTCAACTTTTTTGAAGCCAAAATCTTTTCATGAAAATTTTCAACTTTTTTGAAGCCGAAATTTTTTCATGAAAATTTTCAACTTTTTTGAAGCTGAAATACTTCATGAAAATGTTCGACTTTTTTAAAGCCGAAATCCTGTCGTGAAAATTTTCAACTTTTTTGAAGCCGAAATCTTTTCATGAAAATTTTCAACTTTTTTGAAGCCGAAATCTTTTCATGAAAATTTTAAACTTTTTTGAAGCTGAAATACTTCATGAAAATTTTCAACTTTTTTGAAGCTGAAATACTTCTTGAAAATGTTCGACTTTTTTAAAGCCAAAATCCTGTCGTGAAAATTTTCAACTTTTTTGAAGCCGAAATCTTTTCATGAAAATTTTCAACTTTTTTGAAGCCGAAATCTTTTCATGAAAATTTTCAACTTTTTTGAAGCCGAAATCTTTTCATGAAAATTTTCAACTTTTTTGAAGCTGAAATACTTCATGAAAATGTTCGACTTTTTTAACGCCGAAATCCTGTCTTGAAAATTTTCAACTTTTTTGAAGCCCAAATACTTCATGAAAATGTTCGACTTTTTTAAATCCGAAATCCTGTCGTGAAAATTTTCAACTTTTTTGAAGCCGAAATCTTTTCATGAAAATTTTCAACTTTTTTGAATCTGAAAAACTTCATGAAAATTTTCAACTTTTTTGAAGCCAAAATACTTCATGAAAATGTTCGACTTTTTTAAATCCGAAATCCTGTCGTGAAAATGTTCGACTTTTTTGAAGCCGAAATCTTTTCATGAAAATTTTCAACTTTTTTGAATCTGAAAAACTTCATGAAAATTTTCAACTTTTTTGAAGCCGAAATCTTTTCATGAAAATTTTCAACTTTTTTGGAGCCAAAATCTTTTCATGAAAATTTTCAACTTTTTTGAAGCCGAAATTTTTTCATGAAAATTTTCAAATTTTTTGAAGCTGAAATACTTCATGAAAATGTTCGACTTTTTTAAAGCCGAAATCCTGTCGTGAAAATTTTCAACTTTTTTGAAGCCGAAATCTTTTCATGAAAATTTTCAACTTTTTTGAAGCCGAAATCTTTTCATGAAAATTTTCAACTTTTTTGAAGCTGAAATACTTCATGAAAATGTTCGACTTTTTTAACGCCGAAATCCTGTCTTGAAAATTTTCAACTTTTTTGAAGCCCAAATACTTCATGAAAATGTTCGACTTTTTTAAAGCCGAAATACTTCATGAAAATGTTCGACTTTTTTAAAGCCGAAATCCTGTCGTGAAAATTTTCAACTTTTTTGAAGCCGAAATCTTTTCATGAAAATTTTCAACTTTTTTGAAGCTGAAATACTTCATGAAAATGTTCGACTTTTTTAAAGCTGAAATCCTGTCGCGAAAATTTTCAACTTTTTTGAATCTGAAAAACTTCATGAAAATTTTCAATTTTTTGGAAGCCAAAATACTTCATGAAAATGTTCGACTTTTTTAAAGCCGAAATACTTCATGAAAATGTTCGACTTTTTTAAAGCCGAAATCCTGTCGTGAAAATTTTCAACTTTTTTGAAGCCGAAATCTTTTCATGAAAATTTTCAACTTTTTTGAAGCTGAAATACTTCATGAAAATGTTCGTCTTTTTTAACGCCGAAATCCTGTCGTGAAAATTTTCAACTTTTTTGAAGCCAAAATCTTTTCATGAAAATGTTCAACTTTTTTGAAGCCGAAATCTTTTCATGAAAATTTTCAACTTTTTTGAAGCTGAAATACTTCATGAAAATGTTCGACTTTTTTAAAGCCGAAATCCTGTCGTGAAAATTTTCAACTTTTTTGAAGCCCAAATACTTCATGAAAATGTTCAACTTTTTTGAAGCCGAAATACTTCATGAAAATTTTCAACTTTTTTGGAGCCAAAATCTTTTCATGAAAATTTTCAACTTTTTTGAAGCCGAAATTTTTTCATGAAAATTTTCAAATTTTTTGAAGCTGAAATACTTCATGAAAATGTTCGACTTTTTTAAAGCCGAAATCCTGTCGTGAAAATTTTCAACTTTTTTGAAGCCGAAATCTTTTCATGAAAATTTTCAACTTTTTTGAAGCCGAAATCTTTTCATGAAAATTTTCAACTTTTTTGAAGCTGAAATACTTCATGAAAATGTTCGACTTTTTTAACGCCGAAATCCTGTCTTGAAAATTTTCAACTTTTTTGAAGCCCAAATACTTCATGAAAATGTTCGACTTTTTTAAAGCCGAAATACTTCATGAAAATGTTCGACTTTTTTAAAGCCGAAATCCTGTCGTGAAAATTTTCAACTTTTTTGAAGCCGAAATCTTTTCATGAAAATTTTCAACTTTTTTGAAGCTGAAATACTTCATGAAAATGTTCGACTTTTTTAAAGCTGAAATCCTGTCGCGAAAATTTTCAACTTTTTTGAATCTGAAAAACTTCATGAAAATTTTCAATTTTTTGGAAGCCAAAATACTTCATGAAAATGTTCGACTTTTTTAAAGCCGAAATACTTCATGAAAATGTTCGACTTTTTTAAAGCCGAAATCCTGTCGTGAAAATTTTCAACTTTTTTGAAGCCGAAATCTTTTCATGAAAATTTTCAACTTTTTTGAAGCTGAAATACTTCATGAAAATGTTCGTCTTTTTTAACGCCGAAATCCTGTCGTGAAAATTTTCAACTTTTTTGAAGCCAAAATCTTTTCATGAAAATGTTCAACTTTTTTGAAGCCGAAATCTTTTCATGAAAATTTTCAACTTTTTTGAAGCTGAAATACTTCATGAAAATGTTCGACTTTTTTAAAGCCGAAATCCTGTCGTGAAAATTTTCAACTTTTTTGAAGCCCAAATACTTCATGAAAATGTTCAACTTTTTTGAAGCCGAAATACTTCATGAAAATGTTCGACTTTTTTAAAGCCGAAATCCTGTCGTGAAAATTTTCAACTTTTTTGAAGCCGAAATCTTTTCATGAAAATTTTCAACTTTTTTGAAGCCAAAATCTTTTCATGAAAATTTTCAACTTTTTTGAAGCCGAAATTTTTTCATGAAAATTTTCAACTTTTTTGAAGCTGAAATACTTCATGAAAATGTTCGACTTTTTTAAAGCCGAAATCCTGTCGTGAAAATTTTCAACTTTTTTCAAGCCGAAATCTTTTCATGAAAATTTTCAACTTTTTTGAAGCCGAAATCTTTTCATGAAAATTTTCAACTTTTTTGAAGCTGAAATACTTCATGAAAATTTTCAACTTTTTTGAAGCTGAAATACTTCTTGAAAATGTTCGACTTTTTTAAAGCCAAAATCCTGTCGTGAAAATTTTCAACTTTTTTGAAGCCGAAATCTTTTCATGAAAATTTTCAACTTTTTTGAAGCCGAAATCTTTTCATGAAAATTTTCAACTTTTTTGAAGCCGAAATCTTTTCATGAAAATTTTCAACTTTTTTGAAGCTGAAATACTTCATGAAAATGTTCGACTTTTTTAACGCCGAAATCCTGTCTTGAAAATTTTCAACTTTTTTGAAGCCCAAATACTTCATGAAAATGTTCGACTTTTTTAAATCCGAAATCCTGTCGTGAAAATTTTCAACTTTTTTGAAGCCGAAATCTTTTCATGAAAATTTTCAACTTTTTTGAATCTGAGAAACTTCATGAAAATTTTCAACTTTTTTGAAGCCAAAATACTTCATGAAAATGTTCGACTTTTTTAAATCCGAAATCCTGTCGTGAAAATGTTCGACTTTTTTGAAGCCGAAATCTTTTCATGAAAATTTTCAACTTTTTTGAATCTGAAAAACTTCATGAAAATTTTCAACTTTTTTGAAGCCAAAATACTTCATGAAAATGTTCGACTTTTTTAAAGCCGAAATTCTTCATGAAAATGTTCGACTTTTTTAAAGCCGAAATCCTGTCGTGAAAATTTTCAACTTTTTTGAAGCCGAAATCTTTTCATGAAAATGTTCAACTTTTTTGAAGCTGAAATACTTCATGAAAATGTTCGACTTTTTTAACGCCGAAATCCTGTCGTGAAAATTTTCAACTTTTTTGAAGCCAAAATCTTTTCATGAAAATGTTCAACTTTTTTGAAGCCGAAATCTTTTCATGAACATTTTCAACTTTTTTGAAGCTGAAATACTTCATGAAAATGTTCGACTTTTTTAAAGCCGAAATCCTGTCGTGAAAATTTTCAACTTTTTTGAAGCCCAAATACTTCATGAAAATGTTCAACTTTTTTGAAGCCGAAATACTTCATGAAAATGTTCGACTTTTTTAAAGCTGAAATCCTGTCGTGAAAATTTTCAACCTTTTTGAAGCCGAAATACTTCATGAAAATGTTCGACTTTTTTAAAGCCGAAATCCTGTCGTGAAAATTTTCAACTTTTTTGAAGCCGAAATCTTTTCATGAAAATTTTCAACTTTTTTGAAGCCAAAATCTTTTCATGAAAATTTTCAACTTTTTTGAAGCCGAAATTTTTTCATGAAAATTTTCAACTTTTTTGAAGCTGAAATACTTCATGAAAATTTCCAACTTTTTTGAAGCTGAAATACTTCATGAAAATGTTCGACTTTTTTAAAGCCAAAATCCTGTCGTGAAAATTTTCAACTTTTTTGAAGCCGAAATCTTTTCATGAAAATTTTCAACTTTTTTGAAGCCGAAATCTTTTCATGAAAATTTTCAACTTTTTTGAAGCCGAAATCTTTTCATGAAAATTTTCAACTTTTTTGAAGCTGAAATACTTCATGAAAATGTTCGACTTTTTTAACGCCGAAATCCTGTCTTGAAAATTTTCAACTTTTTTGAAGCCGAAATCTTTTCATGAAAATTTTCAACTTTTTTGAAGCTGAAATACTTCATGAAAATGTTCGACTTTTTTAAAGCCGAAATCCTGTCGTGAAAATTTTCAACTTTTTTGAAGCCGAAATCTTTTCATGAAAATTTTCAACTTTTTTGAATCTGAAAAACTTCATGAAAATTTTCAACTTTTTTGAAGCCAAAATACTTCATGAAAATGTTCGACTTTTTTAAATCCGAAATCCTGTCGTGAAAATGTTCGACTTTTTTGAAGCCGAAATCTTTTCATGAAAATTTTCAACTTTTTTGAATCTGAAAAACTTCATGAAAATTTTTAACTTTTTTGAAGCCAAAATACTTCATGAAAATGTTCGACTTTTTTAAAGCCGAAATTTTTCATGAAAATGTTCGACTTTTTTAAAGCCGAAATCCTGTCGTGAAAATTTTCAACTTTTTTGAAGCCGAAATCTTTTCATGAAAATTTTCAACTTTTTTGAAGCTGAAATACTTCATGAAAATGTTCGACTTTTTTAACGCCGAAATCCTGTCGTGAAAATTTTCAACTTTTTTGAAGCCAAAATCTTTTCATGAAAATGTTCAACTTTTTTGAAGCCGAAATCTTTTCATGAAAATTTTCAACTTTTTTGAAGCTGAAATACTTCATGAAAATGTTCGACTTTTTTAAAGCCGAAATCCTGTCGTGAAAATTTTCAACTTTTTTGAAGCCCAAATACTTCATGAAAATGTTCAACTTTTTTGAAGCCGAAATACTTCATGAAAATGTTCGACTTTTTTAAAGCTGAAATCCTGTTGTGAAAATTTTCAACCTTTTTGAAGCCGAAATACTTCATGAAAATGTTCGACTTTTTTAAAGCCGAAATCCTGTCGTGAAAATGTTCAACTTTTTTGAAGCCGAAATCTTTTCATGAAAATTTTCAACTTTTTTGAAGCCAAAATCTTTTCATGAAAATTTTCAACTTTTTTGAAGCCGAAATTTTTTCATGAAAATTTTCAACTTTTTTGAAGCCGAAATCTTTTCATGAAAATTTTCAACTTTTTTGAAGCCGAAATCTTTTCATGAAAATTTTCAACTTTTTTGAAGCCGTAATCTTTTCATGAAAATTTTCAACTTTTTTGAAGCTGAAATACTTCATGAAAATGTTCGACTTTTTTAACGCCGAAATCCTGTCTTGAAAATTTTCAACTTTTTTGAAGCCGAAATCTTTTCATGAAAATTTTCAACTTTTTTGAAGCTGAAATACTTCATGAAAATGTTCGACTTTTTTAAAGCCGAAATCCTGTCGTGAAAATTTTCAACTTTTTTGAAGCCGAAATCTTTTCATGAAAATTTTCAACTTTTTTGAAGCCAAAATCTTTTCATGAAAATTTTCAACTTTTTTGAAGCCGAAATTTTTTCATGAAAATTTTAAAATTTTTTGAAGCTGAAATACTTCATGAAAATGTTCGACTTTTTTAAAGCCGAAATCCTGTCGTGAAAATTTTCAACTTTTTTGAAGCCGAAATCTTTTCATGAAAATTTTCAACTTTTTTGAAGCCGAAATCTTTTCATGAAAATTTTCAATTTTTTTGAAGCTGAGATACTTCATGAAAATTTTCAACTTTTTTGAAGCCGAAATACTTCATGAAAATGTTCGACTTTTTTAAAGCCAAAATCCTGTCGTGAAAATTTTCAACTTTTTTGAAGCCGAAATCTTTTCATGAAAATTTTCAACTTTTTTGAAGCCGAAATCTTTTCATGAAAATTTTCAACTTTTTTGAAGCCGAAATCTTTTCATGAAAATTTTCAACTTTTTTGAAGCTGAAATACTTCATAAAAATGTTCGACTTTTTTAACGCCGAAATCCTGTCTTGAAAATTTTCAACTTTTTTGAATCTGAAAAAATTCATGAAAATTTTCAATTTTTTGGAAGCCAAAATACTTCATGAAAATGTTCGACTTTTTCAAAGCCGAAATCCTGTCGTGAAAATTTTCAACTTTTTTGAAGCCCAAATACTTCATGAAAATGTTCAACTTTTTTGAAGCCGAAATACTTCATGAAAAAATTCGACTTTTTTAAAGCTGAAATCCTGTCGTGAAAATTTTCAACCTTTTTGAAGCCGAAATACTTCATGAAAATGTTCGACTTTTTTAAAGCCGAAATCCTGTCGTGAAAATTTTCAACTTTTTTGAAGCCGAAATCTTTTCATGAAAATTTTCAACTTTTTTGAAGCCAAAATCTTTTCCTGAAAATTTTCAACTTTTTTGAAGCCGAAATTTTTTCATGAAAATTTTCAACTTTTTTGAAGCTGAAATACTTCATGAAAATGTTCGAATTTTTTAAAGCCGAAATCCTGTCGTGAAAATTTTCAACTTTTTTGAAGCCGAAATCTTTTCATGAAAATTTTCAACTTTTTTGAAGCCGAAATCTTTTCATGAAAATTTTCAACTTTTTTGAAGCTGAAATACTTCATGAAAATTTTCAACTTTTTTGAAGCTGAAATACTTCATGAAAATGTTCGACTTTTTTAAAGCCAAAATCCTGTCGTGAAAATTTTCAACTTTTTTGAAGCCGAAATTTTTTCATGAAAATTTTCAACTTTTTTGAAGCCGAAATCTTTTCATGAAAATTTTCAACTTTTTTGAAGCCGAAATCTTTTCATGAAAATTTTCAACTTTTTTGAAGCTGAAATACTTCATGAAAATGTTCGACTTTTTTAACGCCGAAATCCTGTCTTGAAAATTTTCAACTTTTTTGAAGCCCAAATACTTCATGAAAATGTTCGACTTTTTTAAATCCGAAATCCTGTCGTGAAAATTTTCAACTTTTTTGAAGCCGAAATCTTTTCATGAAAATTTTCAACTTTTTTGAATCTGAAAAACTTCATGAAAATTTTCAACTTTTTTGAAGCCAAAATACTTCATGAAAATGTTCGACTTTTTTAAAGCCGAAATACTTCATGAAAATGTTCGACTTTTTTAAAGCCGAAATCCTGTCGTGAAAATTTTCAACTTTTTTGAAGCCGAAATCTTTTCATGAAAATTTTCAACTTTTTTGAAGCTGAAATACTTCATGAAAATGTTCGACTTTTTTAACGCCGAAATCCTGTCGTGAAAATTTTCAACTTTTTTGAAGCCAAAATCTTTTCATGAAAATGTTCAACTTTTTTGAAGCCGAAATCTTTTCATGAAAATTTTCAACTTTTTTGAAGCCGAAATACTTCATGAAAATGTTCGACTTTTTTAAAGCCGAAATCCTGTCGTGAAAATTTTCAACTTTTTTGAAGCCGAAATCTTTTCATGAAAATTTTCAACTTTTTTGAAGCTGAAATCTTTTCATGAAAATTTTCAACTTTTTTGAAGCCGAAATCTTTTCATGAAAATTTTCAACTTTTTTGAAGCCGAAATCTTTTCATGAAAATTTTCAACTTTTTTGAAGCTGAAATACTTCATGAAAATGTTCGACTTTTTTAACGCCGAAATCCTGTCTTGAAAATTTTCAACTTTTTTGAAGCCCAAATACTTCATGAAAATGTTCGACTTTTTTAAATCCGAAATCCTGTCTTGAAAATTTTCAACTTTTTTGAAGCCGAAATCTTTTCATGAAAATTTTCAACTTTTTTGAATCTGAAAAACTTCATGAAAATTTTCAACTTTTTTAAAGCCAAAATACTTCATGAAAATGTTCGACTTTTTTAAATCCGAAATCCTGTGCTGAAAATGTTCGACTTTTTTGAAGCCGAAATCTTTTCATGAAAATTTTCAACTTTTTTGAAGCCAAAATCTTTTCATGAAAATTTTCAACTTTTTTGAAGCCGAAATTTTTTCATGAAAATTTTCAACTTTTTTGAAGCTGAAATACTTCATGAAAATGTTCGACTTTTTTAAAGCCGAAATCCTGTCGTGAAAATTTTCAACTTTTTTGAAGCCGAAATCTTTTCATGAAAATTTTCAACTTTTCTGAAGCCGAAATCTTTCCATGAAAATTTTCAACTTTTTTGAAGCTGAAATACTTCATGAAAATTTTCAACTTTTTTGAAGCTGAAATACTTCATGAAAATGTTCGACTTTTTTGAAGCCAAAATCCTGTCGTGAAAATTTTCAACTTTTTTGAAGCCGAAATCTTTTCATGAAAATTTTCAACTTTTTTGAAGCCGAAATCTTTTCATGAAAATTTTCAACTTTTTTGAAGCCGAAATCTTTTCATGAAAATTTTCAACTTTTTTGAAGCCGAAATCTTTTCATGAAAATTTTCAACTTTTTTGAATCTGAAATGCTTCATGAAAATGTTCGACTTTTTTAACGCCGAAATCCTGTCGTGAAAATTTTCAACTTTTTTGAATCCGAAATACTTCATGAAAATTTTCAACTTTTTTAAAGCCGAAATACTTCATGAAAATGTTCGACTTTTTTAAAGTCGAAATCCTGTCGTGAAAATTTTCAACTCTTTTGAAGCCGAAATCTTTTCATGAAAATTTTCAACTTTTTTGAAGCCGAAATCTTTTCATGAAAATTTTCAACTTTTTTGAATCTGAAATAATTCATGAAAATGTTCGACTTTTTTAACGCCGAAATCCTGTCGTGAAAATTTTCAACTTTTTTGAAGCCGAAATCTTTTCATGAAAATTTTCAACTTTTTTGAAGCTGAAATACTTCATGAAAATGTTCGACTTTTTTAACGCCGAAATCCTGTCGTGAAAATTTTCAACTTTTTTGAATCCGAAATCTTTTCATGAAAATTTTCAACTTTTTTGAAGCCGAAATCTTTTCATGAAAATTTTCATCTTTTTTCACGTCCAAATACTTTATGAAAATGTTCGACTTTTTTAAAGCCGAAATCCTGTCGTGAAAATTTTCAACTTTTTTGAAGCCGAAATCTTTTCTTGAAAATTTTCAACTTTTTTGAAGCCGAAATCTTTTCATGAAAATTTTCAACTTTTTTGAAGCCGAAATCTTTTCATGAAAATTTTCAACTTTTTAGAAGCTGAAATACTTCATGAAAATGTTCGACTTTTTTAAAGCCGAAATCCTGTCGTGAAAATTTTCAACTTTTTTGAAGCCGAAATCTTTTCATGAAAATTTTCAACTTTTTTGAAGCCGAAATCTTTTCTTGAAAATTTTCAACTTTTTTGAAGCCGAAATCTTTTCATGAAAATGTTCAACTTTTTTGAAGCCGAAATACTTCATGAAAATGTTCGACTTTTTTAAAGCTGAAATCCTGTCGTGAAAATTTGCAATCTTTTTGATGCCGAAATACTTCATGAAAATGTTCGACTTTTTTAAAGCCGAAATCCTGTCGTGAAAATTTTCAACTTTTTTGAATCCGAAATACTTCATGAAAATTTTCAACTTTTTTGAAGCTGAAATACTTCATGAAAATGTTCGACTTTTTTAAAGCCGAAATCCTGTCGTGATAATTTTCATCTTTTTTGAAGCCCAAATACTTCATGAAAATGTTCGACTTTTTTAAAGCCGAAATCCTGTCGTGAAAATTTTCAACTTTTTTGAAGCCGAAATCTTTTCATGAAAATTTTCAACTTTTTTGAAGCCGAAATCTTTTCATGAAAATTTTCAACATTTTTGAAGCCGAAATCTTTTCATGAAAATTTTCAACTTTTTTGAAGCTGAAATACTTCATGAAAATGTTCGACTTTTTTAACGCCGAAATCCTGTCGTGAAAATTTTCAACTTTTTTGACGCCTAAATCTTTTCATGAAAATTTTCAACTTTTTTGAAGCCGAAATCTTTTCATGAAAATTTTCAACTTTTTTGAAGCCGAAATCCTGTCGTGAAAATTTTCAACTTTTTTGAAGCCCAAATACTTCATGAAAATGTTCAACTTTTTTGAAGCCGAAATACTTCATGAAAATGTTCGACTTTTTTAACGCTGAAATCCTGTCGTGAAAATTTTCAACTTTTTTGAAGCCGAAATCTTTTCATGAAAATTTTCAACTTTTTTGAAGCCGAAATCTTTTCATGAAAATTTTCAACTTTTTTGAATCTGAAATACTTCATGAAAATGTTCGACTTTTTTAACGCCGAAATCTTTTCATGAAAATTTTCAACTTTTTTGAATCTGAAATACTTCATGAAAATGTTCGACTTTTTTAACGCCGAAATCATGTCGTGAAAATTTTCAACTTTTTTGAAGCTGAAATACTTCATGAAAATGTTCGACTTTTTTGAAGCCAAAATCCTGTCGTGAAAATTTTCAACTTTTTTGAAGCCGAAATCTTTTCATGAAAATTTTCAACTTTTTTGAAGCCGAAATCTTTTCATGAAAATTTTCAACTTTTTTGAAGCCGAAATCTTTTCATGAAAATTTTCAACTTTTTTGAAGCCGAAATCTTTTCATGAAAATTTTCAACTTTTTTGAATCTGAAATACTTCATGAAAATGTTCGACTTTTTTAACGCCGAAATCCTGTCGTGAAAATTTTCAACTTTTTTGAATCCGAAATACTTCATGAAAATTTTCAACTTTTTTAAATCCGAAATACTTCATGAAAATGTTCGACTTTTTTAAAGTCGAAATCCTGTCGTGAAAATTTTCAACTCTTTTGAAGCCGAAATCTTTTCATGAAAATTTTCAACTTTTTTGAAGCCGAAATCTTTTCATGAAAATTTTCAACTTTTTTGAATCTGAAATAATTCATGAAAATGTTCGACTTTTTTAACGCCGAAATCCTGTCGTGAAAATTTTCAACTTTTTTGAAGCCGAAATCTTTTCATGAAAATTTTCAACTTTTTTGAAGCTGAAATACTTCATGAAAATGTTCGACTTTTTTAACGCCGAAATCCTGTCGTGAAAATTTTCAACTTTTTTGAATCCGAAATCTTTTCATGAAAATTTTCAACTTTTTTGAAGCCGAAATCTTTTCATGAAAATTTTCATCTTTTTTCACGTCCAAATACTTTATGAAAATGTTCGACTTTTTTAAAGCCGAAATCCTGTCGTGAAAATTTTCAACTTTTTTGAAGCCGAAATCTTTTCTTGAAAATTTTCAACTTTTTTGAAGCCGAAATCTTTTCATGAAAATTTTCAACTTTTTTGAAGCCGAAATCTTTTCATGAAAATTTTCAACTTTTTAGAAGCTGAAATACTTCATGAAAATGTTCGACTTTTTTAAAGCCGAAATCCTGTCGTGAAAATTTTCAACTTTTTTGAAGCCGAAATCTTTTCATGAAAATTTTCAACTTTTTTGAAGCCGAAATCTTTTCATGAAAATTTTCAACTTTTTTGAAGCCGAAATCTTTTCATGAAAATGTTCAACTTTTTTGAAGCCGAAATACTTCATGAAAATGTTCGACTTTTTTAAAGCTGAAATCCTGTCGTGAAAATTTGCAATCTTTTTGATGCCGAAATACTTCATGAAAATGTTCGACTTTTTTAAAGCCGAAATCCTGTCGTGAAAATTTTCAACTTTTTTGAAGCCGAAATCTTTTCTTGAAAATTTTCAACTTTTTTGAAGCCGAAATCTTTTCATGAAAATTTTCAACTTTTTTGAAGCCGAAATCTTTTCATGAAAATTTTCAACTTTTTTGAATCTGAAATACTTCATGAAAATGTTCGACTTTTTTAACGCCGAAATCTTTTCATGAAAATTTTCAACTTTTTTGAATCTGAAATACTTCATGAAAATGTTCGACTTTTTTAACGCCGAAATCATGTCGTGAAAATTTTCAACTTTTTTGAAGCTGAAATACTTCATGAAAATGTTCGACTTTTTTGAAGCCAAAATCCTGTCGTGAAAATTTTCAACTTTTTTGAAGCCGAAATCTTTTCATGAAAATTTTCAACTTTTTTGAAGCCGAAATCTTTTCATGAAAATTTTCAACTTTTTTGAAGCCGAAATCTTTTCATGAAAATTTTCAACTTTTTTGAAGCCGAAATCTTTTCATGAAAATTTTCAACTTTTTTGAATCTGAAATACTTCATGAAAATGTTCGACTTTTTTAACGCCGAAATCCTGTCGTGAAAATTTTCAACTTTTTTGAATCCGAAATACTTCATGAAAATTTTCAACTTTTTTAAATCCGAAATACTTCATGAAAATGTTCGACTTTTTTAAAGTCGAAATCCTGTCGTGAAAATTTTCAACTCTTTTGAAGCCGAAATCTTTTCATGAAAATTTTCAACTTTTTTGAAGCCGAAATCTTTTCATGAAAATTTTCAACTTTTTTGAATCTGAAATAATTCATGAAAATGTTCGACTTTTTTAACGCCGAAATCCTGTCGTGAAAATTTTCAACTTTTTTGAAGCCGAAATCTTTTCATGAAAATTTTCAACTTTTTTGAAGCTGAAATACTTCATGAAAATGTTCGACTTTTTTAACGCCGAAATCCTGTCGTGAAAATTTTCAACTTTTTTGAATCCGAAATCTTTTCATGAAAATTTTCAACTTTTTTGAAGCCGAAATCTTTTCATGAAAATTTTCATCTTTTTTCACGTCCAAATACTTTATGAAAATGTTCGACTTTTTTAAAGCCGAAATCCTGTCGTGAAAATTTTCAACTTTTTTGAAGCCGAAATCTTTTCTTGAAAATTTTCAACTTTTTTGAAGCCGAAATCTTTTCATGAAAATTTTCAACTTTTTTGAAGCCGAAATCTTTTCATGAAAATTTTCAACTTTTTAGAAGCTGAAATACTTCATGAAAATGTTCGACTTTTTTAAAGCCGAAATCCTGTCGTGAAAATTTTCAACTTTTTTGAAGCCGAAATCTTTTCATGAAAATTTTCAACTTTTTTGAAGCCGAAATCTTTTCATGAAAATTTTCAACTTTTTTGAAGCCGAAATCTTTTCATGAAAATGTTCAACTTTTTTGAAGCCGAAATACTTCATGAAAATGTTCGACTTTTTTAAAGCTGAAATCCTGTCGTGAAAATTTGCAATCTTTTTGATGCCGAAATACTTCATGAAAATGTTCGACTTTTTTAAAGCCGAAATCCTGTCGTGAAAATTTTCAACTTTTTTGAAGCCGAAATCTTTTCTTGAAAATTTTCAACTTTTTTGAAGCCGAAATCTTTTCATGAAAATTTTCAACTTTTTTGAAGCCGAAATCTTTTCATGAAAATTTTCATCTTTTTTCACGTCCAAATACTTTATGAAAATGTTCGACTTTTTTAAAGCCGAAATCCTGTCGTGAAAATTTTCAACTTTTTTGAAGCCGAAATCTTTTCTTGAAAATTTTCAACTTTTTTGAAGCCGAAATCTTTTCATGAAAATTTTCAACTTTTTTGAAGCCGAAATCTTTTCATGAAAATTTTCAACTTTTTAGAAGCTGAAATACTTCATGAAAATGTTCGACTTTTTTAAAGCCGAAATCCTGTCGTGAAAATTTTCAACTTTTTTGAAGCCGAAATCTTTTCATGAAAATTTTCAACTTTTTTGAAGCCGAAATCTTTTCTTGAAAATTTTCAACTTTTTTGAAGCCGAAATCTTTTCATGAAAATGTTCAACTTTTTTGAAGCCGAAATACTTCATGAAAATGTTCGACTTTTTTAAAGCTGAAATCCTGTCGTGAAAATTTGCAATCTTTTTGATGCCGAAATACTTCATGAAAATGTTCGACTTTTTTAAAGCCGAAATCCTGTCGTGAAAATTTTCAACTTTTTTGAATCCGAAATACTTCATGAAAATTTTCAACTTTTTTGAAGCTGAAATACTTCATGAAAATGTTCGACTTTTTTAAAGCCGAAATCCTGTCGTGATAATTTTCATCTTTTTTGAAGCCCAAATACTTCATGAAAATGTTCGACTTTTTTAAAGCCGAAATCCTGTCGTGAAAATTTTCAACTTTTTTGAAGCCGAAATCTTTTCATGAAAATTTTCAACTTTTTTGAAGCCGAAATCTTTTCATGAAAATTTTCAACATTTTTGAAGCCGAAATCTTTTCATGAAAATTTTCAACTTTTTTGAAGCTGAAATACTTCATGAAAATGTTCGACTTTTTTAACGCCGAAATCCTGTCGTGAAAATTTTCAACTTTTTTGACGCCTAAATCTTTTCATGAAAATTTTCAACTTTTTTGAAGCCGAAATCTTTTCATGAAAATTTTCAACTTTTTTGAAGCCGAAATCCTGTCGTGAAAATTTTCAACTTTTTTGAAGCCCAAATACTTCATGAAAATGTTCAACTTTTTTGAAGCCGAAATACTTCATGAAAATGTTCGACTTTTTTAACGCTGAAATCCTGTCGTGAAAATTTTCAACTTTTTTGAAGCCGAAATCTTTTCATGAAAATTTTCAACTTTTTTGAAGCCGAAATCTTTTCATGAAAATTTTCAACTTTTTTGAATCTGAAATACTTCATGAAAATGTTCGACTTTTTTAACGCCGAAATCATGTCGTGAAAATTTTCAACTTTTTTGAAGCTGAAATACTTCATGAAAATGTTCGACTTTTTTGAAGCCAAAATCCTGTCGTGAAAATTTTCAACTTTTTTGAAGCCGAAATCTTTTCATGAAAATTTTCAACTTTTTTGAAGCCGAAATCTTTTCATGAAAATTTTCAACTTTTTTGAAGCCGAAATCTTTTCATGAAAATTTTCAACTTTTTTGAAGCCGAAATCTTTTCATGAAAATTTTCAACTTTTTTGAATCTGAAATACTTCATGAAAATGTTCGACTTTTTTAACGCCGAAATCCTGTCGTGAAAATTTTCAACTTTTTTGAATCCGAAATACTTCATGAAAATTTTCAACTTTTTTAAATCCGAAATACTTCATGAAAATGTTCGACTTTTTTAAAGTCGAAATCCTGTCGTGAAAATTTTCAACTCTTTTGAAGCCGAAATCTTTTCATGAAAATTTTCAACTTTTTTGAAGCCGAAATCTTTTCATGAAAATTTTCAACTTTTTTGAATCTGAAATAATTCATGAAAATGTTCGACTTTTTTAACGCCGAAATCCTGTCGTGAAAATTTTCAACTTTTTTGAAGCCGAAATCTTTTCATGAAAATTTTCAACTTTTTTGAAGCTGAAATACTTCATGAAAATGTTCGACTTTTTTAACGCCGAAATCCTGTCGTGAAAATTTTCAACTTTTTTGAATCCGAAATCTTTTCATGAAAATTTTCAACTTTTTTGAAGCCGAAATCTTTTCATGAAAATTTTCATCTTTTTTCACGTCCAAATACTTTATGAAAATGTTCGACTTTTTTAAAGCCGAAATCCTGTCGTGAAAATTTTCAACTTTTTTGAAGCCGAAATCTTTTCTTGAAAATTTTCAACTTTTTTGAAGCCGAAATCTTTTCATGAAAATTTTCAACTTTTTTGAAGCCGAAATCTTTTCATGAAAATTTTCAACTTTTTAGAAGCTGAAATACTTCATGAAAATGTTCGACTTTTTTAAAGCCGAAATCCTGTCGTGAAAATTTTCAACTTTTTTGAAGCCGAAATCTTTTCATGAAAATTTTCAACTTTTTTGAAGCCGAAATCTTTTCATGAAAATTTTCAACTTTTTTGAAGCCGAAATCTTTTCATGAAAATGTTCAACTTTTTTGAAGCCGAAATACTTCATGAAAATGTTCGACTTTTTTAAAGCTGAAATCCTGTCGTGAAAATTTGCAATCTTTTTGATGCCGAAATACTTCATGAAAATGTTCGACTTTTTTAAAGCCGAAATCCTGTCGTGAAAATTTTCAACTTTTTTGAATCCGAAATACTTCATGAAAATTTTCAACTTTTTTGAAGCTGAAATACTTCATGAAAATGTTCGACTTTTTTAAAGCCGAAATCCTGTCGTGATAATTTTCATCTTTTTTGAAGCCCAAATACTTCATGAAAATGTTCGACTTTTTTAAAGCCGAAATCCTGTCGTGAAAATTTTCAACTTTTTTGAAGCCGAAATCTTTTCATGAAAATTTTCAACTTTTTTGAAGCCGAAATCTTTTCATGAAAATTTTCAACATTTTTGAAGCCGAAATCTTTTCATGAAAATTTTCAACTTTTTTGAAGCTGAAATACTTCATGAAAATGTTCGACTTTTTTAACGCCGAAATCCTGTCGTGAAAATTTTCAACTTTTTTGACGCCTAAATCTTTTCATGAAAATTTTCAACTTTTTTGAAGCCGAAATCTTTTCATGAAAATTTTCAACTTTTTTGAAGCCGAAATCCTGTCGTGAAAATTTTCAACTTTTTTGAAGCCCAAATACTTCATGAAAATGTTCAACTTTTTTGAAGCCGAAATACTTCATGAAAATGTTCGACTTTTTTAACGCTGAAATCCTGTCGTGAAAATTTTCAACTTTTTTGAAGCCGAAATCTTTTCATGAAAATTTTCAACTTTTTTGAAGCCGAAATCTTTTCATGAAAATTTTCAACTTTTTTGAATCTGAAATACTTCATGAAAATGTTCGACTTTTTTAACGCCGAAATCATGTCGTGAAAATTTTCAACTTTTTTGAATCCGAAATACTTCATGAAAATTTTCAACTTTTTTAAAGCCGAAATACTTCATGAAAATGTTCGACTTTTTTAAAGTCGAAATCCTGTCGTGAAAATTTTCAACTCTTTTGAAGCCGAAATCTTTTCATGAAAATTTTCAACTTTTTTGAAGCCGAAATCTTTTCATGAAAATTTTCAACTTTTTTGAATCTGAAATAATTCATGAAAATGTTCGACTTTTTTAACGCCGAAATCCTGTCGTGAAAATTTTCAACTTTTTTGAAGCCGAAATCTTTTCATGAAAATTTTCAACTTTTTTGAAGCTGAAATACTTCATGAAAATGTTCGACTTTTTTAACGCCGAAATCCTGTCGTGAAAATTTTCAACTTTTTTGAATCCGAAATCTTTTCATGAAAATTTTCAACTTTTTTGAAGCCGAAATCTTTTCATGAAAATTTTCATCTTTTTTCACGTCCAAATACTTTATGAAAATGTTCGACTTTTTTAAAGCCGAAATCCTGTCGTGAAAATTTTCAACTTTTTTGAAGCCGAAATCTTTTCTTGAAAATTTTCAACTTTTTTGAAGCCGAAATCTTTTCATGAAAATTTTCAACTTTTTTGAAGCCGAAATCTTTTCATGAAAATTTTCAACTTTTTAGAAGCTGAAATACTTCATGAAAATGTTCGACTTTTTTAAAGCCGAAATCCTGTCGTGAAAATTTTCAACTTTTTTGAAGCCGAAATCTTTTCATGAAAATTTTCAACTTTTTTGAATCTGAAAAACTTCATGAAAATTTTCAACTTTTTTGAAGCCAAAATACTTCATGAAAATGTTCGACTTTTTTAAAGCCGAAATACTTCATGAAAATGTTCGACTTTTTTAAAGCCGAAATCCTGTCGTGAAAATTTTCAACTTTTTTGAAGCCAAAATCTTTTCATGAAAATGTTCAACTTTTTTGAAGCCGAAATCTTTTCATGAAAATTTTCAACTTTTTTGAAGCCGAAATACTTCATGAAAATGTTCGACTTTTTTAAAGCCGAAATCCTGTCGTGAAAATTTTCAACTTTTTTGAAGCCGAAATCTTTTCATGAAAATGTTCAACTTTTTTGAAGCCGAAATCTTTTCATGAAAATTTTCAACTTTTTTGAAGCCGAAATACTTCATGAAAATGTTCGACTTTTTTAAAGCCGAAATCCTGTCGTGAAAATTTTCAACTTTTTTGAAGCCGAAATCTTTTCATGAAAATTTTCAACTTTTTTGAAGCTGAAATCTTTTCATGAAAATTTTCAACTTTTTTGAAGCCGAAATCTTTTCATGAAAATTTTCAACTTTTTTGAAGCCGAAATCTTTTCATGAAAATTTTCAACTTTTTTGAAGCTGAAATACTTCATGAAAATGTTCGACTTTTTTAACGCCGAAATCCTGTCTTGAAAATTTTCAACTTTTTTGAAGCCCAAATACTTCATGAAAATGTTCGACTTTTTTAAATCCGAAATCCTGACGTGAAAATTTTCAACTTTTTTGAAGCCGAAATCTTTTCATGAAAATTTTCAACTTTTTTGAATCTGAAAAACTTCATGAAAATTTTCAACTTTTTTAAAGCCAAAATACTTCATGAAAATGTTCGACTTTTTTAAATCCGAAATCCTGTGCTGAAAATGTTCGACTTTTTTGAAGCCGAAATCTTTTCATGAAAATTTTCAACTTTTTTGAAGCCAAAATCTTTTCATGAAAATTTTCAACTTTTTTGAAGCCGAAATTTTTTCATGAAAATTTTCAACTTTTTTGAAGCTGAAATACTTCATGAAAATGTTCGACTTTTTTAAAGCCGAAATCCTGTCGTGAAAATTTTCAACTTTTTTGAAGCCGAAATCTTTTCATGAAAATTTTCAACTTTTCTGAAGCCGAAATCTTTCCATGAAAATTTTCAACTTTTTTGAAGCTGAAATACTTCATGAAAATTTTCAACTTTTTTGAAGCTGAAATACTTCATGAAAATGTTCGACTTTTTTGAAGCCAAAATCCTGTCGTGAAAATTTTCAACTTTTTTGAAGCCGAAATCTTTTCATGAAAATTTTCAACTTTTTTGAAGCCGAAATCTTTTCATGAAAATTTTCAACTTTTTTGAATCTGAAATAATTCATGAAAATGTTCGACTTTTTTAACGCCGAAATCCTGTCGTGAAAATTTTCAACTTTTTTGAATCCGAAATCTTTTCATGAAAATTTTCAACTTTTTTGAAGCCGAAATCTTTTCATGAAAATTTTCATCTTTTTTCACGTCCAAATACTTTATGAAAATGTTCGACTTTTTTAAAGCCGAAATCCTGTCGTGAAAATTTTCAACTTTTTTGAAGCCGAAATCTTTTCTTGAAAATTTTCAACTTTTTTGAAGCCGAAATCTTTTCATGAAAATTTTCAACTTTTTTGAAGCCGAAATCTTTTCATGAAAATTTTCAACTTTTTAGAAGCTGAAATACTTCATGAAAATGATCGACTTTTTTAAAGCCGAAATCCTGTCGTGAAAATTTTCAACTTTTTTGAAGCCGAAATCTTTTCATGAAAATTTTCAACTTTTTTGAAGCCGAAATCTTTTCATGAAAATTTTCAACTTTTTTGAAGCCGAAATCTTTTCATGAAAATGTTCAACTTTTTTGAAGCCGAAATACTTCATGAAAATGTTCGACTTTTTTAAAGCTGAAATCCTGTCGTGAAAATTTGCAATCTTTTTGATGCCGAAATACTTCATGAAAATGTTCGACTTTTTTAAAGCCGAAATCCTGTCGTGAAAATTTTCAACTTTTTTGAAACCGAAATCTTTTCATGAAAATTTTCAACTTTTTTGAAGCCGAAATCCTTTCATGAAAATTTTCAACTTTTTTGAAGCTGAAATACTTCATGAAAATGTTCGACTTTTTTAAAGCCGAAATCCTGTCGTGAAAATTTTCAACTTTTTTGAATCCGAAATACTTCATGAAAATTTTCAACTTTTTTGAAGCTGAAATACTTCATGAAAATGTTCGACTTTTTTAAAGCCGAAATCCTGTCGTGAAAATTTTCAACTTTTTTGAAGCCGAAATCTTTTCATGAAAATTTTCAACTTTTTTGAAGCCGAAATCTTTTCATGAAAATTTTCAACATTTTTGAAGCCGAAATCTTTTCATGAAAATTTTCAACTTTTTTGAAGCTGAAATACTTCATGAAAATGTTCGACTTTTTTAACGCCGAAATCCTGTCGTGAAAATTTTCAACTTTTTTGACGCCTAAATCTTTTCATGAAAATTTTCAACTTTTTTGAAGCCGAAATCTTTTCATGAAAATTTTCAACTTTTTTGAAGCCGAAATCCTGTCGTGAAAATTTTCAACTTTTTTGAAGCCCAAATACTTCATGAAAATGTTCAACTTTTTTGAAGCCGAAATACTTCATGAAAATGTTCGACTTTTTTAACGCTGAAATCCTGTCGTGAAAATTTTCAACTTTTTTGAAGCCGAAATCTTTTCATGAAAATTTTCAACTTTTTTGAAGCCGAAATCTTTTCATGAAAATTTTCAACTTTTTTGAATCTGAAATACTTCATGAAAATGTTCGACTTTTTTAACGCCGAAATCATGTCGTGAAAATTTTCAACTTTTTTGAATCCGAAATACTTCATGAAAATTTTCAACTTTTTTAAAGCCGAAATACTTCATGAAAATGTTCGACTTTTTTAAAGTCGAAATCCTGTCGTGAAAATTTTCAACTCTTTTGAAGCCGAAATCTTTTCATGAAAATTTTCAACTTTTTTGAAGCCGAAATCTTTTCATGAAAATTTTCAACTTTTTTGAATCTGAAATAATTCATGAAAATGTTCGACTTTTTTAACGCCGAAATCCTGTCGTGAAAATTTTCAACTTTTTTGAAGCCGAAATCTTTTCATGAAAATTTTTAACTTTTTTGAAGCTGAAATACTTCATGAAAATGTTCGACTTTTTTAACGCCGAAATCCTGTCGTGAAAATTTTCAACTTTTTTGAATCCGAAATCTTTTTATGAAAATTTTCAACTTTTTTGAAGCCGAAATCTTTTCATGAAAATTTTCATCTTTTTTCACGTCCAAATACTTTATGAAAATGTTCGACTTTTTTAAAGCCGAAATCCTGTCGTGAAAATTTTCAACTTTTTTGAAGCCGAAATCTTTTCTTGAAAATTTTCAACTTTTTTGAAGCCGAAATCTTTTCATGAAAATTTTCAACTTTTTTGAAGCCGAAATCTTTTCATGAAAATTTTCAACTTTTTAGAAGCTGAAATACTTCATGAAAATGTTCGACTTTTTTAAAGCCGAAATCCTGTCGTGAAAATTTTCAACTTTTTTGAAGCCGAAATCTTTTCATGAAAATTTTCAACTTTTTTGAAGCCGAAATCTTTTCATGAAAATTTTCAACTTTTTTGAAGCCGAAATCTTTTCATGAAAATGTTCAACTTTTTTTAAGCCGAAATACTTCATGAAAATGTTCGACTTTTTTAAAGCTGAAATCCTGTCGTGAAAATTTGCAATCTTTTTGATGCCGAAATACTTCATGAAAATGTTCGACTTTTTTAAAGCCGAAATCCTGTCGTGAAAATTTTCAACTTTTTTGAAACCGAAATCTTTTCATGAAAATTTTCAACTTTTTTGAAGCCGAAATCCTTTCATGAAAATTTTCAACTTTTTTGAAGCTGAAATACTTCATGAAAATGTTCGACTTTTTTAAAGCCGAAATCCTGTCGTGAAAATTTTCAACTTTTTTGAATCCGAAATACTTCATGAAAATTTTAAACTTTTTTGAAGCTGAAATACTTCATGAAAATGTTCGACTTTTTTAAAGCCGAAATCCTGTCGTGATAATTTTCATCTTTTTTGAAGCCCAAATACTTCATGAAAATGTTCGACTTTTTTGAAGCCGAAATCTTTTCATGAAAATTTTCAACATTTTTGAAGCCGAAATCTTTTCATGAAAATTTTCAACTTTTTTGAAGCTGAAATACTTCATGAAAATGTTCGACTTTTTTAACGCCGAAATCCTGTCGTGAAAATTTTCAACTTTTTTGACGCCTAAATCTTTTCATGAAAATTTTCAACTTTTTTGAAGCCGAAATCTTTTCATGAAAATTTTCAACTTTTTTGAAGCCGAAATCCTGTCGTGAAAATTTTCAACTTTTTTGAAGCCCAAATACTTCATGAAAATTTTCAACTTTTTTGAATCTGAAATACTTCATGAAAATGTTCGACTTTTTTAACGCCGAAATCATGTCGTGAAAATTTTCAACTTTTTTGAATCCGAAATACTTCATGAAAATTTTCAACTTTTTTAAAGCCGAAATACTTCATGAAAATGTTCGACTTTTTTAAAGTCGAAATCCTGTCGTGAAAATTTTCAACTCTTTTGAAGCCGAAATCTTTTCATGAAAATTTTCAACTTTTTTGAAGCCGAAATCTTTTCATGAAAATTTTCAACTTTTTTGAATCTGAAATAATTCATGAAAATGTTCGACTTTTTTAACGCCGAAATCCTGTCGTGAAAATTTTCAACTTTTTTGAAGCCGAAATCTTTTCATGAAAATTTTCAACTTTTTTGAAGCTGAAATACTTCATGAAAATGTTCGACTTTTTTAACGCCGAAATCCTGTCGTGAAAATTTTCAACTTTTTTGAATCCGAAATCTTTTTATGAAAATTTTCAACTTTTTTGAAGCCGAAATCTTTTCATGAAAATTTTCATCTTTTTTCACGTCCAAATACTTTATGAAAATGTTCGACTTTTTTAAAGCCGAAATCCTGTCGTGAAAATTTTCAACTTTTTTGAAGCCGAAATCTTTTCTTGAAAATTTTCAACTTTTTTGAAGCCGAAATCTTTTCTTGAAAATTTTCAACTTTTTTGAAGCCGAAATCTTTTCATGAAAATTTTCAACTTTTTAGAAGCTGAAATACTTCATGAAAATGTTCGACTTTTTTAAAGCCGAAATCCTGTCGTGAAAATTTTCAACTTTTTTGAAGCCGAAATCTTTTCATGAAAATTTTCAACTTTTTTGAAGCCGAAATCTTTTCATGAAAATTTTCAACTTTTTTGAAGCCGAAATACTTCATGAAAATGTTCGACTTTTTTAAAGCTGAAATCCTGTCGTGAAAATTTGCAATCTTTTTGATGCCGAAATACTTCATGAAAATGTTCGACTTTTTTAAAGCCGAAATCCTGTCGTGAAAATTTTCAACTTTTTTGAAACCGAAATCTTTTCATGAAAATTTTCAACTTTTTTGAAGCCGAAATCCTTTCATGAAAATTTTCAACTTTTTTGAAGCTGAAATACTTCATGAAAATGTTCGACTTTTTTAAAGCCGAAATCCTGTCGTGAAAATTTTCAACTTTTTTGAATCCGAAATACTTCATGAAAATTTTAAACTTTTTTGAAGCTGAAATACTTCATGAAAATGTTCGACTTTTTTAAAGCCGAAATCCTGTCGTGATAATTTTCATCTTTTTTGAAGCCCAAATACTTCATGAAAATGTTCGACTTTTTTAAAGCCGAAATCCTGTCGTGAAAATTTTCAACTTTTTTGAAGCCGAAATCTTTTCATGAAAATTTTCAACTTTTTTGAAGCCGAAATCTTTTCATGAAAATTTTCAACATTTTTGAAGCCGAAATCTTTTCATGAAAATTTTCAACTTTTTAGAAGCTGAAATACTTCATGAAAATGTTCGACTTTTTTAAAGCCGAAATCCTGTCGTGAAAATTTTCAACTTTTTTGAAGCCGAAATCTTTTCATGAAAATTTTCAACTTTTTTGAAGCCGAAATCTTTTCATGAAAATTTTCAACTTTTTTGAAGCCGAAATCTTTTCATGAAAATGTTCAACTTTTTTGAAGCCGAAATACTTCATGAAAATGTTCGACTTTTTTAAAGCTGAAATCCTGTCGTGAAAATTTGCAATCTTTTTGATGCCGAAATACTTCATGAAAATGTTCGACTTTTTTAAAGCCGAAATCCTGTCGTGAAAATTTTCAACTTTTTTGAAACCGAAATCTTTTCATGAAAATTTTCAACTTTTTTGAAGCCGAAATCCTTTCATGAAAATTTTCAACTTTTTTGAAGCTGAAATACTTCATGAAAATGTTCGACTTTTTTAAAGCCGAAATCCTGTCGTGAAAATTTTCAACTTTTTTGAATCCGAAATACTTCATGAAAATTTTAAACTTTTTTGAAGCTGAAATACTTCATGAAAATGTTCGACTTTTTTAAAGCCGAAATCCTGTCGTGATAATTTTCATCTTTTTTGAAGCCCAAATACTTCATGAAAATGTTCGACTTTTTTAAAGCCGAAATCCTGTCGTGAAAATTTTCAACTTTTTTGAAGCCGAAATCTTTTCATGAAAATTTTCAACTTTTTTGAAGCCGAAATCTTTTCATGAAAATTTTCAACATTTTTGAAGCCGAAATCTTTTCATGAAAATTTTCAACTTTTTTGAATCTGAAATACTTCATGAAAATGTTCGACTTTTTTAACGCCGAAATCATGTCGTGAAAATTTTCAACTTTTTTGAAGCCGAAATCTTTTCATGAAAATTTTCAACTTTTTAGAAGCTGAAATACTTCATGAAAATGTTCGACTTTTTTAAAGCCGAAATCCTGTCGTGAAAATTTTCAACTTTTTTGAAGCCGAAATCTTTTCATGAAAATTTTCAACTTTTTTGAAGCCGAAATCTTTTCATGAAAATTTTCAACTTTTTTGAAGCCGAAATCTTTTCATGAAAATGTTCAACTTTTTTGAAGCCGAAATACTTCATGAAAATGTTCGACTTTTTTAAAGCTGAAATCCTGTCGTGAAAATTTGCAATCTTTTTGATGCCGAAATACTTCATGAAAATGTTCGACTTTTTTAAAGCCGAAATCCTGTCGTGAAAATTTTCAACTTTTTTGAAACCGAAATCTTTTCATGAAAATTTTCAACTTTTTTGAAGCCGAAATCCTTTCATGAAAATTTTCAACTTTTTTGAAGCTGAAATACTTCATGAAAATGTTCGACTTTTTTAAAGCCGAAATCCTGTCGTGAAAATTTTCAACTTTTTTGAATCCGAAATACTTCATGAAAATTTTAAACTTTTTTGAAGCTGAAATACTTCATGAAAATGTTCGACTTTTTTAAAGCCGAAATCCTGTCGTGAAAATTTTCAACTTTTTTGAAGCCGAAATCTTTTCATGAAAATTTTCAACTTTTTTGAAGCCGAAATCTTTTCATGAAAATTTTCAACATTTTTGAAGCCGAAATCTTTTCATGAAAATTTTCAACTTTTTTGAAGCTGAAATACTTCATGAAAATGTTCGACTTTTTTAACGCCGAAATCCTGTCGTGAAAATTTTCATCTTTTTTGACGCCTAAATCTTTTCATGAAAATTTTCAACTTTTTTGAAGCCGAAATCTTTTCATGAAAATTTTCAACTTTTTTGAAGCCGAAATCCTGTCGTGAAAATTTTCAACTTTTTTGAAGCCCAAATACTTCATGAAAATGTTCAACTTTTTTGAAGCCGAAATACTTCATGAAAATGTTCGACTTTTTTAACGCTGAAATCCTGTCGTGAAAATTTTCAACTTTTTTGAAGCCGAAATCTTTTCATGAAAATGTTCAACTTTTTTGAAGCCGAAATCTTTTCATGAAAATTTTCAACTTTTTTGAATCTGAAATACTTCATGAAAATGTTCGACTTTTTTAACGCCGAAATCATGTCGTGAAAATTTTCAACTTTTTTGAATCCGAAATACTTCATGAAAATTTTCAACTTTTTTAAAGCCGAAATACTTCATGAAAATGTTCGACTTTTTTAAAGTCGAAATCCTGTCGTGAAAATTTTCAACTCTTTTGAAGCCGAAATCTTTTCATGAAAATTTTCAACTTTTTTGAAGCCGAAATCTTTTCATGAAAATTTTCAACTTTTTTGAATCTGAAATAATTCATGAAAATGTTCGACTTTTTTAACGCCGAAATCCTGTCGTGAAAATTTTCAACTTTTTTGAAGCCGAAATCTTTTCATGAAAATTTTCAACTTTTTTGAAGCTGAAATACTTCATGAAAATGTTCGACTTTTTTAACGCCGAAATCCTGTCGTGAAAATTTTCAACTTTTTTGAATCCGAAATCTTTTCATGAAAATTTTCAACTTTTTTGAAGCCGAAATCTTTTCATGAAAATTTTCATCTTTTTTCACGTCCAAATACTTTATGAAAATGTTCGACTTTTTTAAAGCCGAAATCCTGTCGTGAAAATTTTCAACTTTTTTGAAGCCGAAATCTTTTCTTGAAAATTTTCAACTTTTTTGAAGCCGAAATCTTTTCATGAAAATTTTCAACTTTTTTGAAGCCGAAATCTTTTCATGAAAATTTTCAACTTTTTAGAAGCTGAAATACTTCATGAAAATGTTCGACTTTTTTAAAGCCGAAATCCTGTCGTGAAAATTTTCAACTTTTTTGAAGCCGAAATCTTTTCATGAAAATTTTCAACTTTTTTGAAGCCGAAATCTTTTCATGAAAATTTTCAACTTTTTTGAAGCCGAAATCTTTTCATGAAAATGTTCAACTTTTTTGAAGCCGAAATACTTCATGAAAATGTTCGACTTTTTTAAAGCTGAAATCCTGTCGTGAAAATTTGCAATCTTTTTGATGCCGAAATACTTCATGAAAATGTTCGACTTTTTTAAAGCCGAAATCCTGTCGTGAAAATTTTCAACTTTTTTGAAACCGAAATCTTTTCATGAAAATTTTCAACTTTTTTGAAGCCGAAATCCTTTCATGAAAATTTTCAACTTTTTTGAAGCTGAAATACTTCATGAAAATGTTCGACTTTTTTAAAGCCGAAATCCTGTCGTGAAAATTTTCAACTTTTTTGAATCCGAAATACTTCATGAAAATTTTAAACTTTTTTGAAGCTGAAATACTTCATGAAAATGTTCGACTTTTTTAAAGCCGAAATCCTGTCGTGATAATTTTCATCTTTTTTGAAGCCCAAATACTTCATGAAAATGTTCGACTTTTTTAAAGCCGAAATCCTGTCGTGAAAATTTTCAACTTTTTTGAAGCCGAAATCTTTTCATGAAAATTTTCAACTTTTTTGAAGCCGAAATCTTTTCATGAAAATTTTCAACATTTTTGAAGCCGAAATCTTTTCATGAAAATTTTCAACTTTTTAGAAGCTGAAATACTTCATGAAAATGTTCGACTTTTTTAAAGCCGAAATCCTGTCGTGAAAATTTTCAACTTTTTTGAAGCCGAAATCTTTTCATGAAAATTTTCAACTTTTTTGAAGCCGAAATCTTTTCATGAAAATTTTCAACTTTTTTGAAGCCGAAATCTTTTCATGAAAATGTTCAACTTTTTTGAAGCCGAAATACTTCATGAAAATGTTCGACTTTTTTAAAGCTGAAATCCTGTCGTGAAAATTTGCAATCTTTTTGATGCCGAAATACTTCATGAAAATGTTCGACTTTTTTAAAGCCGAAATCCTGTCGTGAAAATTTTCAACTTTTTTGAAACCGAAATCTTTTCATGAAAATTTTCAACTTTTTTGAAGCCGAAATCCTTTCATGAAAATTTTCAACTTTTTTGAAGCTGAAATACTTCATGAAAATGTTCGACTTTTTTAAAGCCGAAATCCTGTCGTGAAAATTTTCAACTTTTTTGAATCCGAAATACTTCATGAAAATTTTAAACTTTTTTGAAGCTGAAATACTTCATGAAAATGTTCGACTTTTTTAAAGCCGAAATCCTGTCGTGATAATTTTCATCTTTTTTGAAGCCCAAATACTTCATGAAAATGTTCGACTTTTTTAAAGCCGAAATCCTGTCGTGAAAATTTTCAACTTTTTTGAAGCCGAAATCTTTTCATGAAAATTTTCAACTTTTTTGAAGCCGAAATCTTTTCATGAAAATTTTCAACATTTTTGAAGCCGAAATCTTTTCATGAAAATTTTCAACTTTTTTGAATCTGAAATACTTCATGAAAATGTTCGACTTTTTTAACGCCGAAATCATGTCGTGAAAATTTTCAACTTTTTTGAAGCCGAAATCTTTTCATGAAAATTTTCAACTTTTTAGAAGCTGAAATACTTCATGAAAATGTTCGACTTTTTTAAAGCCGAAATCCTGTCGTGAAAATTTTCAACTTTTTTGAAGCCGAAATCTTTTCATGAAAATTTTCAACTTTTTTGAAGCCGAAATCTTTTCATGAAAATTTTCAACTTTTTTGAAGCCGAAATCTTTTCATGAAAATGTTCAACTTTTTTGAAGCCGAAATACTTCATGAAAATGTTCGACTTTTTTAAAGCTGAAATCCTGTCGTGAAAATTTGCAATCTTTTTGATGCCGAAATACTTCATGAAAATGTTCGACTTTTTTAAAGCCGAAATCCTGTCGTGAAAATTTTCAACTTTTTTGAAACCGAAATCTTTTCATGAAAATTTTCAACTTTTTTGAAGCCGAAATCCTTTCATGAAAATTTTCAACTTTTTTGAAGCTGAAATACTTCATGAAAATGTTCGACTTTTTTAAAGCCGAAATCCTGTCGTGAAAATTTTCAACTTTTTTGAATCCGAAATACTTCATGAAAATTTTAAACTTTTTTGAAGCTGAAATACTTCATGAAAATGTTCGACTTTTTTAAAGCCGAAATCCTGTCGTGAAAATTTTCAACTTTTTTGAAGCCGAAATCTTTTCATGAAAATTTTCAACTTTTTTGAAGCCGAAATCTTTTCATGAAAATTTTCAACATTTTTGAAGCCGAAATCTTTTCATGAAAATTTTCAACTTTTTTGAAGCTGAAATACTTCATGAAAATGTTCGACTTTTTTAACGCCGAAATCCTGTCGTGAAAATTTTCAACTTTTTTGACGCCTAAATCTTTTCATGAAAATTTTCAACTTTTTTGAAGCCGAAATCTTTTCATGAAAATTTTCAACTTTTTTGAAGCCGAAATCCTGTCGTGAAAATTTTCAACTTTTTTGAAGCCCAAATACTTCATGAAAATGTTCAACTTTTTTGAAGCCGAAATACTTCATGAAAATGTTCGACTTTTTTAACGCTGAAATCCTGTCGTGAAAATTTTCAACTTTTTTGAAGCCGAAATCTTTTCATGAAAATGTTCAACTTTTTTGAAGCCGAAATCTTTTCATGAAAATTTTCAACTTTTTTGAATCTGAAATACTTCATGAAAATGTTCGACTTTTTTAACGCCGAAATCATGTCGTGAAAATTTTCAACTTTTTTGAATCCGAAATACTTCATGAAAATTTTCAACTTTTTTAAAGCCGAAATACTTCATGAAAATGTTCGACTTTTTTAAAGTCGAAATCCTGTCGTGAAAATTTTCAACTCTTTTGAAGCCGAAATCTTTTCATGAAAATTTTCAACTTTTTTGAAGCCGAAATCTTTTCATGAAAATTTTCAACTTTTTTGAATCTGAAATAATTCATGAAAATGTTCGACTTTTTTAACGCCGAAATCCTGTCGTGAAAATTTTCAACTTTTTTGAAGCCGAAATCTTTTCATGAAAATTTTCAACTTTTTTGAAGCTGAAATACTTCATGAAAATGTTCGACTTTTTTAACGCCGAAATCCTGTCGTGAAAATTTTCAACTTTTTTGAATCCGAAATCTTTTCATGAAAATTTTCAACTTTTTTGAAGCCGAAATCTTTTCATGAAAATTTTCATCTTTTTTCACGTCCAAATACTTTATGAAAATGTTCGACTTTTTTAAAGCCGAAATCCTGTCGTGAAAATTTTCAACTTTTTTGAAGCCGAAATCTTTTCTTGAAAATTTTCAACTTTTTTGAAGCCGAAATCTTTTCATGAAAATTTTCAACTTTTTTGAAGCCGAAATCTTTTCATGAAAATTTTCAACTTTTTAGAAGCTGAAATACTTCATGAAAATGTTCGACTTTTTTAAAGCCGAAATCCTGTCGTGAAAATTTTCAACTTTTTTGAAGCCGAAATCTTTTCATGAAAATTTTCAACTTTTTTGAAGCCGAAATCTTTTCATGAAAATTTTCAACTTTTTTGAAGCCGAAATCTTTTCATGAAAATGTTCAACTTTTTTGAAGCCGAAATACTTCATGAAAATGTTCGACTTTTTTAAAGCTGAAATCCTGTCGTGAAAATTTGCAATCTTTTTGATGCCGAAATACTTCATGAAAATGTTCGACTTTTTTAAAGCCGAAATCCTGTCGTGAAAATTTTCAACTTTTTTGAAACCGAAATCTTTTCATGAAAATTTTCAACTTTTTTGAAGCCGAAATCCTTTCATGAAAATTTTCAACTTTTTTGAAGCTGAAATACTTCATGAAAATGTTCGACTTTTTTAAAGCCGAAATCCTGTCGTGAAAATTTTCAACTTTTTTGAATCCGAAATACTTCATGAAAATTTTAAACTTTTTTGAAGCTGAAATACTTCATGAAAATGTTCGACTTTTTTAAAGCCGAAATCCTGTCGTGATAATTTTCATCTTTTTTGAAGCCCAAATACTTCATGAAAATGTTCGACTTTTTTAAAGCCGAAATCCTGTCGTGAAAATTTTCAACTTTTTTGAAGCCGAAATCTTTTCATGAAAATTTTCAACTTTTTTGAAGCCGAAATCTTTTCATGAAAATTTTCAACATTTTTGAAGCCGAAATCTTTTCATGAAAATTTTCAACTTTTTTGAATCTGAAATACTTCATGAAAATGTTCGACTTTTTTAACGCCGAAATCATGTCGTGAAAATTTTCAACTTTTTTGAATCCGAAATACTTCATGAAAATTTTCAACTTTTTTAAAGCCGAAATACTTCATGAAAATGTTCGACTTTTTTAAAGTCGAAATCCTGTCGTGAAAATTTTCAACTCTTTTGAAGCCGAAATCTTTTCATGAAAATTTTCAACTTTTTTGAAGCCGAAATCTTTTCATGAAAATTTTCAACTTTTTTGAATCTGAAATAATTCATGAAAATGTTCGACTTTTTTAACGCCGAAATCCTGTCGTGAAAATTTTCAACTTTTTTGAAGCCAAAATCTTTTCATGAAAATTTTCAACTTTTTTGAATCTGAAATACTTCATGAAAATGTTCGACTTTTTTAACGCCGAAATCCTGTCGTGAAAATTTTCAACTTTTTTGAATCCGAAATACTTCATGAAAATTTTCAACTTTTTTAAAGCCGAAATACTTCATGAAAATGTTCGAATTTTTTAAAGTCGAAATCCTGTCGTGAAAATTTTCAACTCTTTTGAAGCCGAAATCTTTACATGAAAATTTTCAACTTTTTTGAAGCCGAAATCTTTTCATGAAAATTTTCAACTTTTTTGAATCCGAAATACTTCATGAAAATTTTCAACTTTTTTAAAGCCGAAATACTTCATGAAAATGTTCGACTTTTTTAAAGTCGAAATCCTGTCGTGAAAATTTTCAACTCTTTTGAAGCCGAAATCTTTTCATGAAAATTTTCAACTTTTTTGAAGCCGAAATCTTTTCATGAAAATTTTCAACTTTTTTGAATCTGAAATAATTCATGAAAATGTTCGACTTTTTTAACGCCGAAATCCTGTCGTGAAAATTTTCAACTTTTTTGAAACCGAAATCTTTTCATGAAAATTTTCAACTTTTTTGAATCTGAAATACTTCATGAAAATGTTCGACTTTTTTAACGCCGAAATCCTGTCGTGAAGATTTTCAACTTTTTTGAATCCGAAATTTTTTCATGAAAATTTTCAACTTTTTTGAAGCCGAAATCTTTTCATGAAAATTTTCATCTTTTTTTACGTCCAAATACTTTATGAAAATGTTCGACTTTTTTAAAGCCGAAATCCTGTCGTGAAAATTTTCAACTTTTTTGAAGCCGAAATCTTTTCTTAAAAATTTTCAACTTTTTTGAAGCCGAAATCTTTTCATGAAATTTTTCAACTTTTTTGAAGCCGAAATCTTTTCATGAAAATTTTCAACTTTTTAGAAGCTGAAATACTTCATGAAAATGTTCGACTTTTTTAAAGCCGAAATCCTGTCGTGAAAATTTTCAACTTTTTTGAAGCCGAAATCTTTTCATGAAAATTTTCAACTTTTTTGAAGCCGAAATCTTTTCATGAAAATTTTCAACTTTTTTGAAGCCGAAATCTTTTCATGAAAATGTTCAACTTTTTTGAAGCCGAAATACTTCATGAAAATGTTCGACTTTTTTAAAGCTGAAATCCTGTCGTGAAAATTTGCAATCTTTTTGATGCCGAAATACTTCATGAAAATGTTCGACTTTTTTAAAGCCGAAATCCTGTCGTGAAAATTTTCAACTTTTTTGAAACCGAAATCTTTTCATGAAAATTTTCAACTTTTTTGAAGCCGAAATCCTTTCATGAAAATTTTCAACTTTTTTGAAGCTGAAATACTTCATGAAAATGTTCGACTTTTTTAAAGCCGAAATCCTGTCGTGAAAATTTTCAACTTTTTTGAATCCGAAATACTTCATGAAAATTTTCAACTTTTTTGAAGCTGAAATACTTCATGAAAATGTTCGACTTTTTTAAAGCCGAAATCCTGTCGTGATAATTTTCATCTTTTTTGAAGCCCAAATACTTCATGAAAATGTTCGACTTTTTTAAAGCCGAAATCCTGTCATGAAAATTTTCAACTTTTTTGAAGCCGAAATCTTTTCATGAAAATTTTCAACTTTTTTGAAGCCGAAATCTTTTCATGAAAATTTTCAACATTTTTGAAGCCGAAATCTTTTCATGAAAATTTTCAACTTTTTTGAAGCTGAAATACTTCATGAAAATGTTCGACTTTTTTAACGCCGAAATCCTGTCGTGAAAATTTTCAACTTTTTTGAAGCCGAAATCTTTTCATGAAAATTTTCAACTTTTTTGAAGCCGAAATCTTTTCATGAAAATTTTCAACTTTTTTGAAGCCGAAATCCTGTCGTGAAAATTTTCAACTTTTTTGAAGCCCAAATACTTCATGAAAATGTTCAACTTTTTTGAAGCCGAAATACTTCATGAAAATGTTCAACTTTTTTAACGCTGAAATCCTGTCGTGAAAATTTTCAACTTTTTTGAAGCCGAAATCTTTTCATGAAAATTTTCAACTTTTTTGAAGCCGAAATCTTTTCATGAAAATTTTCAACTTTTTTGAATCTGAAATACTTCATGAAAATGTTCGACTTTTTTAACGCCGAAATCATGTCGTGAAAATTTTCAACTTTTTTGAATCCGAAATACTTCATGAAAATTTTCAACTTTTTTAAAGCCGAAATACTTCATGAAAATGTTCGACTTTTTTAAAGTCGAAATCCTGTCGTGAAAATTTTCAACTCTTTTGAAGCCGAAATCTTTTCATGAAATTTTTCAACTTTTTTGAAGCCGAAATCTTTTCATGAAAATTTTCAACTTTTTAGAAGCTGAAATACTTCATGAAAATGTTCGACTTTTTTAAAGCCGAAATCCTGTCGTGAAAATTTTCAACTTTTTTGAAGCCGAAATCTTTTCATGAAAATTTTCAACTTTTTTGAAGCCGAAATCTTTTCATGAAAATTTTCAACTTTTTTGAAGCCGAAATCTTTTCATGAAAATGTTCAACTTTTTTGAAGCCGAAATACTTCATGAAAATGTTCGACTTTTTTAACGCTGAAATCCTGTCGTGAAAATTTTCAACTTTTTTGAAGCCGAAATCTTTTCATGAAAATTTTCAACTTTTTTGAAGCCGAAATCTTTTCATGAAAATTTTCAACTTTTTTGAATCTGAAATACTTCATGAAAATGTTCGACTTTTTTAACGCCGAAATCATGTCGTGAAAATTTTCAACTTTTTTGAATCCGAAATACTTCATGAAAATTTTCAACTTTTTTAAAGCCGAAATACTTCATGAAAATGTTCGACTTTTTTAAAGTCGAAATCCTGTCGTGAAAATTTTCAACTCTTTTGAAGCCGAAATCTTTTCATGAAATTTTTCAACTTTTTTGAAGCCGAAATCTTTTCATGAAAATTTTCAACTTTTTAGAAGCTGAAATACTTCATGAAAATGTTCGACTTTTTTAAAGCCGAAATCCTGTCGTGAAAATTTTCAACTTTTTTGAAGCCGAAATCTTTTCATGAAAATTTTCAACTTTTTTGAAGCCGAAATCTTTTCATGAAAATTTTCAACTTTTTTGAAGCCGAAATCTTTTCATGAAAATGTTCAACTTTTTTGAAGCCGAAATACTTCATGAAAATGTTCGACTTTTTTAAAGCTGAAATCCTGTCGTGAAAATTTGCAATCTTTTTGATGCCGAAATACTTCATGAAAATGTTCGACTTTTTTAAAGCCGAAATCCTGTCGTGAAAATTTTCAACTTTTTTGAAACCGAAATCTTTTCATGAAAATTTTCAACTTTTTTGAAGCTGAAATACTTCATGAAAATGTTCGACTTTTTTAAAGCCGAAATCCTGTCGTGAAAATTTTCAACTTTTTTGAAGCCGAAATCCTTTCATGAAAATTTTCAACTTTTTTGAAGCTGAAATACTTCATGAAAATGTTCGACTTTTTTAAAGCCGAAAATCTGTCGTGAAAATTTTCAACTTTTTTGAATCCGAAATACTTCATGAAAATTTTCAACTTTTTTGAAGCTGAAATACTTCATGAAAATGTTCGACTTTTTTAAAGCCGAAATCCTGTCGTGATAATTTTCATCTTTTTTGAAGCCCAAATACTTCATGAAAATGTTCGACTTTTTTAAAGCCGAAATCCTGTCATGAAAATTTTCAACTTTTTTGAAGCCGAAATCTTTTCATGAAAATTTTCAACTTTTTTGAAGCCGAAATCTTTTCATGAAAATTTTCAACATTTTTGAAGCCGAAATCTTTTCATGAAAATTTTCAACTTTTTTGAAGCTGAAATACTTCATGAAAATGTTCGACTTTTTTAACGCCGAAATCCTGTCGTGAAAATTTTCAACTTTTTTGAAGCCGAAATCTTTTCATGAAAATTTTCAACTTTTTTGAAGCCGAAATCTTTTCATGAAAATTTTCAACTTTTTTGAAGCCGAAATCCTGTCGTGAAAATTTTCAACTTTTTTGAAGCCCAAATACTTCATGAAAATGTTCAACTTTTTTGAATCCGAAATACTTCATGAAAATTTTCAACTTTTTTAAAGCCGAAATACTTCATGAAAATGTTCGACTTTTTTAAAGTCGAAATCCTGTCGTGAAAATTTTCAACTCTTTTGAAGCCGAAATCTTTTCATGAAAATTTTCAACTTTTTTGAAGCCGAAATCTTTTCATGAAAATTTTCAACTTTTTTGAAGCCGAAATCTTTTCATGAAAATTTTCAACTTTTTTGAATCTGAAATAATTCATGAAAATGTTCGACTTTTTTAACGCCGAAATCCTGTCGTGAAAATTTTCAACTCTTTTGAAGCCGAAATCTTTACATGAAAATTTTCAACTTTTTTGAATCCGAAATCCTGTCGTGAAAATTTTCAACTCTTTTGAAGCCGAAATCTTTTCATGAAAATTTTCAACTTTTTTGAAGCCGAAATCTTTTCATGAAAATTTTCAACTTTTTTGAATCTGAAATAATTCATGAAAATGTTCGACTTTTTTAACGCCGAAATCCTGTCGTGAAAATTTTCAACTTTTTTGAATCCGAAATACTTCATGAAAATTTTCAACTTTTTTAAAGCCGAAATACTTCATGAAAATGTTCGAATTTTTTAAAGTCGAAATCCTGTCGTGAAAATTTTCAACTCTTTTGAAGCCGAAATCTTTACATGAAAATTTTCAACTTTTTTGAAGCCGAAATCTTTTCATGAAAATTTTCAACTTTTTTGAAGCCGAAATACTTCATGAAAATTTTCAACTTTTTTAAAGCCGAAATACTTCATGAAAATGTTCGACTTTTTTAAAGTCGAAATCCTGTCGTGAAAATTTTCAACTCTTTTGAAGCCGAAATCTTTTCATGAAAATTTTCAACTTTTTTGAAGCCGAAATCTTTTCATGAAAATTTTCAACTTTTTTGAATCTGAAATAATTCATGAAAATGTTCGACTTTTTTAACGCCGAAATCCTGTCGTGAAAATTTTCAACTTTTTTGAAGCCGAAATCTTTTCATGAAAATTTTCAACTTTTTTGAATCTGAAATACTTCATGAAAATGTTCGACTTTTTTAACGCCGAAATCCTGTCGTGAAAATTTTCAACTTTTTTGAATCCGAAATACTTCATGAAAATGTTCGACTTTTTTAAAGCCGAAATCCTGTCGTTAAAATTTTCAACTTTTTTGAAGCCGAAATCTTTTCATGAAAATTTTCAACTTTTTTGAAGCCGAAATCTTTTCATGAAAATTTTCAACTTTTTTGAAGCTGAAATACTTCATGAAAATGTTCGACTTTTTTAAAGCCGAAATCCTGTCGTGATAATTTTCTTCTTTTTTGAAGCCCAAATACTTCATGAAAATGTTCGACTTTTTTAAAGCCGAAATCCTGTCGTGAAAATTTTCAACTTTTTTGAAGCCGAAATCTTTTCATGAAAATTTTCAACTTTTTTGAAGCCGAAATCTTTTCATGAAAATTTTCAACTTTTTTGAAGCCGAAATCTTTTCATGAAAATTTTCAACTTTTTTGAAGCTGAAATACTTCATGAAAATGTTCGACTTTTTTAACGCCAAAATCCTGTCGTGAAAATTATCAACTTTTTTGAAGCCGAAATCTTTTCATGAAAATTTTCAACTTTTTTGAAGCCGAAATCTTTTCATGAAAATTTTCAACTTTTTTGAAGCCGAAATCCTGTCGTGAAAATTTTCAACTTTTTTGAAGCCCAAATACTTCATGAAAATGTTCGACTTTTTTAACGCCAAAATCCTGTCGTGAAAATTATCAACTTTTTTGAAGCCGAAATCTTTTCATGAAAATTTTCAACTTTTTTGAATCTGAAATACTTCATGAAAATGTTCGACTTTTTTAACGCCGAAATCCTGTCGTGAAAATTTTCAACTTTTTTGAATCCGAAATACTTCATGAAAATGTTCGACTTTTTTAAAGCTGAAATCCTGTCGTGAAAATTTGCAACCTTTTTGATGCCGAAATACTTCATGAAAATGTTCGACTTTTTTAAAGCCGAAATCCTGTCGTGAAAATTTTCATCTTTTTTTAAGCCCAAATACTTCATGAAAATGTTCGACTTTTTTAAAGCCGAAATCCTGTCGTGAAAATTTTCCACTTTTTTGAAGCCGAAATCTTTTCTTGAAAATTTTCAACTTTTTTGAAGCCGAAATCTTTTCATGAAAATTTTCAACTTTTTTGAAGCTGAAATACTTCATGAAAATGTTCGACTTTTTTAAAGCCGAAATCCTGTCGTGATAATCTTCATCTTTTTTGAAGCCCAAATACTTCATGAAAATGTTCGACTTTTTTAAAGCCGAAATCCTGTCGTGAAAATTTTCAACTTTTTTGAAGCCGAAATCTTTTCATGAAAATTTTCAACTTTTTTGAAGCCGAAATCTTTCATGAAAATTTTCAACATTTTTGAAGTCGAAATATTTTCATGAAAATTTTCAACTTTTTTGAAGCTGAAATACTTCATGAAAATGTTCGACTTTTTTAACGCCGAAATCCTGTCGTGAAAATTTTCAACTTTTTTGAAGCCGAAATCTTTTCATGAAAATTTTCAACTTTTTTGAAGCCGAAATCTTTTCATGAAAATTTTCAACTTTTTTGAAGCCGAAATCCTGTCGTGAAAATTTTCAACTTTTTTGAAGCCCAAATACTTCATGAAAATGTTCAACTTTTTTGAAGCCGAAATACTTCATGAAAATGTTCGACTTTTTTAACGCTGAAATCCTGTCGTGAAAATTTTCAACTTTTTTGAAGCCGAAATCTTTTCATGAAAATTTTCAACTTTTTTGAAGCCGAAATCTTTTCATGAAAATTTTCAACTTTTTTGAAGCCGAAATCTTTTCATGAAAATTTTCAACTTTTTTGAATCTGAAATACTTCATGAAAATGTTCGACTTTTTTAAAGTCGAAATCCTGTCGTGAAAATTTTCAACTTTTTTGAAGCCCAAATACTTCATGAAAATGTTCAACTTTTTTGAAGCCGAAATACTTCATGAAAATGTTCGAATTTTTTAAAGTCGAAATCCTGTCGTGAAAATTTTCAACTCTTTTGAAGCCGAAATCTTTTCATGTAAATTTTCAACTTTTTTGAAGCCGAAATCTTTTCATGAAAATTTTCAACTTTTTTGAAGCCGAAATCTTTTCATGAAAATTTTCAACTTTTTTGAATCTGAAATACTTCATGAAAATGTTCGACTTTTTTAACGCCGAAATCCTGTCGTGAAAATTTTCAACTTTTTTGAATCCGAAATACTTCATGAAAATTTTCAACTTTTTTGAAGCCGAAATACTTCATGAAAATGTTCGACTTTTTTAAAGCTGAAATCCTGTCGTGAAAATTTGCAACCTTTTTGATGCCGAAATACTTCATGAAAATGTTCGACTTTTTTAAAGCCGAAATCCTGTCGTGAAAATTTTCATCTTTTTTTAAGCCCAAATACTTCATGAAAATGTTCGACTTTTTTAAAGCCGAAATCCTGTCGTGAAAATTTTCCACTTTTTTGAAGCCGAAATCTTTTCTTGAAAATTTTCAACTGTTTTGAAGCCGAAATCTTTTCATGAAAATTTTCAACTTTCTTAAAGCCGAAATATTTTCATGAAAATTTTCAACTTTTTTGAAGCTGAAATACTTCATGAAAATGTTCGACTTTTTTAAAGCCGAAATCCTGTCGTTAAAATTTTCAACTTTTTTGAAGCCGAAATCTTTTCATGAAAATTTTCAACTTTTTTGAAGCCGAAATCTTTTCATGAAAATTTTCAACTTTTTTGAAGCTGAAATACTTCATGAAAATGTTCGACTTTTTTAAAGCCGAAATCCTGTCGTGATAATTTTCATCTTTTTTGAAGCCCAAATACTTCATGAAAATGTTCGACTTTTTTAAAGCCGAAATCCTGTCGTGAAAATTTTCAACTTTTTTGAAGCCGAAATCTTTTCATGAAAATTTTCAACTTTTTTGAAGCCGAAATCTTTTCATGTAAATTTTCAACTTTTTTGAAGCCGAAATCTTTTCATGAAAATTTTCAACTTTTTTGAAGCTGAAATACTTCATGAAAATGTTCGACTTTTTTAACGCCGAAATCCTGTCGTGAAAATTTTCAACTTTTTTGAAGCCGAAATCTTTTCATGAAAATTTTCAACTTTTTTGAAGCCGAAATCTTTTCATGAAAATTTTCAACTTTTTTGAAGCCGAAATCCTGTCGTGAAAATTTTCAACTTTTTTGAAGCCCAAATAATTCATTAAAATGTTCAACTTTTTTGAAGCCGAAATACTTCATGAAAATGTTCGACTTTTTTGAAGCCGAAATCTTTTCATGAAAATTTTCAACTTTTTTGAATCTGAAATACTTCATGAAAATGTTCGACTTTATTAACGCCGAAATCATGTCGTGAAAATTTTCAACTTTTTTGAATCCGAAATACTTCATGAAAATTTTCAACTTTTTTAAAGCCGAAATACTTCATGAAAATGTTCGACTTTTTTAAAGTCGAAATCCTGTCGTGAAAATTTTCAACTCTTTTGAAGCCGAAATCTTTTCATGAAAATTTTCAACTTTTTTGAATCTGAAATAATTCATGAAAATGTTCGACTTTTTTAACGCCGAAATCCTGTCGTGAAAATTTTCAACTTTTTTGAAGCCGAAATCTTTTCATGAAAATTTTCAACTTTTTTGAATCTGAAATACTTCATGAAAATGTTCGACTTTTTTAACGCCGAAATCCTGTCGTGAAAATTTTCAACTTTTTTGAATCCGAAATACTTCATGAAAATTTTCAACTTTTTTAAAGCCGAAATACTTCATGAAAATGTTCGAATTTTTTAAAGTCGAAATCCTGTCGTGAAAATTTTCAACTCTTTTGAAGCCGAAATCTTTTCATGAAAATTTTCAACTTTTTTGAAGCCGAAATCTTTTCATGAAAATTTTCAACTTTTTTGAAGCTGAAATACTTCATGAAAATGTTCGACTTTTTTAAAGCCGAAATCCTGTCGTGAAAATTTTCAACTTTTTTGAAGCCCAAATACTTCATGAAAATGTTCAACTTTTTTGAAGCCGAAATACTTCATGAAAATGTTCGACTTCTTTAAAGCCGAAATCATGTCGTGAAAATTTGCAACCTTTTTGAAGCCGAAATACTTCATGAAAATGTTCGACTTTTTTAAAGCCGAAATCCTGTCGTGAAAATTTTCATCTTTTTTTAAGCCCAAATACTTCATGAAAATGTTCGACTTTTTTAAAGCCGACATCCTGTCGTGAAAATTTTCAACTTTTTTGAAGCCGAAATCTTTTCTTGAAAATTTTCAACTTTTTTGAAGCCGAAATCCTGTCGTGAAAATTTTCAACTTTTTTGAAGCCCAAATACTTCATGAAAATGTTCAACTTTTTTGAAGCCGAAATACTTCATGAAAATGTTCGACTTTTCTAAAGCCGAAATCCTGTCGTGAAAATTTGCAACCTTTTTGAAGCCGAAATAATTCATGAAAATGTTCGACTTTTTTGAAGCCGAAATCCTGTCGTGAAAATTTTCAACTTTTTTGAAGCCCAAATACTTCATGAAAATGTTCAACTTTTTTGAAGCCGAAATACTTCATGAAAATGTTCGAATTTTTTAAAGTCGAAATCCTGTCGTGAAAATTTTCAACTCTTTTGAAGCCGAAATCTTTTCATGTAAATTTTCAACTTTTTTGAAGCCGAAATCTTTTCATGAAAATTTTCAACTTTTTTGAAGCCGAAATCTTTTCATGAAAATTTTCAACTTTTTTGAATCTGAAATACTTCATGAAAATGTTCGACTTTTTTAACGCCGAAATCCTGTCGTGAAAATTTTCAACTTTTTTGAATCCGAAATACTTCATGAAAATTTTCAACTTTTTTGAAGCCGAAATACTTCATGAAAATGTTCGACTTTTTTAAAGCTGAAATCCTGTCGTGAAAATTTGCAACCTTTTTGATGCCGAAATACTTCATGAAAATGTTCGACTTTTTTAAAGCCGAAATCCTGTCGTGAAAATTTTCATCTTTTTTTAAGCCCAAATACTTCATGAAAATGTTCGACTTTTTTAAAGCCGAAATCCTGTCGTGAAAATTTTCCACTTTTTTGAAGCCGAAATCTTTTCTTGAAAATTTTCAACTGTTTTGAAGCCGAAATCTTTTCATGAAAATTTTCAACTTTCTTAAAGCCGAAATATTTTCATGAAAATTTTCAACTTTTTTGAAGCTGAAATACTTCATGAAAATGTTCGACTTTTTTAAAGCCGAAATCCTGTCGTTAAAATTTTCAACTTTTTTGAAGCCGAAATCTTTTCATGAAAATTTTCAACTTTTTTGAAGCCGAAATCTTTTCATGAAAATTTTCAACTTTTTTGAAGCTGAAATACTTCATGAAAATGTTCGACTTTTTTAAAGCCGAAATCCTGTCGTGATAATTTTCATCTTTTTTGAAGCCCAAATACTTCATGAAAATGTTCGACTTTTTTAAAGCCGAAATCCTGTCGTGAAAATTTTCAACTTTTTTGAAGCCGAAATCTTTTCATGAAAATTTTCAACTTTTTTGAAGCCGAAATCTTTTCATGTAAATTTTCAACTTTTTTGAAGCCGAAATCTTTTCATGAAAATTTTCAACTTTTTTGAAGCTGAAATACTTCATGAAAATGTTCGACTTTTTTAACGCCGAAATCCTGTCGTGAAAATTTTCAACTTTTTTGAAGCCGAAATCTTTTCATGAAAATTTTCAACTTTTTTGAAGCCGAAATCTTTTCATGAAAATTTTCAACTTTTTTGAAGCCGAAATCTTTTCATGAAAATTTTCAACTTTTTTGAAGCCGAAATCCTGTCGTGAAAATTTTCAACTTTTTTGAAGCCGAAATCTTTTCATGAAAATTTTCAACTTTTTTGAATCTGAAATACTTCATGAAAATGTTCGACTTTTTTAACGCCGAAATCCTGTCGTGAAAATTTTCAACTTTTTTGAATCCGAAATACTTCATGAAAATTTTCAACTTTTTTAAAGCCGAAATACTTCATGAAAATGTTCGAATTTTTTAAAGTCGAAATCCTGTCGTGAAAATTTTCAACTCTTTTGAAGCCGAAATCTTTTCATGAAAATTTTCAACTTTTTTGAAGCCGAAATCTTTTCATGAAAATTTTCAACTTTTTTGAAGCTGAAATACTTCATGAAAATGTTCGACTTTTTTAAAGCCGAAATCCTGTCGTGAAAATTTTCAACTTTTTTGAAGCCCAAATACTTCATGAAAATGTTCAACTTTTTTGAAGCCGAAATACTTCATGAAAATGTTCGACTTCTTTAAAGCCGAAATCATGTCGTGAAAATTTGCAACCTTTTTGAAGCCGAAATACTTCATGAAAATGTTCGACTTTTTTAAAGCCGAAATCCTGTCGTGAAAATTTTCATCTTTTTTTAAGCCCAAATACTTCATGAAAATGTTCGACTTTTTTAAAGCCGACATCCTGTCGTGAAAATTTTCAACTTTTTTGAAGCCGAAATCTTTTCTTGAAAATTTTCAACTTTTTTGAAGCCGAAATCCTGTCGTGAAAATTTTCAACTTTTTTGAAGCCCAAATACTTCATGAAAATGTTCAACTTTTTTGAAGCCGAAATACTTCATGAAAATGTTCGACTTTTCTAAAGCCGAAATCCTGTCGTGAAAATTTGCAACCTTTTTGAAGCCGAAATAATTCATGAAAATGTTCGACTTTTTTGAAGCCGAAATCCTGTCGTGAAAATTTTCAACTTTTTTGAAGCCCAAATACTTCATGAAAATGTTCAACTTTTTTGAAGCCGAAATACTTCATGAAAATGTTCGAATTTTTTAACGCCGAAATCCTGTCGTGAAAATTTTCAACTTTTTTGAATCCGAAATACTTCATGAAAATTTTCAACTTTTTTGAAGCCGAAATACTTCATGAAAATGTTCGACTTTTTTAAAGCTGAAATCCTGTCGTGAAAATTTGCAACCTTTTTGATGCCGAAATACTTCATGAAAATGTTCGACTTTTTTAAAGCCGAAATCCTGTCGTGAAAATTTTCATCTTTTTTTAAGCCCAAATACTTCATGAAAATGTTCGACTTTTTTAAAGCCGAAATCCTGTCGTGAAAATTTTCCACTTTTTTGAAGCCGAAATCTTTTCTTGAAAATTTTCAACTGTTTTGAAGCCGAAATCTTTTCATGAAAATTTTCAACTTTCTTAAAGCCGAAATATTTTCATTAAAATTTTCAACTTTTTTGAAGCCGAAATCTTTTCATGAAAATTTTCAACTTTTTTGAAGCCGAAATCTTTTCATGAAAATTTTCAACTTTTTTGAAGCTGAAATACTTCATGAAAATGTTCGACTTTTTTAAAGCCGAAATCCTGTCGTGATAATTTTCATCTTTTTTGAAGCCCAAATACTTCATGAAAATGTTCGACTTTTTTAAAGCCGAAATCCTGTCGTGAAAATTTTCAACTTTTTTGAAGCCGAAATCTTTTCATGAAAATTTTCAACTTTTTTGAAGCCGAAATCTTTTCATGTAAATTTTCAACTTTTTTGAAGCCGAAATCTTTTCATGAAAATTTTCAACTTTTTTGAAGCTGAAATACTTCATGAAAATGTTCGACTTTTTTAACGCCGAAATCCTGTCGTGAAAATTTTCAACTTTTTTGAAGCCGAAATCTTTTCATGAAAATTTTCAACTTTTTTGAAGCCGAAATCTTTTCATGAAAATTTTCAACTTTTTTGAAGCCGAAATCCTGTCGTGAAAATTTTCAACTTTTTTGAAGCCCAAATAATTCATTAAAATGTTCAACTTTTTTGAAGCCGAAATACTTCATGAAAATGTTCGACTTTTTTGAAGCCGAAATCTTTTCATGAAAATTTTCAACTTTTTTGAATCTGAAATACTTCATGAAAATGTTCGACTTTATTAACGCCGAAATCATGTCGTGAAAATTTTCAACTTTTTTGAATCCGAAATACTTCATGAAAATTTTCAACTTTTTTAAAGCCGAAATACTTCATGAAAATGTTCGACTTTTTTAAAGTCGAAATCCTGTCGTGAAAATTTTCAACTCTTTTGAAGCCGAAATCTTTTCATGAAAATTTTCAACTTTTTTGAATCTGAAATAATTCATGAAAATGTTCGACTTTTTTAACGCCGAAATCCTGTCGTGAAAACTTTCAACTTTTTTGAAGCCGAAATCTTTTCATGAAAATTTTCAACTTTTTTGAATCTGAAATACTTCATGAAAATGTTCGACTTTTTTAACGCCGAAATCCTGTCGTGAAAATTTTCAACTTTTTTGAATCCGAAATACTTCATGAAAATTTTCAACTTTTTTAAAGCCGAAATACTTCATGAAAATGTTCGAATTTTTTAAAGTCGAAATCCTGTCGTGAAAATTTTCAACTCTTTTGAAGCCGAAATCTTTTCATGAAAATTTTCAACTTTTTTGAAGCCGAAATCTTTTCATGAAAATTTTCAACTTTTTTGAAGCTGAAATACTTCATGAAAATGTTCGACTTTTTTAAAGCCGAAATCCTGTCGTGAAAATTTTCAACTTTTTTGAAGCCCAAATACTTCATGAAAATGTTCAACTTTTTTGAAGCCGAAATACTTCATGAAAATGTTCGACTTCTTTAAAGCCGAAATCATGTCGTGAAAATTTGCAACCTTTTTGAAGCCGAAATACTTCATGAAAATGTTCGACTTTTTTAAAGCCGAAATCCTGTCGTGAAAATTTTCATCTTTTTTTAAGCCCAAATACTTCATGAAAATGTTCGACTTTTTTAAAGCCGACATCCTGTCGTGAAAATTTTCAACTTTTTTGAAGCCGAAATCTTTTCTTGAAAATTTTCAACTTTTTTGAAGCCGAAATCCTGTCGTGAAAATTTTCAACTTTTTTGAAGCCCAAATACTTCATGAAAATGTTCAACTTTTTTGAAGCCGAAATACTTCATGAAAATGTTCGACTTTTCTAAAGCCGAAATCCTGTCGTGAAAATTTGCAACCTTTTTGAAGCCGAAATAATTCATGAAAATGTTCGACTTTTTTGAAGCCGAAATCTTTTCATGAAAATTTTCAACTTTTTTGAAGCCGAAATCTTTTCATGAAAATTTTCAACTTTTTTGAAGCCGAAATCTTTTCATGAAAATTTTCAACTTTTTTGAAGCTGAAATACTTCATGAAAATGTTCGACTTTTTTAAAGCCGAAATCCTGTCGTGATAATTTTCATCTTTTTTGAAGCCGAAATACTTCATGAAAATGTTCGACTTCTTTAAAGCCGAAATCCTGTCGTGAAAATTTTCAACTTTTTTGAAGCCGAAATCTTTTCATGAAAATTTTCAACTTTTTTGAAGCCGAAATCTTTTCATGAAAATTTTCAACTTTTTTGAAGCCGAAATCTTTTCATGAAAATTTTCAACTTTTTTGAAGCCGAAATCTTTTCATGAAAATTTTCAACTTTTTTGAATCTGAAATACTTCATGAAAATGTTCGACTTTTTTAACGCCGAAATCCTGTCGTGAAAATTTTCAACTTTTTTTAAGCCGAAATCTTTTCATGAAAATTTTCAACTTTTTTGAAGCCGAAATCTTTTCATGAAAATGTTCGACTTTTTTAAAGCCGAAATCCTGTCGTGAAAATTTTCAACTTTTTTGAAGCCGAAATACTTCATGAAAATTTTCAACTTTTTTGAAGCCGAAATCTTTTCATGAAAATTTTCAACTTTTTTGAAGCTGAAATACTTCATGAAAATGTTCGACTTTTTTAAAGCCGAAATCCTGTCGTGAAAATTTTCAACTTTTTTGAAGTCGAAATCTTTTCATGAAAATTTTCAACTTTTTTGAAGCCGAAATCTTTTCATGAAAATGTTCGACTTTTTTAAAGCCGAAATCCTGTCGTGAAAATTTGCAACCTTTTTGAAGCCGAAATATTTCATGAAAATGTTTGACTTTTTTAAAGCCGAAATCCTGTCGTGAAAATTTTCGACTTTTTTAAAGCCGAAATCCTGTCGTGAAAATTTGCAACTTTTTTGAAGCCCAAATACTTCATGAAAATGTTCAAATTTTTTGAAGCCGAAATCTTTTCATGAAAATGTTCGACTTTTTTAAAGCCGAAATCCTGTCGTGAAAATTTGCAACCTTTTTGAAGCCGAAATATTTCATGAAAATGTTCGACTTTTTTAAAGCCGAAATCCTGTCGTGAAAATTTTCATCTTTTTTGAAGCCCAAATACTTCATGAAAATGTTCGACTTTTTTAAAGCCGAAATCCTGTCGTGAAAATTTTCAACTTTTTTGAAACCGAAATCTTTTCATGAAAATTTTCAACTTATTTGAATCCGAAATCTTTTCATGAAAATTTTCAACTTTTTAGAAGCTGAAATACTTCATGAAAATGTTCGACTTTTTTAAAGCCGAAATCCTGTCGTGAAAATTTTCAACTTTTTTGAAGCCGAAATCTTTTCATGAAAATTTTCAACTTTTTTGAAGCCGAAATCTTTTCATGAAAATTTTCAACTTTTTTGAAGCTGAAATACTTCATGAAAATGTTCAACTTTTTTGAAGCCGAAATACTTCATGAAAATGTTCGACTTTTTTAACGCCGAAATCCTGTCGTGAAAATTTTCAACTTTTTTTAAGCCGAAATCTTTTCATGAAAATTTTCAACTTTTTTGAAGCCGAAATCTTTTCATGAAAATTTTCAACTTTTTAGAAGCTGAAATACTTCATGAAAATGTTCGACTTTTTTAAAGCCGAAATCCTGTCGTGAAAATTTTCAACTTTTTTCAAGTCGAAATCTTTTCATGAAAATTTTCAACTTTTTTGAAGCCGAAATCTTTTCATGAAAATGTTCGACTTTTTTAAAGCCGAAATCCTGTCGTGAAAATTTTCAACTTTTTTGAAGCCGAAATACTTCATGAAAATTTTCAACTTTTTTGAAGCCGAAATCTTTTCATGAAAATTTTCAACTTTTTTGAAGCTGAAATACTTCATGAAAATGTTCGACTTTTTTAAAGCCGAAATCCTGTCGTGAAAATTTTCAACTTTTTTGAAGTCGAAATCTTTTCATGAAAATTTTCAACTTTTTTGAAGCCGAAATCTTTTCATGAAAATTTTCAACTTTTTTGAAGCTGAAATACTTCATGAAAATGTTCGACTTTTTTAAAGCCGAAATCCTGTCGTGAAAATTTTCAACTTTTTTGAAGCCCAAATACTTCATGAAAATGTTCAAATTTTTTGAAGCCGAAATCTTTTCATGAAAATGTTCGACTTTTTTAAAGCCGAAATCCTGTCGTGAAAATTTGCAACCTTTTTGAAGCCGAAATATTTCATGAAAATGTTCGACTTTTTTAAAGCCGAAATCCTGTCGTGAAAATTTTCATCTTTTTTGAAGCCCAAATACTTCATGAAAATGTTCGACTTTTTTAAAGCCGAAATCCTGTCGTGAAAATTTTCAACTTTTTTGAAACCGAAATCTTTTCATGAAAATTTTCAACTTATTTGAATCCGAAATCTTTTCATGAAAATTTTCAAGTTTTTAGAAGCTGAAATACTTCATGAAAATGTTCGACTTTTTTAAAGCCGAAATCCTGTCGTGAAAATTTTCAACTTTTTTGAAGCCGAAATCTTTTCATGAAAATTTTCAACTTTTTTGAAGCCGAAATCTTTTCATGAAAATTTTCAACTTTTTTGAAGCTGAAATACTTCATGAAAATGTTCAACTTTTTTGAAGCCGAAATACTTCATGAAAATGTTCGACTTTTTTAAAGCCGAAATCCTGTCGTGAAAATTTTCAACTTTTTTGAAGCCGAAATCTTTTCTTGAAAATTTTCAACTTTTTTGAAGCCGAAATCTTTTCATGAAAATGTTCGACTTTTTTAAAGCCGAAATCCTGTCGTGAAAATTTTCAACTTTTTTGAAGCCGAAATCTTTTGATGAAAATTTTCAACTTTTTTGAAGCCGAAATCTTTTCATGAAAATTTTCAACTTTTTTGAAGCCGAAATCTTTTCATGAAAATGTTCAACTTTTTTGAAGCCGAAATACTTCATGAAAATTTTCGACTTTTTTAAAGCTGAAATCCTGTCGTGAAAATTTGCAACCTTTTTGATGCCGAAATACTTCATGAAAATGTTTGACTTTTTTAAAGCCGAAATCCTGTCGTGAAAATTTTCAACTTTTTTGAAGCCGAAATCTTTTCATGAAAATTTTCAACTTTTTTGAAGCCGAAATCCTTTCATGAAAATGTTCAACTTTTTTGAAGCTGAAATACTTCATGAAAATGTTCGACTTTTTTAAAGCCGAAATCCTGTCGTGAAAATTTTCAACTTTTTTGAATCCGAAATACTTCATGAAAATTTTCAACTTTTTTAAAGCCGAAATTCTTCATGAAAATGTTCGACTTTTTTAAAGCAGAAATCCCGTCGTGATAATTTTCATCTTTTTTGAAGCCCAAATACTTCATGAAAATGTTCGACTTTTTTAAAGCCGAAATCCTGTCGTGAAAATTTGCAACTTTTTTGAAGCCGAAATCTTTTCATGAAAATTTTCAACTTTTTTGAAGCCGAAATCTTTTCATGAAAATTTTCAACTTTTTTGAAGCTGAAATACTTCATGAAAATGTTCGACTTTTTTAACACTGAAATCCTGTCTTGAAAATTTTCAACTTTTTTGAAGCCGAAATCTTTTCATGAAAATTTTCAACTTTTTTGAATCTGAAATAATTCATGAAAATGTTCGACTTTTTTAACGCCGAAATCCTGTCGTGAAAATTTTCAACTTTTTTGAATCCGAAATACTTCATGAAAATTTTCAACTTTTTTAAAGCCGAAATACTTCATGAAAATGTTCGACTTTTTTAAAGTCGAAATCCTGTCGTGAAAATTTTCAACTCTTTTGAAGCCGAAATCTTTTCATGAAAATTTTCAACTTTTTTGAAGCCGAAATCTTTTCATGAAAATTTTCAACTTTTTTGAATCTGAAATACTTCATGAAAATGTTCGACTTTTTTAACGCCGAAATCCTGTCGTGAAAATTTTCAACTTTTTTGAATCCGAAATACATCATGAAAATTTTCAACTTTTTTGAAGCCGAAATACTTCATGAAAATTTTCAACTTTTTTGAATCCGAAATACTTCATGAAAATGTTCAACTTTTTTAAAGCCGAAATACTTCATGAAAATGTTTGACTTTTTTAAAGCAGAAATCCTGTCGTGAAAATTTGCAACTTTTTTGAAGCCGAAATCTTTTCATGAAAATTTTCAACTTTTTTGAAGCCGAAATCTTTTCATGAAAATTTTCAACTTTTTTGAAGCTGAAATACTTCATGAAAATGTTCGACTTTTTTAACACTGAAATGCTGTCGTGAAAATTTTCAACTTTTTTGAAGCCGAAATCTTTTCATGAAAATTTTCAACTTTTTTGAATCTGAAATAATTCATGAAAATGTTCGACTTTTTTAACGCCGAAATCCTGTCGTGAAAATTTTCAACTTTTTTGAATCCGAAATACTTCATGAAAATTTTCAACTTTTTTAAAGCCGAAATACTTCATGAAAATGTTCGACTTTTTTAAAGTCGAAATCCTGTCGTGAAAATTTTCAACTTTTTTGAAGCCCAAATACTTCATGAAAATGTTCGACTTTTTTGAAGCCGAAATACTTCATGAAAATGTTCGACTTTTTTAAAGCCGAAATCCTGTCGTGAAAATTTTCAACTTTTTTGAAGCCGAAATCTTTTCATGTAAATTTTCAACTTTTTTGAAGCCGAAATCTTTTCATGAAAATTTTCAACTTTTTTGAAGCCGAAATCTTTTCATGAAAATTTTCAACTTTTTAGAAGCTGAAATACTTCATGAAAATGTTCGACTTTTTTAAAGCCGAAATCCTGTCGTGAAAATTTTCAACTTTTTTGAAGAACAAATACTTCATGAAAATGTTCAACTTTTTTGAAGCCGAAATACTTCATTAAAATGTTCGACTTTTTCAAAGCCGAAATCCTGTCGTGAAAATTTTCAACCTTTTTGAAGCCGAAATACTTCATGAAAATGTTCGACTTTTTTAAAGCCGAAATCCTGTCGTGAAAATTTTCAACTTTTTTGAAGCCCAAATACTTCATGAAAATGTTCGACTTTTTTAAAGCCGAAATCGTGTCGTGAAAATTTTCAACTTTTTTGAAGCCGAAATCTTTTCATGAAAATTTTCAACTTTTTTGAAGCTGAAATACTTCATGAAAATGTTCGAATTTTTTAAAGCCGAAATCCTGTCGTGAAAATTTTCAACTTTTTTGAAGCCGAAATCTTTTCATGAAAATTTTCAACTTTTTTGAAGCCGAAATACTTCATGAAAATGTTCGACTTTTTTAAAGCCGAAATCCTGTCGTGAAAATTTTCAACCTTTTTGAAGCCGAAATACTTCATGAAAATGTTCGACTTTTTTAAATCCGAAATCCTGTCGTGAAAATTTTCAACTTTTTTGAAGCCCAAATACTTCAAGAAAATGTTCGACTTTTTAGAAGCTGAAATACTTCATGAAAATCTTCGACTTTTTTAAAGCCGAAATCCTGTCGTGAAAATTTGCAACTTTTTTGAAGCCGAAATCTTTTCATGAAAATTTTCAACTTTTTTGAAGCCGAAATCTTTTCATGAAAATTTTCAACTTTTTTGAAGCTGAAATACTTCATGAAAATGTTCGACTATTTTAAAGCCGAAATCCTGTCGTGAAAATTTTCAACTTTTTTGAAGCCCAAATATTTCATGAAAATGTTCAACTTTTTTGAAGCCGAAATACTTCATGAAAATGTTGGACTTTTTTAAAGCCGAAATACTTCATTAAAATGTTCGACTTTTTCAAAGCCGAAATCCTGTCGTGAAAATTTTCAACCTTTTTGAAGCCGAAATACTTCATGAAAATGTTCGACTTTTTTAAAGCCGAAATCCTGTCGTGAAAATTTTCAACTTTTTTGAAGCCCAAATACTTCATGAAAATGTTCGACTTTTTTAAAGCCGAAATCGTGTCGTGAAAATTTTCAACTTTTTTGAAGCCGAAATCTTTTCATGAAAATTTTCAACTTTTTTGAAGCTGAAATACTTCATGAAAATGATCGAATTTTTTAAAGCCGAAATCCTGTCGTGAAAATTTTCAACTTTTTTGAAGCCGAAATCTTTTCATGAAAATTTTCAACTTTTTTGAAGCCGAAATACTTCATGAAAATGTTCGACTTTTTTAAAGCCGAAATCCTGTCGTGAAAATTTTCAACCTTTTTGAAGCCGAAATACTTCATGAAAATGTTCGACTTTTTTAAATCCGAAATCCTGTCGTGAAAATTTTCAACTTTTTTGAAGCCCAAATACTTCAAGAAAATGTTCGACTTTTTAGAAGCTGAAATACTTCATGAAAATCTTCGACTTTTTTAAAGCCGAAATCCTGTCGTGAAAATTTGCAAATTTTTTGAAGCCGAAATCTTTTCATGAAAATTTTCAACTTTTTTGAAGCCGAAATCTTTTCATGAAAATTTTCAACTTTTTTGAAGCTGAAATACTTCATGAAAATGTTCGACTATTTTGAAGCCGAAATACTTCATGAAAATGTTGGACTTTTTTAAAGCCGAAATCCTGTCGTGAAAATTTTCAACTTTTTTGAAGCCGAAATCTTTTCATGAAAATTTTCAACTTTTTTGAAGCCGAAATCCTTTCATGAAAATTTTCAACTTTTTTGAAGCTGAAATACTTCATGAAAATGTTCGACTTTTTTAAAGCCTAAATCCTGTCGTGAAAATTTTCAACTTTTTTGAATCCGAAATACTTCATGAAAATTTTCAACTTTTTTAAAGCCGAAATACTTCATGAAAATGTTCGACTTTTTTAAAGCAGAAATCCCGTCGTGATAATTTTCATCTTTTTTGAAGCCCAAATACTTCATGAAAATGTTCGACTTTTTTAAAGCCGAAATCCTGTCGTGAAAATTTGCAACTTTTTTGAAGCCGAAATCTTTTCATGAAAATTTTCAACTTTTTTGAAGCCGAAATCTTTTCATGAAAATTTTCAACTTTTTTGAAGCTGAAATACTTCATGAAAATGTTCGACTATTTTAAATCCGAAATCCTGTCGTGAAAATTTTCAACTTTTTTGAAGCCCAAATATTTCATGAAAATGTTCAACTTTTTTGAAGCCGAAATACTTCATGAAAATGTTGGACTTTTTTAAAGCCGAAATCCTGTCGTGAAAATTTTCAACTTTTTTGAAGCCGAAATCTTTTCATGAAAATTTTCAACTTTTTTGAAGCCGAAATCCTTTCATGAAAATTTTCAACTTTTTTGAAGCTGAAATACTTCATGAAAATGTTCGACTTTTTTAAAGCCGAAATCCTGTCGTGAAAATTTTCAACTTTTTTGAATCCGAAATACTTCATGAAAATTTTCAACTTTTTTAAAGCCGAAATACTTCATGAAAATGTTCGACTTTTTTAAAGCAGAAATCCCGTCGTGATAATTTTCATCTTTTTTGAAGCCCAAATACTTCATGAAAATGTTCGACTTTTTTAAAGCCGAAATCCTGTCGTGAAAATTTGCAACTTTTTTGAAGCCGAAATCTTTTCATGAAAATTTTCAACTTTTTTGAAGCCGAAATCTTTTCATGAAAATTTTCAACTTTTTTGAAGCTGAAATACTTCATGAAAATGTTCGACTTTTTTAACACTGAAATCCTGTCGTGAAAATTTTCAACTTTTTTGAAGCCGAAATCTTTTCATGAAAATTTTCAACTTTTTTGAATCTGAAATAATTCATGAAAATGTTCGACTTTTTTAACGCCGAAATCCTGTCGTGAAAATTTTCAACTTTTTTGAATCCGAAATACTTCATGAAAATTTTCAACTTTTTTAAAGCCGAAATACTTCATGAAAATGTTCGACTTTTTTAAAGTCGACATCCTGTCGTGAAAATTTTCAACTCTTTTGAAGCCGAAATCTTTTCATGAAAATTTTCAACTTTTTTGAAGCCGAAATCTTTTCATGAAAATTTTCAACTTTTTTGAATCTGAAATACTTCATGAAAATGTTCGACTTTTTTAACGCCGAAATCCTGTCGTGAAAATTTTCAACTTTTTTGAATCCGAAATACTTCATGAAAATTTTCAACTTTTTTAAAGCCGAAATACTTCATGAAAATTTTCAACTCTTTTGAATCCGAAATACTTCATGAAAATTTTCAACTTTTTTAAAGCCGAAATACTTCATGAAAATGTTCGACTTTTTTAAAGCAGAAATCCCGTCGTGATAATTTTCATCTTTTTTGAAGCCCAAATACTTCATGAAAATGTTCGACTTTTTTAAAGCCGAAATCCTGTCGTGAAAATTTGCAACTTTTTTGAAGCCGAAATCTTTTCATGAAAATTTTCAACTTTTTTGAAGCCGAAATATTTTCATGAAAATTTTCAACTTTTTTGAAGCCGAAATCTTTTCATGAAAATTTTCAACTTTTTTGAAGCCGAAATCTTTTCATGAAAATTTTCAACTTTTTAGAAGCTGAAATACTTCATGAAAATGTTCGACTTTTTTAAAGCCGAAATCCTGTCGTGAAAATTTTCAACTTTTTTGAAGAACAAATACTTCATGAAAATGTTCAACTTTTTTGAAGCCGAAATACTTCATTAAAATGTTCGACTTTTTCAAAGCCGAAATCCTGTCGTGAAAATTTTCAACCTTTTTGAAGCCGAAATACTTCATGAAAATGTTCGACTTTTTTAAAGCCGAAATCCTGTCGTGAAAATTTTCAACTTTTTTGAAGCCCAAATACTTCATGAAAATGTTCGACTTTTTTAAAGCCGAAATCGTGTCGTGAAAATTTTCAACTTTTTTGAAGCCGAAATCTTTTCATGAAAATTTTCAACTTTTTTGAAGCTGAAATACTTCATGAAAATGTTCGAATTTTTTAAAGCCGAAATCCTGTCGTGAAAATTTTCAACTTTTTTGAAGCCGAAATCTTTTCATGAAAATTTTCAACTTTTTTGAAGCCGAAATACTTCATGAAAATGTTCGACTTTTTTAAAGCCGAAATCCTGTCGTGAAAATTTTCAACCTTTTTGAAGCCGAAATACTTCATGAAAATGTTCGACTTTTTTAAATCCGAAATCCTGTCGTGAAAATTTTCAACTTTTTTGAAGCCCAAATACTTCAAGAAAATGTTCGACTTTTTAGAAGCTGAAATACTTCATGAAAATCTTCGACTTTTTTAAAGCCGAAATCCTGTCGTGAAAATTTGCAACTTTTTTGAAGCCGAAATCTTTTCATGAAAATTTTCAACTTTTTTGAAGCCGAAATCTTTTCATGAAAATTTTCAACTTTTTTGAAGCTGAAATACTTCATGAAAATGTTCGACTATTTTAAAGCCGAAATCCTGTCGTGAAAATTTTCAACTTTTTTGAAGCCCAAATATTTCATGAAAATGTTCAACTTTTTTGAAGCCGAAATACTTCATGAAAATGTTGGACTTTTTTAAAGCCGAAATACTTCATTAAAATGTTCGACTTTTTCAAAGCCGAAATCCTGTCGTGAAAATTTTCAACCTTTTTGAAGCCGAAATACTTCATGAAAATGTTCGACTTTTTTAAAGCCGAAATCCTGTCGTGAAAATTTTCAACTTTTTTGAAGCCCAAATACTTCATGAAAATGTTCGACTTTTTTAAAGCCGAAATCGTGTCGTGAAAATTTTCAACTTTTTTGAAGCCGAAATCTTTTCATGAAAATTTTCAACTTTTTTGAAGCTGAAATACTTCATGAAAATGATCGAATTTTTTAAAGCCGAAATCCTGTCGTGAAAATTTTCAACTTTTTTGAAGCCGAAATCTTTTCATGAAAATTTTCAACTTTTTTGAAGCCGAAATACTTCATGAAAATGTTCGACTTTTTTAAAGCCGAAATCCTGTCGTGAAAATTTTCAACCTTTTTGAAGCCGAAATACTTCATGAAAATGTTCGACTTTTTTAAATCCGAAATCCTGTCGTGAAAATTTTCAACTTTTTTGAAGCCCAAATACTTCAAGAAAATGTTCGACTTTTTAGAAGCTGAAATACTTCATGAAAATCTTCGACTTTTTTAAAGCCGAAATCCTGTCGTGAAAATTTGCAAATTTTTTGAAGCCGAAATCTTTTCATGAAAATTTTCAACTTTTTTGAAGCCGAAATCTTTTCATGAAAATTTTCAACTTTTTTGAAGCTGAAATACTTCATGAAAATGTTCGACTATTTTGAAGCCGAAATACTTCATGAAAATGTTGGACTTTTTTAAAGCCGAAATCCTGTCGTGAAAATTTTCAACTTTTTTGAAGCCGAAATCTTTTCATGAAAATTTTCAACTTTTTTGAAGCCGAAATCCTTTCATGAAAATTTTCAACTTTTTTGAAGCTGAAATACTTCATGAAAATGTTCGACTTTTTTAAAGCCTAAATCCTGTCGTGAAAATTTTCAACTTTTTTGAATCCGAAATACTTCATGAAAATTTTCAACTTTTTTAAAGCCGAAATACTTCATGAAAATGTTCGACTTTTTTAAAGCAGAAATCCCGTCGTGATAATTTTCATCTTTTTTGAAGCCCAAATACTTCATGAAAATGTTCGACTTTTTTAAAGCCGAAATCCTGTCGTGAAAATTTGCAACTTTTTTGAAGCCGAAATCTTTTCATGAAAATTTTCAACTTTTTTGAAGCCGAAATCTTTTCATGAAAATTTTCAACTTTTTTGAAGCTGAAATACTTCATGAAAATGTTCGACTATTTTAAATCCGAAATCCTGTCGTGAAAATTTTCAACTTTTTTGAAGCCCAAATATTTCATGAAAATGTTCAACTTTTTTGAAGCCGAAATACTTCATGAAAATGTTGGACTTTTTTAAAGCCGAAATCCTGTCGTGAAAATTTTCAACTTTTTTGAAGCCGAAATCTTTTCATGAAAATTTTCAACTTTTTTGAAGCCGAAATCCTTTCATGAAAATTTTCAACTTTTTTGAAGCTGAAATACTTCATGAAAATGTTCGACTTTTTTAAAGCCGAAATCCTGTCGTGAAAATTTTCAACTTTTTTGAATCCGAAATACTTCATGAAAATTTTCAACTTTTTTAAAGCCGAAATACTTCATGAAAATGTTCGACTTTTTTAAAGCAGAAATCCCGTCGTGATAATTTTCATCTTTTTTGAAGCCCAAATACTTCATGAAAATGTTCGACTTTTTTAAAGCCGAAATCCTGTCGTGAAAATTTGCAACTTTTTTGAAGCCGAAATCTTTTCATGAAAATTTTCAACTTTTTTGAAGCCGAAATCTTTTCATGAAAATTTTCAACTTTTTTGAAGCTGAAATACTTCATGAAAATGTTCGACTTTTTTAACACTGAAATCCTGTCGTGAAAATTTTCAACTTTTTTGAAGCCGAAATCTTTTCATGAAAATTTTCAACTTTTTTGAATCTGAAATAATTCATGAAAATGTTCGACTTTTTTAACGCCGAAATCCTGTCGTGAAAATTTTCAACTTTTTTGAATCCGAAATACTTCATGAAAATTTTCAACTTTTTTAAAGCCGAAATACTTCATGAAAATGTTCGACTTTTTTAAAGTCGACATCCTGTCGTGAAAATTTTCAACTCTTTTGAAGCCGAAATCTTTTCATGAAAATTTTCAACTTTTTTGAAGCCGAAATCTTTTCATGAAAATTTTCAACTTTTTTGAATCTGAAATACTTCATGAAAATGTTCGACTTTTTTAACGCCGAAATCCTGTCGTGAAAATTTTCAACTTTTTTGAATCCGAAATACTTCATGAAAATTTTCAACTTTTTTAAAGCCGAAATACTTCATGAAAATTTTCAACTTTTTTGAATCCGAAATACTTCATGAAAATTTTCAACTTTTTTAAAGCCGAAATACTTCATGAAAATGTTCGACTTTTTTAAAGCAGAAATCCCGTCGTGATAATTTTCATCTTTTTTGAAGCCCAAATACTTCATGAAAATGTTCGACTTTTTTAAAGCCGAAATCCTGTCGTGAAAATTTGCAACTTTTTTGAAGCCGAAATCTTTTCATGAAAATTTTCAACTTTTTTGAAGCCGAAATATTTTCATGAAAATTTTCAACTTTTTTGAAGCCGAAATCTTTTCATGAAAATTTTCAACTTTTTAGAAGCTGAAATACTTCATGAAAATGTTCGACTTTTTTAAAGCCGAAATCCTGTCGTGAAAATTTTCAACTTTTTTGAAGCCCAAATACTTCATGAAAATGTTCAACTTTTTTGAAGCCGAAATACTTCATTAAAATGTTCGACTTTTTCAAAGCCGAAATCCTGTCGTGAAAATTTTCAACCTTTTTGAAGCCGAAATACTTCATGAAAATGTTCGACTTTTTTAAAGCCGAAATCCTGTCGTGAAAATTTTCAACTTTTTTGAAGCCCAAATACTTCATGAAAATGTTCGACTTTTTTAAAGCCGAAATCGTGTCGTGAAAATTTTCAACTTTTTTGACGCCGAAATCTTTTCATGAAAATTTTCAACTTTTTTGAAGCTGAAATACTTCATGAAAATGTTCGAATTTTTTAAAGCCGAAATCCTGTCGTGAAAATTTTCAACTTTTTTGAAGCCGAAATCTTTTCATGAAAATTTTCAACTTTTTTGAAGCCGAAATACTTCATGAAAATGTTCGACTTTTTTAAAGCCGAAATCCTGTCGTGAAAATTTTCAACCTTTTTGAAGCCGAAATACTTCATGAAAATGTTCGACTTTTTTAAATCCGAAATCCTGTCGTGAAAATTTTCAACTTTTTTGAAGCCCAAATACTTCAAGAAAATGTTCGACTTTTTAGAAGCTGAAATACTTCATGAAAATCTTTGACTTTTTTAAAGCCGAAATCCTGTCGTGAAAATTTGCAACTTTTTTGAAGCCGAAATCTTTTCATGAAAATTTTCAACTTTTTTGAAGTCGAAATCTTTTCATGAAAATTTTCAACTTTTTTGAAGCTGAAATACTTCATGAAAATGTTCGACTATTTTAAAGCCGAAATCCTGTCGTGAAAATTTTCAACTTTTTTGAAGCCCAAATATTTCATGAAAATGTTCAACTTTTTTGAAGCCGAAATACTTCATGAAAATGTTGGACTTTTTTAAAGCCGAAATCCTGTCGTGAAAATTTTCAACTTTTTTGAAGCCGAAATCTTTTCATGAAAATTTTCAACTTTTTTGAAGCCGAAATCCTTTCATGAAAATTTTCAACTTTTTTGAAGCTGAAATACTTCATGAAAATGTTCGACTTTTTTAAAGCCGAAATCCTGTCGTGAAAATTTTCAACTTTTTTGAATCCGAAATACTTCATGAAAATTTTCAACTTTTTTAAAGCCGAAATACTTCATGAAAATGTTCGACTTTTTTAAAGCAGAAATCCCGTCGTGATAATTTTCATCTTTTTTGAAGCCCAAATACTTCATGAAAATGTTCGACTTTTTTAAAGCCGAAATCCTGTCGTGAAAATTTGCAACTTTTTTGAAGCCGAAATCTTTTCATGAAAATTTTCAACTTTTTTGAAGCCGAAATCTTTTCATGAAAATTTTCAACTTTTTTGAAGCCGAAATACTTCATGAAAATGTTCGACTATTTTAAAGCCGAAATCCTGTCGTGAAAATTTTCAACTTTTTTGAAGCCCAAATATTTCATGAAAATGTTCAACTTTTTTGAAGCCGAAATACTTCATGAAAATGTTGGACTTTTTTAAAGCCGAAATCCTGTCGTGAAAATTTTCAACTTTTTTGAAGCCGAAATCTTTTCATGAAAATTTTCAACTTTTTTGAAGCCGAAATCCTTTCATGAAAATTTTCAACTTTTTTGAAGCTGAAATACTTCATGAAAATGTTCGACTTTTTTAAAGCCGAAATCCTGTCGTGAAAATTTTCAACTTTTTTGAATCCGAAATACTTCATGAAAATTTTCAACTTTTTTAAAGCCGAAATACTTCATGAAAATGTTCGACTTTTTTAAAGCAGAAATCCCGTCGTGATAATTTTCATCTTTTTTGAAGCCCAAATACTTCATGAAAATGTTCGACTTTTTTAAAGCCGAAATCCTGTCGTGAAAATTTGCAACTTTTTTGAAGCCGAAATCTTTTCATGAAAATTTTCAACTTTTTTGAAGCCGAAATCTTTTCATGAAAATTTTCAACTTTTTTGAAGCTGAAATACTTCATGAAAATGTTCGACTTTTTTAACACTGAAATCCTGTCGTGAAAATTTTCAACTTTTTTGAAGCCGAAATCTTTTCATGAAAATTTTCAACTTTTTTGAATCTGAAATAATTCATGAAAATGTTCGACTTTTTTAACGCCGAAATCCTGTCGTGAAAATTTTCAACTTTTTTGAATCCGAAATACTTCATGAAAATTTTCAACTTTTTTAAAGCCGAAATACTTCATGAAAATGTTCGACTTTTTTAAAGTCGAAATCCTGTCGTGAAAATTTTCAACTCTTTTGAAGCCGAAATCTTTTCATGAAAATTTTCAACTTTTTTGAAGCCGAAATCTTTTCATGAAAATTTTCAACTTTTTTGAATCTGAAATACTTCATGAAAATGTTCGACTTTTTTAACACTGAAATCCTGTCGTGAAAATTTTCAACTTTTTTGAAGCCGAAATCTTTTCATGAAAATTTTCAACTTTTTTGAATCTGAAATAATTCATGAAAATGTTCGACTTTTTTAACGCCGAAATCCTGTCGTGAAAATTTTCAACTTTTTTGAATCCGAAATACTTCATGAAAATTTTCAACTTTTTTAAAGCCGAAATACTTCATGAAAATGTTCGACTTTTTTAAAGTCGAAATCCTGTCGTGAAAATTTTCAACTCTTTTGAAGCCGAAATCTTTTCATGAAAATTTTCAACTATTTTGAAGCCGAAATCTTTTCATGAAAATTTTCAACTTTTTTGAATCTGAAATACTTCATGAAAATGTTCGACTTTTTTAACGCCGAAATCCTGTCGTGAAAATTTTCAACTTTTTTGAATCCGAAATACTTCATGAAAATTTTCAACTTTTTTGAAGCCGAAATACTTCATGAAAATTTTCAACTTTTTTGAATCCGAAATACTTCATGAAAATTTTCAACTTTTTTAAAGCCGAAATACTTCATGAAAATGTTCGACTTTTTTAAAGCAGAAATCCTGTCGTGAAAATTTGCAACTTTTTTGAAGCCGAAATCTTTTCATGAAAATTTTCAACTTTTTTGAAGCCGAAATCTTTTCATGAAAATTTTCAACTTTTTTGAAGCTGAAATACTTCATGAAAATGTTCGACTTTTTTAACACTGAAATCCTGTCGTGAAAATTTTCAACTTTTTTGAAGCCGAAATCTTTTCATGAAAATTTTCAACTTTTTTGAATCTGAAATAATTCATGAAAATGTTCGACTTTTTTAACGCCGAAATCCTGTCGTGAAAATTTTCAACTTTTTTGAATCCGAAATACTTCATGAAAATGTTCGACTTTTTTAACGCCGAAATCCTGTCGTGAAAATTTTCGACTTTTTTAAAGCCGAAATACTTCATGAAAATGTTCGACTTTTTTAAAGTCGAAATCCTGTCGTGAAAATTTTCAACTTTTTTGAAGCCCAAATACTTCATGAAAATGTTCGACTTTTTTAAAGCCGAAATCCTGTCGTGAAAATTTTCAACTTTTTTGAAGCCCAAATACTGCATGAAAAAGTTCGACTTTTTTAAAGCCGAAATCGTGTCGTGAAAATTTTCAACTTTTTTGAAGCCGAAATCTTTTCATGAAAATTTTCAACTTTTTTGAAGCTGAAATACTTCATGAAAATGTTCGAATTTTTTAAAGCCGAAATCCTGTCGTGAAAATTTTCAACTTTTTTGAAGCCGAAATCTTTTCATGAAAATTTTCAACTTTTTTGAAGCCGAAATACTTCATGAAAATATTCGACTTTTTTAAAGCCGAAATCCTGTCGTGAAAATTTTCAACCTTTTTGAAGCCGAAATACTTCATGAAAATGTTCGACTTTTTTAAATCCGAAATCCTGTCGTGAAAATTTTCAACTTTTTTGAAGCCCAAATACTTCAAGAAAATGTTCGACTTTTTAGAAGCTGAAATACTTCATGAAAATCTTCGACTTTTTTAAAGCCGAAATCCTGTCGTGAAAATTTGCAACTTTTTTGAAGCCGAAATCTTTTCATGAAAATTTTCAACTTTTTTGAAGCCGAAATCTTTTCATGAAAATTTTCAACTTTTTTGAAGCTGAAATACTTCATGAAAATGTTCGACTTTTTTAAAGCCGAAATCCTGTCGTGAAAATTTTCAACTTTTTTGAAGCCCAAATATTTCATGAAAATGTTCAACTTTTTTGAAGCCGAAATACTTCATGAAAATGTTGGACTTTTTTAAAGCCGAAATCCTGTCGTGAAAATTTTCAACCTTTTTGAAGCCGAAATACTTCATGAAAATGTTCGACTTTTTTAAAGTCGAAATCCTGTCGTGAAAATTTTCAACTTTTTTGAAGCCCAAATACTTCATGAAAATGTTCGACTTTTTTAAAGGCGAAATCCTGTCGTGAAAATTTTCAACTTTTTTGAAGCCGAAATCTTTTCATGAAAATTTTCAACTTTTTTGAAGCCGAAATCTTTTTATGAAAATTTTCAACTTTTTTGAAGCTGAAATACTTCATGAAAATGTTCGACTTTTTTAAAGCCGAAATCCTGTCGTGAAAATTTTCAACTTTTTTGAAGCCGAAATCTTTTCATGAAAATTTTCAACTTTTTTGAAGACAAAATCTTTTTATGAAAATTTTCAACTTTTTTGAAGCTGAAATACTTCATGAAAATGTTCGACTTTTTTAAAGCCGAAATCCTGTCGTGAAAATTTTCAACTTTTTTGAAGCCCAAATATTTCATGAAAATGTTCAACTTTTTTGAAGCCGAAATACTTCATGAAAATGTTGGACTTTTTTAAAGCCGAAATCCTGTCGTGAAAATTTTCAACCTTTTTGAAGCCGAAATACTTCATGAAAATGTTCGACTTTTTTAAAGTCGAAATCCTGTCGTGAAAATTTTCAACTTTTTTGAAGCCCAAATACTTCATGAAAATGTTCGACTTTTTTAAAGGCGAAATCCTGTCGTGAAAATTTTCAACTTTTTTGAAGCCGAAATCTTTTTATGAAAATTTTCAACTTTTTTGAAGCCGAAATCTTTTTATGAAAATTTTCAACTTTTTTGAAGCTGAAATACTTCATGAAAATGTTCGACTTTTTTAAAGCCGAAATCCTGTCCTGAAAATTTTCAACTTTTTTAAAGCCGAAATCTTTTCATGAAAATTTTCAACTTTTTTGAAGCCGAAATACTTCATGAAAATGTTCGACTTTTTTAAAGCCGAAATCCTGTCGTGAAAATTTTCAACCTTTTTGAAGCCGAAATACTTCATGAAAATGTTCGACTTTTTTAAATCCGAAATCCTGTCGTGAAAATTTTCAACTTTTTTGAAGCCCAAATACTTCAAGAAAATGTTTGACTTTTTTAACGCCGAAATCCTGTCGTGAAAAATTTCAACTTTTTTGAAGCCGAAATCTTTTCATGAAAATTTTCAACTTTTTTGAAGCCGAAATCTTTTCATGAAAATGTTCAACTTTTTAGAAGCTGAAATACTTCATGAAAATGTTCGACTTTTTTAAAGCCGAAATCCTGTCGTGAAAATTTTCAACTTTTTTGAAGCCGAAATCTTTTCATGAAAATTTTCAACTTTTTTGAAGCCGAAATCTTTTCATGAAAATTTTCAACTTTTTTGAAGCTGAAATACTTCATGAAAATGTTCGACTTTTTTAAAGCCGAAATCCTGTCGTGAAAATTTTCAACTTTTTTGAAGCCCAAATATTTCATGAAAATGTTCAACTTTTTTGAAGCCGAAATACTTCATGAAAATGTTCGACTTTTTTAAAGCCGAAATCCTGTCGTGAAAATTTTCAACCTTTTTGAAGCCGAAATACTTCATGAAAATGTTCGACTTTTTTAAAGCCGAAATCCTGTCGTGAAAATCTTCAACTTTTTTGAAGCCCAAATACTTCATGAAAATGTTCGACTTTTTTAAAGCCGAAATCCTGTCGTGAAAATTTGCAACCTTTTTGAAGCCGAAATACTTCATGAAAATGTTCGACTTTTTTAAAGCCGAAATCCTGTCGTGAAAATTTTCAACTTTTTTGAAGCCGAAATCTTTTCATGAAAATTTTCAACTTTTTTGAAGCCGAAATCTTTTCATGAAAATTTTCAACTTTTTTGAAGCCGAAATCTTTTCATGAAAATTTTCAACTTTTTAGAAGCTGAAATACTTCATGAAAATGTTCGACTTTTTTAAAGCCGAATTCCTGTCGTGAAAATTTTCAACTTTTTTGAAGCCGAAATCTTTTCATGAAAATTTTCAACTTTTTTGAAGCCGAAATACTTCATGAAAATGTTCGACTTTTTAAAATCCGAAATCCTGTCGTGAAAATTTTCAACTTTTTTGAAGCCCAAATACTTCAAGAAAATGTTCGACTTTTTTAACGCCGAAATCCTGTCGTGAAAATTTTCAACTTTTTTGAAGCCGAAATCTTTTCATGAAAATTTTCAACTTTTTAGAAGCTGAAATACTTCATGAAAATGTTCGACTTTTTTAAAGCCGAAATCCTGTCGTGAAAATTTGCAACTTTTTTGAAGCCGAAATCTTTTCATGAAAATTTTCAACTTTTTTGAAGCCGAAATCTTTTCATGAAAATTTTCAACTTTTTAGAAGCTTAAATACTTCATGAAAATGTTCGACTTTTTTAAAGCCGAAATCCTGTCGTGAAAATTTTCATCTTTTTTGAAGCCCAAATACTTCATGAAATTGTTCGACTTTTTTAAAGCCGAAATCCTGTCTTGAAAATTTTCAACTTTTTTGAAGCCCAAATACTTCATGAAAATGTTTGACTTTTTTAAAGCCGAAATCCTGTCTTGAAAATTTTCAACCTTTTTGAAGCCGAAATACTTCATGAAAATGTTCGACTTTTTTAAAGTCGAAATCCTGTCGTGAAAATTTTCAACTTTTTTGAAGCCGAAATCTTTTTATGAAAATTTTCAACTTTTTTGAAGCCGAAATCTTTTTATGAAAATTTTCAACTTTTTTGAAGCTGAAATACTTCATGAAAATGTTCGACTTTTTTAAAGCCGAAATCCTGTCGTGAAAATTTTCAACTTTTTTAAAGCCGAAATCTTTTCATGAAAATTTTCAACTTTTTTGAAGCCGAAATACTTCATGAAAATGTTCGACTTTTTTAAAGCCGAAATCCTGTCGTGAAAATTTTCAACCTTTTTGAAGCCGAAATACTTCATGAAAATGTTCGACTTTTTTAAATCCGAAATCCTGTCGTGAAAATTTTCAACTTTTTTGAAGCCCAAATACTTCAAGAAAATGTTCGACTTTTTTAACGCCGAAATCCTGTCGTGAAAAATTTCAACTTTTTTGAAGCCGAAATCTTTTCATGAAAATTTTCAACTTTTTTGAAGCCGAAATCTTTTCATGAAAATGTTCAACTTTTTTGAAGCCGAAATCTTTTCATGAAAATGTTCAACTTTTTAGAAGCTGAAATACTTCATGAAAATGTTCGACTTTTTTAAAGCCGAAATCCTGTCGTGAAAATTTTCAACTTTTTTGAAGCCGAAATCTTTTCATGAAAATTTTCAACTTTTTTGAAGCCGAAATCTTTTCATGAAAATTTTCAACTTTTTTGAAGCTGAAATACTTCATGAAAATGTTCGACTTTTTTAAAGCCGAAATCCTGTCGTGAAAATTTTCAACTTTTTTGAAGCCCAAATATTTCATGAAAATGTTCAACTTTTTTGAAGCCGAAATACTTCATGAAAATGTTCGACTTTTTTAAAGCCGAAATCCTGTCGTGAAAATTTTCAACCTTTTTGAAGCCGAAATACTTCATGAAAATGTTCGACTTTTTTAAAGCCGAAATCCTGTCGTGAAAATCTTCAACTTTTTTGAAGCCCAAATACTTCATGAAAATGTTCGACTTTTTTAAAGCCGAAATCCTGTCGTGAAAATTTGCAATCTTTTTGAAGCCGAAATACTTCATGAAAATGTTCGACTTTTTTAAAGCCGAAATCCTGTCGTGAAAATTTTCATCTTTTTTGAAGCCCAAATACTTCATGAAATTGTTCGACTTTTTTAAAGCCGAAATCCTGTCTTGAAAATTTTCACCTTTTTTGAAGCCCAAATACTTCATGAAAATGTTTGACTTTTTTAAAGTCGAAATCCTGTCTTGAAAATTTTCAACCTTTTTGAAGCCGAAATACTTCATGAAAATGTTCGACTTTTTTAAAGTCGAAATCCTGTCGTGAAAATTTTCAACTTTTTTGAAGCCCAAATACTTCATGAAAATGTTCGACTTTTTTAAAGCCGAAATCCTGTCGTGAAAATTTTCAACTTTTTTGAAGCCGAAATCTTTTCATGAAAATTTTCAACTTTTTTGAAGCCGAAATCTTTTCATGAAAATTTTCAACTTTTTTGAAGCCGAAATCTTTTCATGAAAATTTTCAACTTTTTAGAAGCTGAAATACTTCATGAAAATGTTCGACTTTTTTAAAGCCGAATTCCTGTCGTGAAAATTTTCAACTTTTTTGAAGCCGAAATCTTTTCATGAAAATTTTCAACTTTTTTGAAGCCGAAATACTTCATGAAAATGTTCGACTTTTTAAAATCCGAAATCCTGTCGTGAAAATTTTCAACTTTTTTGAAGCCCAAATACTTCAAGAAAATGTTCGACTTTTTTAACGCCGAAATCCTGTCGTGAAAATTTTAAACTTTTTTGAAGCCGAAATCTTTTCATGAAAATTTTCAACTTTTTAGAAGCTGAAATACTTCATGAAAATGTTCGACTTTTTTAAAGCCGAAATCCTGTCGTGAAAATTTGCAACTTTTTTGAAGCCGAAATCTTTTCATGAAAATTTTCAACTTTTTTGAAGCCGAAATCTTTTCATGAAAATTTTCAACTTTTTAGAAGCTTAAATACTTCATGAAAATGTTCGACTTTTTTAAAGCCGAAATCCTGTCGTGAAAATTTTCATCTTTTTTGAAGCCCAAATACTTCATGAAATTGTTCGACTTTTTTAAAGCCGAAATCCTGTCTTGAAAATTTTCAACTTTTTTGAAGCCCAAATACTTCATGAAAATGTTTGACTTTTTTAAAGCCGAAATCCTGTCTTGAAAATTTTCAACCTTTTTGAAGCCGAAATACTTCATGAAAATGTTCGACTTTTTTAAAGTCGAAATCCTGTCGTGAAAATTTTCAACTTTTTTGAAGCCCAAATACTTCATGAAAATGTTCGACTTTTTTAAAGCCGAAATCCTGTCGTGAAAATTTTCAACTTTTTTGAAGCCGAAATCTTTTCATGAAAATTTTCAACTTTTTTGAAGCCGAAATCTTTTCATGAAAATTTTCAACTTTTTTGAAGCCGAAATCTTTTCATGAAAATTTTCAACTTTTTAGAAGCTGAAATACTTCATGAAAATGTTCGACTTTTTTAAAGCCGAAATCCTGTCGTGAAAATTTTCAACTTTTTTGAAGCCGAAATCTTTTCATGAAAATTTTCAACTTTTTTGAAGCCGAAATACTTCATGAAAATGTTCGACTTTTTAAAATCCGAAATCCTGTCGTGAAAATTTTCAACTTTTTTGAAGCCCAAATACTTCAAGAAAATGTTCGACTTTTTTAACGCCGAAATCCTGTCGTGAAAATTTTCAACTTTTTTGAAGCCGAAATCTTTTCATGAAAATTTTCAACTTTTTAGAAGCTGAAATACTTCATGAAATTGTTCGACTTTTTTAAAGCCGAAATCCTGTCTTGAAAATTTTCACCTTTTTTGAAGCCCAAATACTTCATGAAAATGTTTGACTTTTTTAAAGTCGAAATCCTGTCTTGAAAATTTTCAACCTTTTTGAAGCCGAAATACTTCATGAAAATGTTCGACTTTTTTAAAGTCGAAATCCTGTCGTGAAAATTTTCAACTTTTTTGAAGCCCAAATACTTCATGAAAATGTTCGACTTTTTTAAAGCCGAAATCCTGTCGTGAAAATTTTCAACTTTTTTGAAGCCGAAATCTTTTCATGAAAATTTTCAACTTTTTTGAAGCCGAAATCTTTTCATGAAAATTTTCAACTTTTTTGAAGCCGAAATCTTTTCATGAAAATTTTCAACTTTTTAGAAGCTGAAATACTTCATGAAAATGTTCGACTTTTTAAAATCCGAAATCCTGTCGTGAAAATTTTCAACTTTTTTGAAGCCCAAATACTTCAAGAAAATGTTCGACTTTTTTAACGCCGAAATCCTGTCGTGAAAATTTTAAACTTTTTTGAAGCCGAAATCTTTTCATGAAAATTTTCAACTTTTTAGAAGCTGAAATACTTCATGAAAATGTTTGACTTTTTTAAAGCCGAAATCCTGTCGTGAAAATTTGCAACTTTTTTGAAGCCGAAATCTTTTCATGAAAATTTTCAACTTTTTTGAAGCCGAAATCTTTTCATGAAAATTTTCAACTTTTTAGAAGCTTAAATACTTCATGAAAATGTTCGACTTTTTTAAAGCCGAAATCCTGTCGTGAAAATTTTCATCTTTTTTGAAGCCCAAATACTTCATGAAATTGTTCGACTTTTTTAAAGCCGAAATCCTGTCTTGAAAATTTTCAACTTTTTTGAAGCCCAAATACTTCATGAAAATGTTTGACTTTTTTAAAGCCGAAATCCTGTCTTGAAAATTTTCAACCTTTTTGAAGCCGAAATACTTCATGAAAATGTTCGACTTTTTTAAAGTCGAAATCCTGTCGTGAAAATTTTCAACTTTTTTGAAGCCCAAATACTTCATGAAAATGTTCGACTTTTTTAAAGCCGAAATCCTGTCGTGAAAATTTTCAACTTTTTTGAAGCCGAAATCTTTTCATGAAAATTTTCAACTTTTTTGAAGCCGAAATCTTTTCATGAAAATTTTCAACTTTTTTGAAGCCGAAATCTTTTCATGAAAATTTTCAACTTTTTAGAAGCTGAAATACTTCATGAAAATGTTCGACTTTTTTAAAGCCGAAATCCTGTCGTGAAAATTTTCAACTTTTTTGAAGCCGAAATCTTTTCATGAAAATTTTCAACTTTTTTGAAGCCGAAATACTTCATGAAAATGTTCGACTTTTTAAAATCCGAAATCCTGTCGTGAAAATTTTCAACTTTTTTGAAGCCCAAATACTTCAAGAAAATGTTCGACTTTTTTAACGCCGAAATCCTGTCGTGAAAATTTTCAACTTTTTTGAAGCCGAAATCTTTTCATGAAAATTTTCAACTTTTTAGAAGCTGAAATACTTCATGAAAATGTTCGACTTTTTTAAAGCCGAAATCCTGTCGGGAAAATTTGCAACTTTTTTGAAGCCGAAATCTTTTCATGAAAATTTTCAACTTTTTTGAAGCCGAAATCTTTTCATGAAAATTTTCAACTTTTTAGAAGCTGAAATACTTCATGAAAATGTTCGACTTTTTTAAAGCCGAAATCCTGTCGTGAAAATTTTCAACTTTTTTGAAGCCGAAATCTTTTCATGAAAATTTTCAACTTTTTTGAAGCCGAAATCTTTTTATGAAAATTTTCAACTTTTTTGAAACTGAAATACTTCATGAAAATGTTCGACTTTTTTAAAGCCGAAATCCTGTCGTGAAAATTTTCAACTTTTTTGAAGCCGAAATCTTTTCATGAAAATTTTCAACTTTTTTGAAGCCGAAATACTTCATGAAAATGTTCGACTTTTTTAAAGCCGAAATCCTGTCGTGAAAATTTTGAACCTTTTTGAAGCCGAAATACTTCATGAAAATGTTCGACTTTTTTAAATCCGAAATCCTGTCGTGAAAATTTTCAACTTTTTTGAAGCCCAAATACTTCAAGAAAATGTTCGACTTTTTTAACGCCGAAATCCTGTCGTGAAAATTTTCAACTTTTTTGAAGCCGAAATCTTTTCATGAAAATTTTCAACTTTTTTGAAGCCGAAATCTTTTCATGAAAATGTTCAACTTTTTAGAAGCTGAAATACTTCATGAAAATGTTCGACTTTTTTAAAGCCGAAATCCTGTCGTGAAAATTTGCAACTTTTTTGAAGCCGAAATCTTTTCATGAAAATTTTCAACTTTTTTGAAGCCGAAATACTTCATGAAAATGTTCGACTTTTTTAAAGCCGAAATCCTGTCGTGAAAATTTTCATCTTTTTTGAAGCCCAAATACTTAATGAAATTGTTCGACTTTTTTAAAGCCGAAATCCTGTCTTGAAAATTTTCAACTTTTTTGAAGCCCAAATACTTCATGAAAATGTTTGACTATTTTAAAGCCGAAATCCTGTCGTGAAAATTTTCAACCTTTTTGAAGCCGAAATACTTCATGAAAATGTTCGACTTTTTTAAAGTCGAAATCCTGTCGTGAAAATTTTCAACTTTTTTGAAGCCCAAATACTTCATGAAAATGTTCGACTTTTTTAAAGCCGAAATCCTGTCGTGAAAATTTTCAACTTTTTTGAAGCCGAAATCTTTTCATGAAAATTTTCAACTTTTTAGAAGCTGAAATACTTCATGAAAATGTTCGACTTTTTTAAAGCCGAAATCCTGTCGTGAAAATTTTCAACCTTTCTGAAGCCGAAATACTTCATGAAAATGTTCTACTTTTTTAAAGCCGAAATCCTGTCGTGAAAATTTTCATCTTTTTTGAAGTCCAAATACTTCATGAAAATGTTCGACTTTTTTAAAGCCGAAATCCTGTCTTGAAAATTTTCAACTTTTTTAAAGCCCAAATACTTCATGAAAATGTTCGCCTTTTTTAAAGCCGAAATCCTGTCGTGAAAATTTTCAACCTTTTTGAAGCCGAAATACTTCATGAAAATGTTTGACTTTTTTAAAGTCGAAATCCTGTCGTGAAAATTTTCAACTTTTTTGAAGCCCAAATACTTCATGAAAATGTTCAACTTTTTTAAAGCCGAAATCCTGTCGTGAAAATTTTCAACTTTTTTGAAGCCGAAATCTTTTCATGAAAATTTTCAACTTTTTTGAAGCCGAAATCTTTTCATGAAAATTTTCAACTTTTTTGAAGCCGAAATCCTGTCGTGAAAATTTTCAACTTTTTTTAAGCCCAAATACTTCATGAAAATGTTCGACTTTTTTAAAGCCGAAATCCTGTCGTGAAAATTTTCAACTTTTTTGAAGCTGAAATCTTTTCTTGAAAATTTTCAACTTTTTTGAAGCCGAAATCCTGTCGTGAAAATTTTCAACTTTTTTGAAGCCCAAATACTTCATGAAAATGTTCAACTTTTTTGAAGCCCAAATACTTCATGAAAATGTTCGACTTTTTTAAAGCCGAAATCCTGTCTTGAAAATTTGCAACCTTTTTGAAGCCGAAATCTTTTCATGAAAATTTTCAACTTTTTTGAAGCCGAAATCTTTTCATGAAAATTTTCAACTTTTTTGAAGCCGAAATCTTTTCATGAAAATTTTCAACTTTTTAGAAGCTGAAATACTTCATGAAAATGTTCGACTTTTTTAAAGCCGAAATCCTGTCGTGAAAATTTTCAACCTTTTTGAAGCCGAAATACTTCATGAAAATGTTCTACTTTTTTAAAGCCGAAATCCTGTCGTGAAAATTTTCATCTTTTTTGAAGCCCAAATACTTCATGAAAATGTTCGACTTTTTTAAAGCCGAAATCCTGTCGTGAAAATTTTCAACTTTTTTGAAGCCGAAATCTTTTCATGAAAATTTTCAACTTTTTAGAAGCTGAAATACTTCATGAAAATGTTCGACTTTTTTAAAGCCGAAATCCTGTCGTGAAAATTTTCAACCTTTCTGAAGCCGAAATACTTCATGAAAATGTTCTACTTTTTTAAAGCCGAAATCCTGTCGTGAAAATTTTCATCTTTTTTGAAGTCCAAATACTTCATGAAAATGTTCGACTTTTTTAAAGCCGAAATCCTGTCTTGAAAATTTTCAACTTTTTTAAAGCCCAAATACTTCATGAAAATGTTCGCCTTTTTTAAAGCCGAAATCCTGTCGTGAAAATTTTCAACCTTTTTGAAGCCGAAATACTTCATGAAAATGTTCGACTTTTTTAAAGTCGAAATCCTGTCGTGAAAATTTTCAACTTTTTTGAAGCCCAAATACTTCATGAAAATGTTCAACTTTTTTAAAGCCGAAATCCTGTCGTGAAAATTTTCAACTTTTTTGAAGCCGAAATCTTTTCATGAAAATTTTCAACTTTTTTGAAGCCGAAATCTTTTCATGAAAATTTTCAACTTTTTTGAAGCCGAAATCCTGTCGTGAAAATTTTCAACTTTTTTTAAGCCCAAATACTTCATGAAAATGTTCGACTTTTTTAAAGCCGAAATCCTGTCGTGAAAATTTTCAACTTTTTTGAAGCTGAAATCTTTTCTTGAAAATTTTCAACTTTTTTGAAGCCGAAATCCTGTCGTGAAAATTTTCAACTTTTTTGAAGCCCAAATACTTCATGAAAATGTTCAACTTTTTTGAAGCCCAAATACTTCATGAAAATGTTCGACTTTTTTAAAGCCGAAATCCTGTCTTGAAAATTTGCAACCTTTTTGAAGCCGAAATCTTTTCATGAAAATTTTCAACTTTTTTGAAGCCGAAATCTTTTCATGAAAATTTTCAACTTTTTTGAAGCCGAAATCTTTTCATGAAAATTTTCAACTTTTTAGAAGCTGAAATACTTCATGAAAATGTTCGACTTTTTTAAAGCCGAAATCCTGTCGTGAAAATTTTCAACCTTTTTGAAGCCGAAATACTTCATGAAAATGTTCTACTTTTTTAAAGCCGAAATCCTGTCGTGAAAATTTTCATCTTTTTTGAAGCCCAAATACTTCATGAAAATGTTCGACTTTTTTAAAGCCGAAATCCTGTCTTGAAAATTTTCAACTTTTTTAAAGCCCAAATACTTCATGAAAATGTTTGACTTTTTTAAAGCCGAAATCCTGTCGTGAAAATTTTCAACCTTTTTGAAGCCGAAATACTTCATGAAAATGTTCGACTTTTTTAAAGTCGAAATCCTGTCGTGAAAATTTTCTACTTTTTTGAAGCCCAAATACTTCATGAAAATGTTCGACTTTTTTAAAGCCGAAATCCTGTCGTGAAAATTTTCAACTTTTTTGAAGCCGAAATCTTTTCATGAAAATTTTCAACTTTTTTGAAGCCGAAATCTTTTCATGAAAATTTTCAACTTTTTTGAAGCCGAAATCTTTTCATGAAAATTTTCAACTTTTTAGAAGCTGAAATATTTCATGAAAATGTTCGACTTTTTTAAAGCCGAAATCCTGTCGTGAAAATTTTCAACTTTTTTGAAGCCGAAATCTTTTCATGAAAATTTTCAACTTTTTTGAAGCCGAAATCTTTTCATGAAAATTTTCAACTTTTTTGAAGCCGAAATCTTTTCATGAAAATTTTCAACTTTTTAGAAGCTGAAATACTTCATGAAAATGTTCGACTTTTTTAAAGCCGAAATCCTGTCGTGAAAATTTTCAACCTTTTTGAAGCCGAAATACTTCATGAAAATGTTCGACTTTTTTAAAGTCGAAATCCTGTCGTGAAAATTTTCAACTTTTTTGAAGCCGAAATCTTTTCATGAAAATTTTCAACTTTTTTAAAGCCAAAATCCTGTCGTGAAAATTTTCAACTTTTTTGAAGCCGAAATCTTTTCATGAAAATTTTCAACTTTTTTGAAGCCGAAATCTTGTCATGAAAATTTTCAACTTTTTTGAAGTCGAAATCTTTTCATGAAAATTTTCAAATTTTTTGAAGCCGAAATCTTTTCATGAAAATTTTGAACTTTTTTGAAGCTGAAATACTTCATGAAAATGTTCGACTTTTCTTAAAGCCGAAATGCTGTCGTGAAAATGTTCAACTTTTTTGAAGCCCAAATACTTCATGAAAATGTTCAACTTTTTTGAAGCCGAAATACTTCATGAAAATGTTCGACTTTTTTAAAGCCGAAATCCTGTTTTGAAAATTTGCAACCTTTTTGAAGCGGAAATACTTCATGAAAATGTTCGACTTTTTTAAAGCCGAAATCCTGTCGTGAAAATTTTCATCTTTTTTGAAGCCCAAATACTTCATGAAAATGTTCGACTTTTTTAAAGCCGAAATCCTGTCGTGAAAATTTTCAACTTTTTTGAAGCCGAAATCTTTTCATGAAAATTTTCAACTTTTTTGAAGCCGAAATCTTTTCATGAAAATTTTCAACTTTTTTGAAGCCGAAATCTTTTCATGAAAATTTTCAACTTTTTAGAAGCTGAAATACTTCATGAAAATGTTCGACTTTTTTAAAGCCGAAATCCTGTCGTGAAAATTTTCAACCTTTTTGAAGCCGAAATACTTCATGAAAATGTTCTACTTTTTTAAAGCCGAAATCCTGTCGTGAAAATTTTCATCTTTTTTGAAGCCCAAATACTTCATGAAAATGTTCGACTTTTTTAAAGCCGAAATCCTGTCTTGAAAATTTTCAACTTTTTTAAAGCCCAAATACTTCATGAAAATGTTCGACTTTTTTAAAGCCGAAATCCTGTCGTGAAAATTTTCAACCTTTTTGAAGCCAAAATACTTCATGAAAATGTTCGACTTTTTTAAAGTCGAAATCCTGTCCTGAAAATTTTCAACTTTTTTGAAGCCGAAATCTTTTCATGAAAATTTTCAACTTTTTTGAAGCCGAAATCTTTTCATGAAAATTTTCAACTTTTTTGAAGCCGAAATCTTTTCATGAAAATTTTCAACTTTTTAGAAGCTGAAATACTTCATGAAAATGTTCGACTTTTTTAAAGCCGAAATCCTGTCGTGAAAATTTTCAACCTTTTTGAAGCCGAAATACTTCATGAAAATGTTCTACTTTTTTAAAGCCGAAATCCTGTCGTGAAAATTTTCATCTTTTTTGAAGCCCAAATACTTCATGAAAATGTTCGACTTTTTTAAAGCCGAAATCCTGTCTTGAAAATTTTCAACTTTTTTAAAGCCCAAATACTTCATGAAAATGTTTGACTTTTTTAAAGCCGAAATCCTGTCGTGAAAATTTTCAACCTTTTTGAAGCCGAAATACTTCATTAAAATGTTCGACTTTTTTAAAGCCGAAATCCTGTCGTGAAAATTTTCATCTTTTTTGAAGCCCAAATACTTCATGAAAATGTTCGACTTTTTTAAAGCCGAAATCCTGTCGTGAAAATTTTCAACTTTTTTGAAGCCGAAATCTTTTCATGAAAATTTTCAACTTTTTTGAAGCCGAAATCTTTTCATGAAAATTTTCAACTTTTTTGAAGCCGAAATCTTTTCATGAAAATTTTCAACTTTTTAGAAGCTGAAATACTTCATGAAAATGTTCGACTTTTTTAAAGCCGAAATCCTGTCGTGAAAATTTTCAACCTTTTTGAAGCCGAAATACTTCATGAAAATGTTCTACTTTTTTAAAGCCAAAATCCTGTCGTGAAAATTTTCATCTTTTTTGAAGCCCAAATACTTCATGAAAATGTTCGACTTTTTTAAAGCCGAAATCCTGTCTTGAAAATTTTCAACTTTTTTAAAGCCCAAATACTTCATGAAAATGTTCGACTTTTTTAAAGCCGAAATCCTGTCGTGAAAATTTTCAACCTTTTTGAAGCCGAAATACTTCATGAAAATGTTCTACTTTTTTAAAGCCGAAATCCTGTCGTGAAAATTTTCATCTTTTTTGAAGCCCAAATACTTCATGAAAATGTTCGACTTTTTTAAAGCCGAAATCCTGTCTTGAAAATTTTCAACTTTTTTAAAGCCCAAATACTTCATGAAAATGTTCGACTTTTTTAAAGCCGAAATCCTGTCGTGAAAATTTTCAACCTTTTTGAAGCCAAAATACTTCATGAAAATGTTCGACTTTTTTAAAGTCGAAATCCTGTCCTGAAAATTTTCAACTTTTTTGAAGCCGAAATCTTTTCATGAAAATTTTCAACTTTTTTGAAGCCGAAATCTTTTCATGAAAATTTTCAACTTTTTTGAAGCCGAAATCTTTTCATGAAAATTTTCAACTTTTTAGAAGCTGAAATACTTCATGAAAATGTTCGACTTTTTTAAAGCCGAAATCCTGTCGTGAAAATTTTCAACCTTTTTGAAGCCGAAATACTTCATGAAAATGTTCTACTTTTTTAAAGCCGAAATCCTGTCGTGAAAATTTTCATCTTTTTTGAAGCCCAAATACTTCATGAAAATGTTCGACTTTTTTAAAGCCGAAATCCTGTCTTGAAAATTTTCAACTTTTTTAAAGCCCAAATACTTCATGAAAATGTTTGACTTTTTTAAAGCCGAAATCCTGTCGTGAAAATTTTCAACCTTTTTGAAGCCGAAATACTTCATTAAAATGTTCGACTTTTTTAAAGCCGAAATCCTGTCGTGAAAATTTTCATCTTTTTTGAAGCCCAAATACTTCATGAAAATGTTCGACTTTTTTAAAGCCGAAATCCTGTCGTGAAAATTTTCAACTTTTTTGAAGCCGAAATCTTTTCATGAAAATTTTCAACTTTTTTGAAGCCGAAATCTTTTCATGAAAATTTTCAACTTTTTTGAAGCCGAAATCTTTTCATGAAAATTTTCAACTTTTTAGAAGCTGAAATACTTCATGAAAATGTTCGACTTTTTTAAAGCCGAAATCCTGTCGTGAAAATTTTCAACCTTTTTGAAGCCGAAATACTTCATGAAAATGTTCTACTTTTTTAAAGCCAAAATCCTGTCGTGAAAATTTTCATCTTTTTTGAAGCCCAAATACTTCATGAAAATGTTCGACTTTTTTAAAGCCGAAATCCTGTCGTGAAAATTTTCAACCTTTTTGAAGCCGAAATACTTCATGAAAATGTTCGACTTTTTTAAAGTCGAAATCCTGTCCTGAAAATTTTCAACTTTTTTGAAGCCGAAATCTTTTCATGAAAATTTTCAACTTTTTAGAAGCTGAAATACTTCATGAAAATGTTCGACTTTTTTAAAGCCGAAATCCTGTCGTGAAAATTTTCAACCTTTTTGAAGCCGAAATACTTCATGAAAATGTTCTACTTTTTTAAAGCCGAAATCCTGTCGTGAAAATTTTCATCTTTTTTGAAGCCCAAATACTTCATGAAAATGTTCGACTTTTTTAAAGCCGAAATCCTGTCTTGAAAATTTTCAACTTTTTTAAAGCCCAAATACTTCATGAAAATGTTTGACTTTTTTAGAGCCGAAATCCTGTCGTGAAAATTTTCAACCTTTTTGAAGCCGAAATACTTCATTAAAACGTTCGACTTTTTTAAAGCCGAAATCCTGTCGTGAAAATTTTCATCTTTTTTGAAGCCCAAATACTTCATGAAAATGTTCGACTTTTTTAAAGCCGAAATCCTGTCGTGAAAATTTTCAACTTTTTTGAAGCCGAAATCTTTTCATGAAAATTTTCAACTTTTTTGAAGCCGAAATCTTTTCATGAAAATTTTCAACTTTTTTGAAGCCGAAATCTTTTCATGAAAATTTTCAACTTTTTTGAAGCCGAAATCTTTTCATGAAAATTTTCAACTTTTTTGAAGCCGAAATCTTTTCATGAAAATTTTCAACTTTTTAGAAGCTGAAATACTTCATGAAAATGTTCGACTTTTTTAAAGCCGAAATCCTGTCGTGAAAATTTTCAACCTTTTTGAAGCCGAAATACTTCATGAAAATGTTCTACTTTTTTAAAGCCGAAATCCTGTCGTGAAAATTTTCATCTTTTTTGAAGCCCAAATACTTCATGAAAATGTTCGACTTTTTTAAAGCCGAAATCCTGTCTTGAAAATTTTCAACTTTTTTAAAGCCCAAATACTTCATGAAAATGTTCGACTTTTTTAAAGCCGAAATCCTGTCGTGAAAATTTTCAACCTTTTTGAAGCCAAAATACTTCATGAAAATGTTCGACTTTTTTAAAGTCGAAATCCTGTCCTGAAAATTTTCAACTTTTTTGAAGCCGAAATCTTTTCATGAAAATTTTCAACTTTTTTGAAGCCGAAATCTTTTCATGAAAATTTTCAACTTTTTTGAAGCCGAAATCTTTTCATGAAAATTTTCAACTTTTTAGAAGCTGAAATACTTCATGAAAATGTTCGACTTTTTTAAAGCCGAAATCCTGTCGTGAAAATTTTCAACCTTTTTGAAGCCGAAATACTTCATGAAAATGTTCTACTTTTTTAAAGCCGAAATCCTGTCGTGAAAATTTTCATCTTTTTTGAAGCCCAAATACTTCATGAAAATGTTCGACTTTTTTAAAGCCGAAATCCTGTCTTGAAAATTTTCAACTTTTTTAAAGCCCAAATACTTCATGAAAATGTTTGACTTTTTTAAAGCCGAAATCCTGTCGTGAAAATTTTCAACCTTTTTGAAGCCGAAATACTTCATTAAAATGTTCGACTTTTTTAAAGCCGAAATCCTGTCGTGAAAATTTTCATCTTTTTTGAAGCCCAAATACTTCATGAAAATGTTCGACTTTTTTAAAGCCGAAATCCTGTCGTGAAAATTTTCAACTTTTTTGAAGCCGAAATCTTTTCATGAAAATTTTCAACTTTTTTGAAGCCGAAATCTTTTCATGAAAATTTTCAACTTTTTTGAAGCCGAAATCTTTTCATGAAAATTTTCAACTTTTTAGAAGCTGAAATACTTCATGAAAATGTTCGACTTTTTTAAAGCCGAAATCCTGTCGTGAAAATTTTCAACCTTTTTGAAGCCGAAATACTTCATGAAAATGTTCTACTTTTTTAAAGCCAAAATCCTGTCGTGAAAATTTTCATCTTTTTTGAAGCCCAAATACTTCATGAAAATGTTCGACTTTTTTAAAGCCGAAATCCTGTCTTGAAAATTTTCAACTTTTTTAAAGCCCAAATACTTCATGAAAATGTTCGACTTTTTTAAAGCCGAAATCCTGTCGTGAAAATTTTCAACCTTTTTGAAGCCGAAATACTTCATGAAAATGTTCTACTTTTTTAAAGCCGAAATCCTGTCGTGAAAATTTTCATCTTTTTTGAAGCCCAAATACTTCATGAAAATGTTCGACTTTTTTAAAGCCGAAATCCTGTCTTGAAAATTTTCAACTTTTTTAAAGCCCAAATACTTCATGAAAATGTTCGACTTTTTTAAAGCCGAAATCCTGTCGTGAAAATTTTCAACCTTTTTGAAGCCAAAATACTTCATGAAAATGTTCGACTTTTTTAAAGTCGAAATCCTGTCCTGAAAATTTTCAACTTTTTTGAAGCCGAAATCTTTTCATGAAAATTTTCAACTTTTTTGAAGCCGAAATCTTTTCATGAAAATTTTCAACTTTTTTGAAGCCGAAATCTTTTCATGAAAATTTTCAACTTTTTAGAAGCTGAAATACTTCATGAAAATGTTCGACTTTTTTAAAGCCGAAATCCTGTCGTGAAAATTTTCAACCTTTTTGAAGCCGAAATACTTCATGAAAATGTTAGACTTTTTTAAAGCCGAAATCCTGTCGTGAAAATTTTCAACCTTTTTGAAGCCGAAATACTTCATGAAAATGTTCGACTTTTTTAAAGTCGAAATCCTGTCGTGAAAATTTTCAACTTTTTTGAAGCCGAAATCTTTTCATGAAAATTTTCAACTTTTTTAAAGCCAAAATCCTGTCGTGAAAATTTTCAACTTTTTTGAAGCCGAAATCTTTTCATGAAAATTTTCAACTTTTTTGAAGCCGAAATCTTGTCATGAAAATTTTCAACTTTTTTGAAGTCGAAATCTTTTCATGAAAATTTTCAAATTTTTTGAAGCCGAAATCTTTTCATGAAAATTTTGAACTTTTTTGAAGCTGAAATACTTCATGAAAATGTTCGACTTTTCTTAAAGCCGAAATGCTGTCGTGAAAATGTTCAACTTTTTTGAAGCCCAAATACTTCATGAAAATGTTCAACTTTTTTGAAGCCGAAATACTTCATGAAAATGTTCGACTTTTTTAAAGCCGAAATCCTGTTTTGAAAATTTGCAACCTTTTTGAAGCGGAAATACTTCATGAAAATGTTCGACTTTTTTAAAGCCGAAATCCTGTCGTGAAAATTTTCATCTTTTTTGAAGCCCAAATACTTCATGAAAATGTTCGACTTTTTTAAAGCCGAAATCCTGTCGTGAAAATTTTCAACTTTTTTGAAGCCGAAATCTTTTCATGAAAATTTTCAACTTTTTTGAAGCCGAAATCTTTTCATGAAAATTTTCAACTTTTTTGAAGCCGAAATCTTTTCATGAAAATTTTCAACTTTTTAGAAGCTGAAATACTTCATGAAAATGTTCGACTTTTTTAAAGCCGAAATCCTGTCGTGAAAATTTTCAACCTTTTTGAAGCCGAAATACTTCATGAAAATGTTCTACTTTTTTAAAGCCGAAATCCTGTCGTGAAAATTTTCATCTTTTTTGAAGCCCAAATACTTCATGAAAATGTTCGACTTTTTTAAAGCCGAAATCCTGTCTTGAAAATTTTCAACTTTTTTAAAGCCCAAATACTTCATGAAAATGTTCGACTTTTTTAAAGCCGAAATCCTGTCGTGAAAATTTTCAACCTTTTTGAAGCCAAAATACTTCATGAAAATGTTCGACTTTTTTAAAGTCGAAATCCTGTCCTGAAAATTTTCAACTTTTTTGAAGCCGAAATCTTTTCATGAAAATTTTCAACTTTTTTGAAGCCGAAATCTTTTCATGAAAATTTTCAACTTTTTTGAAGCCGAAATCTTTTCATGAAAATTTTCAACTTTTTAGAAGCTGAAATACTTCATGAAAATGTTCGACTTTTTTAAAGCCGAAATCCTGTCGTGAAAATTTTCAACCTTTTTGAAGCCGAAATACTTCATGAAAATGTTCTACTTTTTTAAAGCCGAAATCCTGTCGTGAAAATTTTCATCTTTTTTGAAGCCCAAATACTTCATGAAAATGTTCGACTTTTTTAAAGCCGAAATCCTGTCTTGAAAATTTTCAACTTTTTTAAAGCCCAAATACTTCATGAAAATGTTTGACTTTTTTAAAGCCGAAATCCTGTCGTGAAAATTTTCAACCTTTTTGAAGCCGAAATACTTCATTAAAATGTTCGACTTTTTTAAAGCCGAAATCCTGTCGTGAAAATTTTCATCTTTTTTGAAGCCCAAATACTTCATGAAAATGTTCGACTTTTTTAAAGCCGAAATCCTGTCGTGAAAATTTTCAACTTTTTTGAAGCCGAAATCTTTTCATGAAAATTTTCAACTTTTTTGAAGCCGAAATCTTTTCATGAAAATTTTCAACTTTTTTGAAGCCGAAATCTTTTCATGAAAATTTTCAACTTTTTAGAAGCTGAAATACTTCATGAAAATGTTCGACTTTTTTAAAGCCGAAATCCTGTCGTGAAAATTTTCAACCTTTTTGAAGCCGAAATACTTCATGAAAATGTTCTACTTTTTTAAAGCCAAAATCCTGTCGTGAAAATTTTCATCTTTTTTGAAGCCCAAATACTTCATGAAAATGTTCGACTTTTTTAAAGCCGAAATCCTGTCTTGAAAATTTTCAACTTTTTTAAAGCCCAAATACTTCATGAAAATGTTCGACTTTTTTAAAGCCGAAATCCTGTCGTGAAAATTTTCAACCTTTTTGAAGCCGAAATACTTCATGAAAATGTTCTACTTTTTTAAAGCCGAAATCCTGTCGTGAAAATTTTCATCTTTTTTGAAGCCCAAATACTTCATGAAAATGTTCGACTTTTTTAAAGCCGAAATCCTGTCTTGAAAATTTTCAACTTTTTTAAAGCCCAAATACTTCATGAAAATGTTCGACTTTTTTAAAGCCGAAATCCTGTCGTGAAAATTTTCAACCTTTTTGAAGCCAAAATACTTCATGAAAATGTTCGACTTTTTTAAAGTCGAAATCCTGTCCTGAAAATTTTCAACTTTTTTGAAGCCGAAATCTTTTCATGAAAATTTTCAACTTTTTTGAAGCCGAAATCTTTTCATGAAAATTTTCAACTTTTTTGAAGCCGAAATCTTTTCATGAAAATTTTCAACTTTTTAGAAGCTGAAATACTTCATGAAAATGTTCGACTTTTTTAAAGCCGAAATCCTGTCGTGAAAATTTTCAACCTTTTTGAAGCCGAAATACTTCATGAAAATGTTCTACTTTTTTAAAGCCGAAATCCTGTCGTGAAAATTTTCATCTTTTTTGAAGCCCAAATACTTCATGAAAATGTTCGACTTTTTTAAAGCCGAAATCCTGTCTTGAAAATTTTCAACTTTTTTAAAGCCCAAATACTTCATGAAAATGTTTGACTTTTTTAAAGCCGAAATCCTGTCGTGAAAATTTTCAACCTTTTTGAAGCCGAAATACTTCATTAAAATGTTCGACTTTTTTAAAGCCGAAATCCTGTCGTGAAAATTTTCATCTTTTTTGAAGCCCAAATACTTCATGAAAATGTTCGACTTTTTTAAAGCCGAAATCCTGTCGTGAAAATTTTCAACTTTTTTGAAGCCGAAATCTTTTCATGAAAATTTTCAACTTTTTTGAAGCCGAAATCTTTTCATGAAAATTTTCAACTTTTTTGAAGCCGAAATCTTTTCATGAAAATTTTCAACTTTTTAGAAGCTGAAATACTTCATGAAAATGTTCGACTTTTTTAAAGCCGAAATCCTGTCGTGAAAATTTTCAACCTTTTTGAAGCCGAAATACTTCATGAAAATGTTCTACTTTTTTAAAGCCAAAATCCTGTCGTGAAAATTTTCATCTTTTTTGAAGCCCAAATACTTCATGAAAATGTTCGACTTTTTTAAAGCCGAAATCCTGTCGTGAAAATTTTCAACCTTTTTGAAGCCGAAATACTTCATGAAAATGTTCGACTTTTTTAAAGTCGAAATCCTGTCCTGAAAATTTTCAACTTTTTTGAAGCCGAAATCTTTTCATGAAAATTTTCAACTTTTTAGAAGCTGAAATACTTCATGAAAATGTTCGACTTTTTTAAAGCCGAAATCCTGTCGTGAAAATTTTCAACCTTTTTGAAGCCGAAATACTTCATGAAAATGTTCTACTTTTTTAAAGCCGAAATCCTGTCGTGAAAATTTTCATCTTTTTTGAAGCCCAAATACTTCATGAAAATGTTCGACTTTTTTAAAGCCGAAATCCTGTCTTGAAAATTTTCAACTTTTTTAAAGCCCAAATACTTCATGAAAATGTTTGACTTTTTTAGAGCCGAAATCCTGTCGTGAAAATTTTCAACCTTTTTGAAGCCGAAATACTTCATTAAAACGTTCGACTTTTTTAAAGCCGAAATCCTGTCGTGAAAATTTTCATCTTTTTTGAAGCCCAAATACTTCATGAAAATGTTCGACTTTTTTAAAGCCGAAATCCTGTCGTGAAAATTTTCAACTTTTTTGAAGCCGAAATCTTTTCATGAAAATTTTCAACTTTTTTGAAGCCGAAATCTTTTCATGAAAATTTTCAACTTTTTTGAAGCCGAAATCTTTTCATGAAAATTTTCAACTTTTTTGAAGCCGAAATCTTTTCATGAAAATTTTCAACTTTTTTGAAGCCGAAATCTTTTCATGAAAATTTTCAACTTTTTAGAAGCTGAAATACTTCATGAAAATGTTCGACTTTTTTAAAGCCGAAATCCTGTCGTGAAAATTTTCAACCTTTTTGAAGCCGAAATACTTCATGAAAATGTTCTACTTTTTTAAAGCCGAAATCCTGTCGTGAAAATTTTCATCTTTTTTGAAGCCCAAATACTTCATGAAAATGTTCGACTTTTTTAAAGCCGAAATCCTGTCTTGAAAATTTTCAACTTTTTTAAAGCCCAAATACTTCATGAAAATGTTCGACTTTTTTAAAGCCGAAATCCTGTCGTGAAAATTTTCAACCTTTTTGAAGCCAAAATACTTCATGAAAATGTTCGACTTTTTTAAAGTCGAAATCCTGTCCTGAAAATTTTCAACTTTTTTGAAGCCGAAATCTTTTCATGAAAATTTTCAACTTTTTTGAAGCCGAAATCTTTTCATGAAAATTTTCAACTTTTTTGAAGCCGAAATCTTTTCATGAAAATTTTCAACTTTTTAGAAGCTGAAATACTTCATGAAAATGTTCGACTTTTTTAAAGCCGAAATCCTGTCGTGAAAATTTTCAACCTTTTTGAAGCCGAAATACTTCATGAAAATGTTCTACTTTTTTAAAGCCGAAATCCTGTCGTGAAAATTTTCATCTTTTTTGAAGCCCAAATACTTCATGAAAATGTTCGACTTTTTTAAAGCCGAAATCCTGTCTTGAAAATTTTCAACTTTTTTAAAGCCCAAATACTTCATGAAAATGTTTGACTTTTTTAAAGCCGAAATCCTGTCGTGAAAATTTTCAACCTTTTTGAAGCCGAAATACTTCATTAAAATGTTCGACTTTTTTAAAGCCGAAATCCTGTCGTGAAAATTTTCATCTTTTTTGAAGCCCAAATACTTCATGAAAATGTTCGACTTTTTTAAAGCCGAAATCCTGTCGTGAAAATTTTCAACTTTTTTGAAGCCGAAATCTTTTCATGAAAATTTTCAACTTTTTTGAAGCCGAAATCTTTTCATGAAAATTTTCAACTTTTTTGAAGCCGAAATCTTTTCATGAAAATTTTCAACTTTTTAGAAGCTGAAATACTTCATGAAAATGTTCGACTTTTTTAAAGCCGAAATCCTGTCGTGAAAATTTTCAACCTTTTTGAAGCCGAAATACTTCATGAAAATGTTCTACTTTTTTAAAGCCAAAATCCTGTCGTGAAAATTTTCATCTTTTTTGAAGCCCAAATACTTCATGAAAATGTTCGACTTTTTTAAAGCCGAAATCCTGTCTTGAAAATTTTCAACTTTTTTAAAGCCCAAATACTTCATGAAAATGTTCGACTTTTTTAAAGCCGAAATCCTGTCGTGAAAATTTTCAACCTTTTTGAAGCCGAAATACTTCATGAAAATGTTCTACTTTTTTAAAGCCGAAATCCTGTCGTGAAAATTTTCATCTTTTTTGAAGCCCAAATACTTCATGAAAATGTTCGACTTTTTTAAAGCCGAAATCCTGTCTTGAAAATTTTCAACTTTTTTAAAGCCCAAATACTTCATGAAAATGTTCGACTTTTTTAAAGCCGAAATCCTGTCGTGAAAATTTTCAACCTTTTTGAAGCCAAAATACTTCATGAAAATGTTCGACTTTTTTAAAGTCGAAATCCTGTCCTGAAAATTTTCAACTTTTTTGAAGCCGAAATCTTTTCATGAAAATTTTCAACTTTTTTGAAGCCGAAATCTTTTCATGAAAATTTTCAACTTTTTTGAAGCCGAAATCTTTTCATGAAAATTTTCAACTTTTTAGAAGCTGAAATACTTCATGAAAATGTTCGACTTTTTTAAAGCCGAAATCCTGTCGTGAAAATTTTCAACCTTTTTGAAGCCGAAATACTTCATGAAAATGTTCTACTTTTTTAAAGCCGAAATCCTGTCGTGAAAATTTTCATCTTTTTTGAAGCCCAAATACTTCATGAAAATGTTCGACTTTTTTAAAGCCGAAATCCTGTCTTGAAAATTTTCAACTTTTTTAAAGCCCAAATACTTCATGAAAATGTTTGACTTTTTTAAAGCCGAAATCCTGTCGTGAAAATTTTCAACCTTTTTGAAGCCGAAATACTTCATTAAAATGTTCGACTTTTTTAAAGCCGAAATCCTGTCGTGAAAATTTTCATCTTTTTTGAAGCCCAAATACTTCATGAAAATGTTCGACTTTTTTAAAGCCGAAATCCTGTCGTGAAAATTTTCAACTTTTTTGAAGCCGAAATCTTTTCATGAAAATTTTCAACTTTTTTGAAGCCGAAATCTTTTCATGAAAATTTTCAACTTTTTTGAAGCCGAAATCTTTTCATGAAAATTTTCAACTTTTTAGAAGCTGAAATACTTCATGAAAATGTTCGACTTTTTTAAAGCCGAAATCCTGTCGTGAAAATTTTCAACCTTTTTGAAGCCGAAATACTTCATGAAAATGTTCTACTTTTTTAAAGCCAAAATCCTGTCGTGAAAATTTTCATCTTTTTTGAAGCCCAAATACTTCATGAAAATGTTCGACTTTTTTAAAGCCGAAATCCTGTCGTGAAAATTTTCAACCTTTTTGAAGCCGAAATACTTCATGAAAATGTTCGACTTTTTTAAAGTCGAAATCCTGTCCTGAAAATTTTCAACTTTTTTGAAGCCGAAATCTTTTCATGAAAATTTTCAACTTTTTAGAAGCTGAAATACTTCATGAAAATGTTCGACTTTTTTAAAGCCGAAATCCTGTCGTGAAAATTTTCAACCTTTTTGAAGCCGAAATACTTCATGAAAATGTTCTACTTTTTTAAAGCCGAAATCCTGTCGTGAAAATTTTCATCTTTTTTGAAGCCCAAATACTTCATGAAAATGTTCGACTTTTTTAAAGCCGAAATCCTGTCTTGAAAATTTTCAACTTTTTTAAAGCCCAAATACTTCATGAAAATGTTTGACTTTTTTAGAGCCGAAATCCTGTCGTGAAAATTTTCAACCTTTTTGAAGCCGAAATACTTCATTAAAACGTTCGACTTTTTTAAAGCCGAAATCCTGTCGTGAAAATTTTCATCTTTTTTGAAGCCCAAATACTTCATGAAAATGTTCGACTTTTTTAAAGCCGAAATCCTGTCGTGAAAATTTTCAACTTTTTTGAAGCCGAAATCTTTTCATGAAAATTTTCAACTTTTTTGAAGCCGAAATCTTTTCATGAAAATTTTCAACTTTTTTGAAGCCGAAATCTTTTCATGAAAATTTTCAACTTTTTAGAAGCTGAAATACTTCATGAAAATGTTCGACTTTTTTAAAGCCGAAATCCTGTCGTGAAAATTTTCAACCTTTTTGAAGCCGAAATACTTCATGAAAATGTTCTACTTTTTTAAAGCCAAAATCCTGTCGTGAAAATTTTCATCTTTTTTGAAGCCCAAATACTTCATGAAAATGTTCGACTTTTTTAAAGCCGAAATCCTGTCTTGAAAATTTTCAACTTTTTTAAAGCCCAAATACTTCATGAAAATGTTCGACTTTTTTAAAGCCGAAATCCTGTCTTGAAAATTTTCAACCTTTTTGAAGCCGAAATACTTCATGAAAATGTTCGACTTTTTTAAAGTCGAAATCCTGTCCTGAAAATTTTCAACTTTTTTGAAGCCGAAATCTTTTCATGAAAATTTTCAACTTTTTTGAAGCCGAAATCTTTTCATGAAAATTTTCAACTTTTTTGAAGCCGAAATCTTTTCATGAAAATTTTCAACTTTTTAGAAGCTGAAATACTTCATGAAAATGTTCGACTTTTTTAAAGCCGAAATCCTGTCGTGAAAATTTTCAACCTTTTTGAAGCCGAATTACTTCATGAAAATGTTCTACTTTTTTAAAGCCGAAATCCTGTCGTGAAAATTTTCATCTTTTTTGAAGCCCAAATACTTCATGAAAATGTTCGACTTTTTTAAAGCCGAAATCCTGTCTTGAAAATTTTCAACTTTTTTAAAGCCCAAATACTTCATGAAAATGTTTGACTTTTTTAAAGCCGAAATCCTGTCGTGAAAATTTTCAACCTTTTTGAAGCCGAAATACTTCATTAAAATGTTCGACTTTTTTAAAGTCGAAATCCTGTCGTGAAAATTTTCTACTTTTTTGAAGCCCAAATACTTCATGAAAATGTTCGACTTTCTTAAAGCCGAAATCCTGTCGTGAAAATTTTCAACTTTTTTGAAGCCGAAATCTTTTCATGAAAATTTTCAACTTTTTAGAAGCTGAAATACTTCATGAAAATGTTCGACTTTTTTAAAGCCGAAATCCTGTCGTGAAAATTTTCAACTTTTTTGAAGCCGAAATCTTTTCATGAAAATTTTCAACTTTTTTGAAGCCGAAATCTTTTCATGAAAATTTTCAACTTTTTTGAAGCCGAAATCTTTTCATGAAAATTTTCAACTTTTTAGAAGCTGAAATACTTCATGAAAATGTTCGACTTTTTTAAAGCCGAAATCCTGTCGTGAAAATTTTCAACCTTTTTGAAGCCGAAATACTTCATGAAAATGTTCGACTTTTTTAAAGTCGAAATCCTGTCGTGAAAATTTTCAACTTTTTTGAAGCCCAAATACTTCATGAAAATGTTCAACTTTTTTAAAGCCGAAATCCTGTCGTGAAAATTTTCAACTTTTTTGAAGCCGAAATCTTTTCATGAAAATTTTCAACTTTTTTGAAGCCGAAATCTTTTCATGAAAATTTTCAAATTTTTTGAAGCCGAAATCTTTTCATGAAAATTTTCAACTTTTTTGAAGCTGAAATACTTCATGAAAATGTTCGACTTTTCTTAAAGCCGAAATCCTGTCGTGAAAATGTTCAACTTTTTTGAAGCCCTAATACTTCATGAAAATGTTCAACTTTTTTGAAGCCGAAATACTTCATGAAAATGTTCGACTTTTTTAAAGCCGAAATCCTGTTGTGAAAATTTGCAACCTTTTTGAAGCGGAAATACTTCATGAAAATGTTCGACTTTTTTAAAGCCGAAATCCTGTCGTGAAAATTTTCATCTTTTTTGAAGCCCAAATACTTCATGAAAATGTTCGACTTTTTTAAAGCCGAAATCCTGTCGTGAAAATTTTCAACTTTTTTGAAGCCGAAATCTTTTCATGAAAATTTTCAACTTTTTTGAAGCCGAAATCTTTTCATGAAAATTTTCAACTTTTTTGAAGCCGAAATCTTTTCATGAAAATTTTCAACTTTTTAGAAGCTGAAATACTTCATGAAAATGTTCGACTTTTTTAAAGCCGAAATCCTGTCGTGAAAATTTTCAACCTTTTTGAAGCCGAAATACTTCATGAAAATGTTCTACTTTTTTAAAGCCGAAATCCTGTCGTGAAAATTTTCATCTTTTTTGAAGCCCAAATACTTCATGAAAATGTTCGACTTTTTTAAAGCCGAAATCCTGTCTTGAAAATTTTCAACTTTTTTAAAGCCCAAATACTTCATGAAAATGTTCGACTTTTTTAAAGCCGAAATCCTGTCGTGAAAATTTTCAACCTTTTTGAAGCCGAAATACTTCATGAAAATGTTCGACTTTTTTAAAGTCGAAATCCTGTCCTGAAAATTTTCAACTTTTTTGAAGCCGAAATCTTTTCATGAAAATTTTCAACTTTTTTGAAGCCGAAATCTTTTCATGAAAATTTTCAACTTTTTTGAAGCCGAAATCTTTTCATGAAAATTTTAAACTTTTTAGAAGCTGAAATACTTCATGAAAATGTTCGACTTTTTTAAAGCCGAAATCCTGTCGTGAAAATTTTCAACCTTTTTGAAGCCGAAATACTTCATGAAAATGTTCTACTTTTTTAAAGCCGAAATCCTGTCGTGAAAATTTTCATCTTTTTTGAAGCCCAAATACTTCATGAAAATGTTCGACTTTTTTAAAGCCGAAATCCTGTCTTGAAAATTTTCAACTTTTTTAAAGCCCAAATACTTCATGAAAATGTTTGACTTTTTTAAAGCCGAAATCCTGTCGTGAAAATTTTCAACCTTTTTGAAGCCGAAATACTTCATTAAAATGTTCGACTTTTTTAAAGTCGAAATCCTGTCGTGAAAATTTTCTACTTTTTTGAAGCCCAAATACTTCATGAAAATGTTCGACTTTCTTAAAGCCGAAATCCTGTTGTGAAAATTTTCAACTTTTTTGAAGCCGAAATCTTTTCATGAAAATTTTCAACTTTTTAGAAGCTGAAATACTTCATGAAAATGTTCGACTTTTTTAAAGCCGAAATCCTGTCGTGAAAATTTTCAACTTTTTTGAAGCCGAAATCTTTTCATGAAAATTTTCAACTTTTTTGAAGCCGAAATCTTTTCATGAAAATTTTCAACTTTTTTGAAGCCGAAATCTTTTCATGAAAATTTTCAACTTTTTAGAAGCTGAAATACTTCATGAAAATGTTCGACTTTTTTAAAGCCGAAATCCTGTCGTGAAAATTTTCAACCTTTTTGAAGCCGAAATACTTCATGAAAATGTTCGACTTTTTTAAAGTCGAAATCCTGTCGTGAAAATTTTCAACTTTTTTGAAGCCCAAATACTTCATGAAAATGTTCAACTTTTTTAAAGCCGAAATCCTGTCGTGAAAATTTTCAACTTTTTTGAAGCCGAAATCTTTTCATGAAAATTTTCAACTTTTTTGAAGCCGAAATCTTTTCATGAAAATTTTCAACTTTTTTGAAGCCGAAATCTTTTCATGAAAATTTTCAACTTTTTTGAAGCCGAAATCTTTTCATGAAAATTTTCAACTTTTTAGAAGCTGAAATACTTCATGAAAATGTTCGACTTTTTTAAAGCCGAAATCCTGTCTTGAAAATTTTCAACTTTTTTAAAGCCCAAATACTTCATGAAAATGTTTGACTTTTTTAAAGCCGAAATCCTGTCGTGAAAATTTTCAACCTTTTTGAAGCCGAAATACTTCATTAAAATGTTCGACTTTTTTAAAGCCGAAATCCTGTCGTGAAAATTTTCATCTTTTTTGAAGCCCAAATACTTCATGAAAATGTTCGACTTTTTTAAAGCCGAAATCCTGTCGTGAAAATTTTCAACTTTTTTGAAGCCGAAATCTTTTCATGAAAATTTTCAACTTTTTTGAAGCCGAAATCTTTTCATGAAAATTTTCAACTTTTTTGAAGCCGAAATCTTTTCATGAAAATTTTCAACTTTTTAGAAGCTGAAATACTTCATGAAAATGTTCGACTTTTTTAAAGCCGAAATCCTGTCGTGAAAATTTTCAACCTTTTTGAAGCCGAAATACTTCATGAAAATGTTCTACTTTTTTAAAGCCAAAATCCTGTCGTGAAAATTTTCATCTTTTTTGAAGCCCAAATACTTCATGAAAATGTTCGACTTTTTTAAAGCCGAAATCCTGTCTTGAAAATTTTCAACTTTTTTAAAGCCCAAATACTTCATGAAAATGTTCGACTTTTTTAAAGCCGAAATCCTGTCGTGAAAATTTTCAACCTTTTTGAAGCCGAAATACTTCATGAAAATGTTCGACTTTTTTAAAGTCGAAATCCTGTCCTGAAAATTTTCAACTTTTTTGAAGCCGAAATCCTGTCGTGAAAATTTTCAACTTTTTTGAAGCCGAAATCTTTTCATGAAAATTTTCAACTTTTTAGAAGCTGAAATACTTCATGAAAATGTTCGACTTTTTTAAAGCCGAAATCCTGTCGTGAAAATTTTCAACTTTTTTGAAGCCGAAATCTTTTCATGAAAATTTTCAACTTTTTTGAAGCCGAAATCTTTTCATGAAAATTTTCAACTTTTTTGAAGCCGAAATCTTTTCATGAAAATTTTCAACTTTTTAGAAGCTGAAATACTTCATGAAAATGTTCGACTTTTTTAAAGCCGAAATCCTGTCTTGAAAATTTTCAACCTTTTTGAAGCCGAAATACTTCATGAAAATGTTCGACTTTTTTAAAGTCGAAATCCTGTTGTGAAAATTTTCAACTTTTTTGAAGCCCAAATACTTCATGAAAATGTTCAACTTTTTTAAAGCCGAAATCCTGTCGTGAAAATTTTCAACTTTTTTGAAGCCGAAATCTTTTCATGAAAATTTTCAACTTTTTTGAAGCCGAAATCTTTTCATGAAAATTTTCAACTTTTTTGAAGCCGAAATCTTTTCATGAAAATTTTCAAATTTTTTGAAGCCGAAATCTTTTCATGAAAATTTTCAACTTTTTTGAAGCTGAAATACTTCATGAAAATGTTTGACTTTTCTTAAAGCCGAAATCCTGTCGTGAAAATGTTCAACTTTTTTGAAGCCCAAATACTTCATGAAAATGTTCAACTTTTTTGAAGCCGAAATACTTCATGAAAATGTTCGACTTTTTTAAAGCCGAAATCCTGTTGTGAAAATTTGCAACCTTTTTGAAGCGGAAATACTTCATGAAAATGTTCGACTTTTTTAAAGCCGAAATCCTGTCGTGAAAATTTTCATCTTTTTTGAAGCCCAAATACTTCATGAAAATGTTCGACTTTTTTAAAGCCGAAATCCTGTCGTGAAAATTTTCAACTTTTTTGAAGCCGAAATCTTTTCATGAAAATTTTCAACTTTTTTGAAGCCGAAATCTTTTCATGAAAATTTTCAACTTTTTTGAAGCCGAAATCTTTTCATGAAAATTTTCAACTTTTTAGAAGCTGAAATACTTCATGAAAATGTTCGACTTTTTTAAAGCCGAAATCCTGTCGTGAAAATTTTCAACCTTTTTGAAGCCGAAATACTTCATGAAAATGTTCTACTTTTTTAAAGCCGAAATCCTGTCGTGAAAATTTTCATCTTTTTTGAAGCCGAAATACTTCATGAAAATGTTCTACTTTTTTAAAGCCGAAATCCTGTCGTGAAAATTTTCATCTTTTTTAAAGCCCAAATACTTCATGAAAATGTTCGACTTTTTTAAAGCCGAAATCCTGTCGTGAAAATTTTCAACCTTTTTGAAGCCGAAATACTTCATGAAAATGTTCGACTTTTTTAAAGTCGAAATCCTGTCCTGAAAATTTTCAACTTTTTTGAAGCCGAAATCTTTTCATGAAAATTTTCAACTTTTTTGAAGCCGAAATCTTTTCATGAAAATTTTCAACTTTTTTGAAGCCGAAATCTTTTCATGAAAATTTTAAACTTTTTAGAAGCTGAAATACTTCATGAAAATGTTCGACTTTTTTAAAGCCGAAATCCTGTCGTGAAAATTTTCAACCTTTTTGAAGCCGAAATACTTCATGAAAATGTTCTACTTTTTTAAAGCCGAAATCCTGTCGTGAAAATTTTCATCTTTTTTGAAGCCCAAATACTTCATGAAAATGTTCGACTTTTTTAAAGCCGAAATCCTGTCTTGAAAATTTTCAACTTTTTTAAAGCCCAAATACTTCATGAAAATGTTTGACTTTTTTAAAGCCGAAATCCTGTCGTGAAAATTTTCAACCTTTTTGAAGCCGAAATACTTCATTAAAATGTTCGACTTTTTTAAAGTCGAAATCCTGTCGTGAAAATTTTCTACTTTTTTGAAGCCCAAATACTTCATGAAAATGTTCGACTTTCTTAAAGCCGAAATCCTGTTGTGAAAATTTTCAACTTTTTTGAAGCCGAAATCTTTTCATGAAAATTTTCAACTTTTTAGAAGCTGAAATACTTCATGAAAATGTTCGACTTTTTTAAAGCCGAAATCCTGTCGTGAAAATTTTCAACTTTTTTGAAGCCGAAATCTTTTCATGAAAATTTTCAACTTTTTTGAAGCCGAAATCTTTTCATGAAAATTTTCAACTTTTTTGAAGCCGAAATCTTTTCATGAAAATTTTCAACTTTTTAGAAGCTGAAATACTTCATGAAAATGTTCGACTTTTTTAAAGCCGAAATCCTGTCGTGAAAATTTTCAACCTTTTTGAAGCCGAAATACTTCATGAAAATGTTCGACTTTTTTAAAGTCGAAATCCTGTCTTGAAAATTTTCAACTTTTTTGAAGCCCAAATACTTCATGAAAATGTTCAACTTTTTTAAAGCCGAAATCCTGTCGTGAAAATTTTCAACTTTTTTGAAGCCGAAATCTTTTCATGAAAATTTTCAACTTTTTTGAAGCCGAAATCTTTTCATGAAAATTTTCAACTTTTTTGAAGCCGAAATCTTTTCATGAAAATTTTCAACTTTTTTGAAGCTGAAATATTTCATGAAAATGTTCAACTTTTTTAAAGCCGAAATCCTGTCGTGAAAATTTGCAACCTTTTTGAAGCCGAAATACTTCATGAAAATGTTCGACTTTTTTAAAGCCGAAATCCTGTCGTGAAAATTTTCAACTTTTTTTAAGCCCAAATACTTCATGAAAATGTTCGACTTTTTTAAAGCCGAAATCCTGTCGTGAAAATTTTCAACTTTTTTGAAGCCGAAATATTTTCTTGAAAATTTTCAACTTTTTTGAAGCCGAAATCCTGTCGTGAAAATTTTCAACTTTTTTGAAGCCCAAATACTTCATGAAAATGTTCAACTTTTTTGAAGCCCAAATACTTCATGAAAATGTTCGACTTTTTTAAAGCCGAAATCCTGTCGTGAAAATTTGCAACCTTTTTGAAGCCGAAATACTTCATGAAAATGTTCAACTTTTTTTAAGCCCAAATACTTCATGAAAATGTTCGACTTTTTTAAAGCCGAAATCCTGTCGTGAAAATTTTCAACTTTTTTGAAGCCGAAATCTTTTCATGAAAATTTTCAACTTTTTTGAAGCTGAAATACTTCATGAAAATGTTCGACTTTTTTAAAGCCGAAATCCTGTCGTGAAAATTTTCAACTTTTTTGAAGCCGAAATACTTCATGAAAATGTTCAACTTTTTTGAAGCCGAAATACTTCATGAAAATGTTCGACTTTTTTAAAGCCGAAATCCTGTCGTGAAAATTTGCAACCTTTTTCAAGCCGAAATACTTCATGAAAATGTTCGACTTTTTTAAAGCCGAAATCCTGTCGTGAAAATTTTCAACTTTTTTGAAGCCGAAATCTTTTGATGAAAATTTTCAACTTTTTTAAAGCCGAAATCCTGTCGTGAAAATTTTCAACTTTTTTGAAGCCGAAATCTTTTCATGAAAATGTTCAACTTTTTTGAAGCCGAAATACTTCATGAAAATGTTTCGACTTTTTTAAAGCTGAAATCCTGTCGTGAGAATTTGCAACCTTTTTGATGCCGAAATACTTCATGAAAATGTTCGACTTTTTTAAAGCCGAAATCCTGTCGTGAAAATTTTCAACCTTTTTGAAGCCGAAATACTTCATGAAAATGTTCTACTTTTTTAAAGCCGAAATCCTGTCGTGAAAATTTTCATCTTTTTTGAAGCCCAAATACTTCATGAAAATGTTCGACTTTTTTAAAGCCGAAATCCTGTCTTGAAAATTTTCAACTTTTTTAAAGCCCAAATACTTCATGAAAATGTTTGACTTTTTTAAAGCCGAAATCCTGTCGTGAAAATTTTCAACCTTTTTGAAGCCGAAATACTTCATTAAAATGTTCGACTTTTTTAAAGTCGAAATCCTGTCGTGAAAATTTTCTACTTTTTTGAAGCCCAAATACTTCATGAAAATGTTCGACTTTCTTAAAGCCGAAATCCTGTCGTGAAAATTTTCAACTTTTTTGAAGCCGAAATCTTTTCATGAAAATTTTCAACTTTTTTGAAGCCGAAATCTTTTCATGAAAATTTTCAACTTTTTTGAAGCCGAAATCTTTTCATGAAAATTTTCAACTTTTTAGAAGCTGAAATACTTCATGAAAATGTTCGACTTTTTTAAAGCCGAAATCCTGTCGTGAAAATTTTCAACCTTTTTGAAGCCGAAATACTTCATGAAAATGTTCGACTTTTTTAAAGTCGAAATCCTGTCGTGAAAATTTTCAACTTTTTTGAAGCCCAAATACTTCATGAAAATGTTCAACTTTTTTAAAGCCGAAATCCTGTCGTGAAAATTTTCAACTTTTTTGAAGCCGAAATCTTTTCATGAAAATTTTCAACTTTTTTGAAGCCGAAATCTTTTCATGAAAATTTTCAACTTTTTTGAAGCCGAAATCTTTTCATGAAAATGTTCAACTTTTTTGAAGCTGAAATATTTCATGAAAATGTTCAACTTTTTTAAAGCCGAAATCCTGTCGTGAAAATTTTCAACTTTTTTGAAGCCCAAATACTTCATGAAAATGTTCAACTTTTTTGAAGCCGAAATCCTGTCGTGAAAATTTTCAACCTTTTTGAAGCCGAAATACTTCATTAAAATGTTCGACTTTTTTAAAGTCGAAATCCTGTCGTGAAAATTTTCTACTTTTTTGAAGCCCAAATACTTCATGAAAATGTTCGACTTTCTTAAAGCCGAAATCCTGTCGTGAAAATTTTCAACTTTTTTGAAGCCGAAATCTTTTCATGAAAATTTTCAACTTTTTAGAAGCTGAAATACTTCATGAAAATGTTCGACTTTTTTAAAGCCGAAATCCTGTCGTGAAAATTTTCAACTTTTTTGAAGCCGAAATCTTTTCATGAAAATTTTCAACTTTTTTGAAGCCGAAATCTTTTCATGAAAATTTTCAACTTTTTTGAAGCCGAAATCTTTTCATGAAAATTTTCAACTTTTTAGAAGCTGAAATACTTCATGAAAATGTTCGACTTTTTTAAAGCCGAAATCCTGTCTTGAAAATTTTCAACCTTTTTGAAGCCGAAATACTTCATGAAAATGTTCGACTTTTTTAAAGTCGAAATCCTGTTGTGAAAATTTTCAACTTTTTTGAAGCCCAAATACTTCATGAAAATGTTCAACTTTTTTAAAGCCGAAATCCTGTCGTGAAAATTTTCAACTTTTTTGAAGCCGAAATCTTTTCATGAAAATTTTCAACTTTTTTGAAGCCGAAATCTTTTCATGAAAATTTTCAACTTTTTTGAAGCCGAAATCTTTTCATGAAAATTTTCAAATTTTTTGAAGCCGAAATCTTTTCATGAAAATTTTCAACTTTTTTGAAGCTGAAATACTTCATGAAAATGTTCGACTTTTCTTAAAGCCGAAATCCTGTCGTGAAAATGTTCAACTTTTTTGAAGCCCAAATACTTCATGAAAATGTTCAACTTTTTTGAAGCCGAAATACTTCATGAAAATGTTCGACTTTTTTAAAGCCGAAATCCTGTTGTGAAAATTTGCAACCTTTTTGAAGCGGAAATACTTCATGAAAATGTTCGACTTTTTTAAAGCCGAAATCCTGTCGTGAAAATTTTCATCTTTTTTGAAGCCCAAATACTTCATGAAAATGTTCGACTTTTTTAAAGCCGAAATCCTGTCGTGAAAATTTTCAACTTTTTTGAAGCCGAAATCTTTTCATGAAAATTTTCAACTTTTTTGAAGCCGAAATCTTTTCATGAAAATTTTCAACTTTTTTGAAGCCGAAATCTTTTCATGAAAATTTTCAACTTTTTAGAAGCTGAAATACTTCATGAAAATGTTCGACTTTTTTAAAGCCGAAATCCTGTCGTGAAAATTTTCAACCTTTTTGAAGCCGAAATACTTCATGAAAATGTTCTACTTTTTTAAAGCCGAAATCCTGTCGTGAAAATTTTCATCTTTTTTGAAGCCGAAATACTTCATGAAAATGTTCTACTTTTTTAAAGCCGAAATCCTGTCGTGAAAATTTTCATCTTTTTTAAAGCCCAAATACTTCATGAAAATGTTCGACTTTTTTAAAGCCGAAATCCTGTCGTGAAAATTTTCAACCTTTTTGAAGCCGAAATACTTCATGAAAATGTTCTACTTTTTTAAAGCCGAAATCCTGTCGTGAAAATTTTCATCTTTTTTGAAGCCCAAATACTTCATGAAAATGTTCGACTTTTTTAAAGCCGAAATCCTGTCTTGAAAATTTTCAACTTTTTTAAAGCCCAAATACTTCATGAAAATGTTTGACTTTTTTAAAGCCGAAATCCTGTCGTGAAAATTTTCAACCTTTTTGAAGCCGAAATACTTCATTAAAATGTTCGACTTTCTTAAAGCCGAAATCCTGTTGTGAAAATTTTCAACTTTTTTGAAGCCGAAATCTTTTCATGAAAATTTTCAACTTTTTAGAAGCTGAAATACTTCATGAAAATGTTCGACTTTTTTAAAGCCGAAATCCTGTCGTGAAAATTTTCAACTTTTTTGAAGCCGAAATCTTTTCATGAAAATTTTCAACTTTTTTGAAGCCGAAATCTTTTCATGAAAATTTTCAACTTTTTTGAAGCCGAAATCTTTTCATGAAAATTTTCAACTTTTTAGAAGCTGAAATACTTCATGAAAATGTTCGACTTTTTTAAAGCCGAAATCCTGTCGTGAAAATTTTCAACCTTTTTGAAGCCGAAATACTTCATGAAAATGTTCGACTTTTTTAAAGTCGAAATCCTGTCTTGAAAATTTTCAACTTTTTTGAAGCCCAAATACTTCATGAAAATGTTCAACTTTTTTAAAGCCGAAATCCTGTCGTGAAAATTATCAACTTTTTTGAAGCCGAAATCTTTTCATGAAAATTTTCAACTTTTTTGAAGCCGAAATCTTTTCATGAAAATTTTCAACTTTTTTGAAGCCGAAATCTTTTCATGAAAATTTTCAACTTTTTTGAAGCTGAAATATTTCATGAAAATGTTCAACTTTTTTAAAGCCGAAATCCTGTCGTGAAAATTTGCAACCTTTTTGAAGCCGAAATACTTCATGAAAATGTTCGACTTTTTTAAAGCCGAAATCCTGTCGTGAAAATTTTCAACTTTTTTTAAGCCCAAATACTTCATGAAAATGTTCGACTTTTTTAAAGCCGAAATCCTGTCGTGAAAATTTTCAACTTTTTTGAAGCCGAAATATTTTCTTGAAAATTTTCAACTTTTTTGAAGCCGAAATCCTGTCGTGAAAATTTTCAACTTTTTTGAAGCCCAAATACTTCATGAAAATGTTCAACTTTTTTGAAGCCCAAATACTTCATGAAAATGTTCGACTTTTTTAAAGCCGAAATCCTGTCGTGAAAATTTGCAACCTTTTTGAAGCCGAAATACTTCATGAAAATGTTCGACTTTTTTAAAGCCGAAATCCTGTCGTGAAAATGTTCAACTTTTTTTAAGCCCAAATACTTCATGAAAATGTTCGACTTTTTTAAAGCCGAAATCCTGTCGTGAAAATTTTCAACTTTTTTGAAGCCGAAATCTTTTCATGAAAATTTTCAACTTTTTTGAAGCTGAAATACTTCATGAAAATGTTCGACTTTTTTAAAGCCGAAATCCTGTCGTGAAAATTTTCAACTTTTTTGAAGCCGAAATACTTCATGAAAATGTTCAACTTTTTTGAAGCCGAAATCCTGTCTTGAAAATTTTCAACTTTTTTGAAGCCCAAATACTTCATGAAAATGTTCAACTTTTTTAAAGCCGAAATCCTGTCGTGAAAATTTTCAACTTTTTTGAAGCCGAAATCTTTTCATGAAAATTTTCAACTTTTTTGAAGCCGAAATCTTTTCATGAAAATTTTCAACTTTTTTGAAGCCGAAATCTTTTCATGAAAATTTTCAACTTTTTTGAAGCTGAAATATTTCATGAAAATGTTCAACTTTTTTAAAGCCGAAATCCTGTCGTGAAAATTTTCAACTTTTTTGAAGCCGAAATCTTTTCATGAAAATTTTCAACTTTTTTGAAGCCGAAATCTTTTCATGAAAATTTTCAACTTTTTTGAAGCCGAAATCTTTTCATGAAAATTTTCAACTTTTTTGAAGCTGAAATATTTCATGAAAATGTTCAACTTTTTTAAAGCCGAAATCCTGTCGTGAAAATTTGCAACCTTTTTGAAGCCGAAATACTTCATGAAAATGTTCGACTTTTTTAAAGCCGAAATCCTGTCGTGAAAATTTTCAACTTTTTTTAAGCCCAAATACTTCATGAAAATGTTCGACTTTTTTAAAGCCGAAATCCTGTCGTGAAAATTTTCAACTTTTTTGAAGCCGAAATATTTTCTTGAAAATTTTCAACTTTTTTGAAGCCGAAATCCTGTCGTGAAAATTTTCAACTTTTTTGAAGCCCAAATACTTCATGAAAATGTTCAACTTTTTTGAAGCCCAAATACTTCATGAAAATGTTCGACTTTTTTAAAGCCGAAATCCTGTCGTGAAAATTTGCAACCTTTTTGAAGCCGAAATACTTCATGAAAATGTTCGACTTTTTTAAAGCCGAAATCCTGTCGTGAAAATGTTCAACTTTTTTTAAGCCCAAATACTTCATGAAAATGTTCGACTTTTTTAAAGCCGAAATCCTGTCGTGAAAATTTTCAACTTTTTTGAAGCCGAAATCTTTTCATGAAAATTTTCAACTTTTTTGAAGCTGAAATACTTCATGAAAATGTTCGACTTTTTTAAAGCCGAAATCCTGTCGTGAAAATTTTCAACTTTTTTGAAGCCGAAATACTTCATGAAAATGTTCAACTTTTTTGAAGCCGAAATACTTCATGAAAATGTTCGACTTTTTTAAAGCCGAAATCCTGTCGTGAAAATTTGCAACCTTTTTCAAGCCGAAATACTTCATGAAAATGTTCGACTTTTTTAAAGCCGAAATCCTGTCGTGAAAATTTTCAACTTTTTTGAAGCCGAAATCTTTTGATGAAAATTTTCAACTTTTTTAAAGCCGAAATCCTGTCGTGAAAATTTTCAACTTTTTTGAAGCCGAAATCTTTTCATGAAAATGTTCAACTTTTTTGAAGCCGAAATACTTCATGAAAATGTTTCGACTTTTTTAAAGCTGAAATCCTGTCGTGAGAATTTGCAACCTTTTTGATGCCGAAATACTTCATGAAAATGTTCGACTTTTTTAAAGCCGAAATCCTGTCGTGAAAATTTTCAACCTTTTTGAAGCCGAAATACTTCATGAAAATGTTCTACTTTTTTAAAGCCGAAATCCTGTCGTGAAAATTTTCATCTTTTTTGAAGCCCAAATACTTCATGAAAATGTTCGACTTTTTTAAAGCCGAAATCCTGTCTTGAAAATTTTCAACTTTTTTAAAGCCCAAATACTTCATGAAAATGTTTGACTTTTTTAAAGCCGAAATCCTGTCGTGAAAATTTTCAACCTTTTTGAAGCCGAAATACTTCATTAAAATGTTCGACTTTTTTAAAGTCGAAATCCTGTCGTGAAAATTTTCTACTTTTTTGAAGCCCAAATACTTCATGAAAATGTTCGACTTTCTTAAAGCCGAAATCCTGTCGTGAAAATTTTCAACTTTTTTGAAGCCGAAATCTTTTCATGAAAATTTTCAACTTTTTTGAAGCCGAAATCTTTTCATGAAAATTTTCAACTTTTTTGAAGCCGAAATCTTTTCATGAAAATTTTCAACTTTTTAGAAGCTGAAATACTTCATGAAAATGTTCGACTTTTTTAAAGCCGAAATCCTGTCGTGAAAATTTTCAACCTTTTTGAAGCCGAAATACTTCATGAAAATGTTCGACTTTTTTAAAGTCGAAATCCTGTCGTGAAAATTTTCAACTTTTTTGAAGCCCAAATACTTCATGAAAATGTTCAACTTTTTTAAAGCCGAAATCCTGTCGTGAAAATTTTCAACTTTTTTGAAGCCGAAATCTTTTCATGAAAATTTTCAACTTTTTTGAAGCCGAAATCTTTTCATGAAAATTTTCAACTTTTTTGAAGCCGAAATCTTTTCATGAAAATGTTCAACTTTTTTGAAGCTGAAATATTTCATGAAAATGTTCAACTTTTTTAAAGCCGAAATCCTGTCGTGAAAATTTTCAACTTTTTTGAAGCCCAAATACTTCATGAAAATGTTCAACTTTTTTGAAGCCGAAATACTTCATGAAAATGTTCGACTTTTTTAAAGCCGAAATCCTGTCGTGAAAATTTGCAACCTTTTTGAAGCCAAAATACTTCATGAAAATGTTCGACTTTTTTAAAGCCGAAATCCTGTCGTGAAAATTTGCAACCTTTTTGAAGCCGAAATACTTCATGAAAATGTTCGACTTTTTTGAAGTCGAAATCCTGTCGTGAAAATTTTCATCTTTTTTGAAGCCGAAATCTTTTCATGAAAATTTTCAACTTTTTTGAAGCCGAAATCTTTTCATGAAAATTTTCAACTTTTTTGAAGCTGAAATACTTCATGAAAATGTTCGACTTTTTTAAAGCCGAAATCCTGTCGTGAAAATTTTCAACTTTTTTGAAGCCCATATACTTCATGAAAATGTTCAACTTTTTTGAAGCCGAAATACTTTATGAAAATGTTCGACTTTTTTAAAGCCGAAATCCTGTCGTGAAAATTTTCAACATTTTTGAAGCCGAAATACTTCATGAAAATGTTCGACTTTTTTAAAGCCGAAATCCTGTCGTGAAAATTTTCAACTTTTTTGAAGCCCAAATACTTCATGAAAATGTTCGACTTTTTTGAAGCCGAAATCCTGTCGTGAAAATTTGCAACCTTTTTGAAGCCGAAATATTTCATGAAAATGTTCGACTTTTTTAAAGCCGAAATCTTGTCGTGAAAATTTTCATCTTTTTTGAAGCCCAAATACTTCATGAAAATGTTCGACTTTTTTAAAGCCGAAATCCTGTCGACAAAATTTTCAACTTTTTTGAAGCCGAAATCTTTTCTTGAAAATTTTCAACTTTTTTGAAGCCGAAATCTTTTCATGAAAATTTTCAACTTTTTAGAAGCTGAAATACTTCATGAAAATGTTCGACTTTTTTAAAGCCAAAATCCTGTCGTGAAAATTTTCAACTTTTTTGAAGCCGAAATCTTTTCATGAAAATTTTCAACTTTTTTGAAGCTGAAATACTTCATGAAAATGTTCGACTTTTTTAAAGCCGAAATCCTGTCGTGAAAATTTTCAACTTTTTTGAAGCCGAAATACTTCATGAAAATGTTCAACTTTTTTGAAGCCGAAATACTTCATGAAAATGTTCGACTTTTTTAAAGCCGAAATCCTGTCGTGAAAATTTGCAACCTTTTTCAAGCCGAAATACTTCATGAAAATGTTCGACTTTTTTAAAGCCGAAATCCTGTCGTGAAAATTTTCAACTTTTTTGAAGCCGAAATCTTTTGATGAAAATTTTCAACTTTTTTAAAGCCGAAATCCTGTCGTGAAAATTTTCAACTTTTTTGAAGCCGAAATCTTTTCATGAAAATGTTCAACTTTTTTGAAGCCGAAATACTTCATGAAAATGTTTCGACTTTTTTAAAGCTGAAATCCTGTCGTGAGAATTTGCAACCTTTTTGATGCCGAAATACTTCATGAAAATGTTCGACTTTTTTAAAGCCGAAATCCTGTCGTGAAAATTTTCAACCTTTTTGAAGCCGAAATACTTCATGAAAATGTTCTACTTTTTTAAAGCCGAAATCCTGTCGTGAAAATTTTCATCTTTTTTGAAGCCCAAATACTTCATGAAAATGTTCGACTTTTTTAAAGCCGAAAACCTGTCTTGAAAATTTTCAACTTTTTTAAAGCCCAAATACTTCTTGAAAATGTTTGACTTTTTTAAAGCCGAAATCCTGTCGTGAAAATTTTCAACCTTTTTGAAGCCGAAATACTTCATTAAAATGTTCGACTTTTTTAAAGTCGAAATCCTGTCGTGAAAATTTTCTACTTTTTTGAAGCCCAAATACTTCATGAAAATGTTCGACTTTCTTAAAGCCGAAATCCTGTCTTGAAAATTTTCAACTTTTTTAAAGCCCAAATACTTCATGAAAATGTTTGACTTTTTTAAAGCCGAAATCCTGTCGTGAAAATTTTCAACCTTTTTGAAGCCGAAATACTTCATTAAAATGTTCGACTTTTTTAAAGTCGAAATCCTGTCGTGAAAATTTTCTACTTTTTTGAAGCCCAAATACTTCATGAAAATGTTCGACTTTCTTAAAGCCGAAATCCTGTCGTGAAAATTTTCAACTTTTTTGAAGCCGAAATCTTTTCATGAAAATTTTCAACTTTTTTGAAGCCGAAATCTTTTCATGAAAATTTTCAACTTTTTTGAAGCCGAAATCTTTTCATGAAAATTTTCAACTTTTTAGAAGCTGAAATACTTCATGAAAATGTTCGACTTTTTTAAAGCCGAAATCCTGTCGTGAAAATTTTCAACCTTTTTGAAGCCGAAATACTTCATGAAAATGTTCGACTTTTTTAAAGTCGAAATCCTGTCGTGAAAATTTTCAACTTTTTTGAAGCCCAAATACTTCATGAAAATGTTCAACTTTTTTAAAGCCGAAATCCTGTCGTGAAAATTTTCAACTTTTTTGAAGCCGAAATCTTTTCATGAAAATTTTCAACTTTTTTGAAGCCGAAATCTTTTCATGAAAATTTTCAACTTTTTTGAAGCCGAAATCTTTTCATGAAAATGTTCAACTTTTTTGAAGCTGAAATATTTCATGAAAATGTTCAACTTTTTTAAAGCCGAAATCCTGTCGTGAAAATTTTCAACTTTTTTGAAGCCCAAATACTTCATGAAAATGTTCAACTTTTTTGAAGCCGAAATACTTCATGAAAATGTTCGACTTTTTTAAAGCCGAAATCCTGTCGTGAAAATTTGCAACCTTTTTGAAGCCAAAATACTTCATGAAAATGTTCGACTTTTTTAAAGCCGAAATCCTGTCGTGAAAATTTGCAACCTTTTTGAAGCCGAAATACTTCATGAAAATGTTCGACTTTTTTGAAGTCGAAATCCTGTCGTGAAAATTTTCATCTTTTTTGAAGCCGAAATCTTTTCATGAAAATTTTCAACTTTTTTGAAGCCGAAATCTTTTCATGAAAATTTTCAACTTTTTTGAAGCTGAAATACTTCATGAAAATGTTCGACTTTTTTAAAGCCGAAATCCTGTCGTGAAAATTTTCAACTTTTTTGAAGCCGAAATACTTCATGAAAATGTTCGACTTTTTTAAAGCCGAAATCCTGTCGTGAAAATTTTCAACTTTTTTGAAGCCCAAATACTTCATGAAAATGTTCGACTTTTTTGAAGCCGAAATCCTGTCGTGAAAATTTGCAACCTTTTTGAAGCCGAAATATTTCATGAAAATGTTCGACTTTTTTAAAGCCGAAATCTTGTCGTGAAAATTTTCATCTTTTTTGAAGCCCAAATACTTCATGAAAATGTTCGACTTTTTTAAAGCCGAAATCCTGTCGTGAAAATTTTCAACTTTTTTGAAGCCGAAATCTTTTCTTGAAAATTTTCAACTTTTTTGAAGCCGAAATCTTTTCATGAAAATTTTCAACTTTTTAGAAGCTGAAATACTTCATGAAAATGTTCGACTTTTTTAAAGCCAAAATCCTGTCGTGAAAATTTTCAACTTTTTTGAAGCCGAAATCTTTTCATGAAAATTTTCAACTTTTTTGAAGCTGAAATACTTCATGAAAATGTTCGACTTTTTTAAAGCCGAAATCCTGTCGTGAAAATTTTCAACTTTTTTGAAGCCGAAATACTTCATGAAAATGTTCAACTTTTTTGAAGCCGAAATACTTCATGAAAATGTTCGACTTTTTTAAAGCCGAAATCCTGTCGTGAAAATTTGCAACCTTTTTCAAGCCGAAATACTTCATGAAAATGTTCGACTTTTTTAAAGCCGAAATCCTGTCGTGAAAATTTTCAACTTTTTTGAAGCCGAAATCTTTTGATGAAAATTTTCAACTTTTTTAAAGCCGAAATCCTGTCGTGAAAATTTTCAACTTTTTTGAAGCCGAAATCTTTTCATGAAAATGTTCAACTTTTTTGAAGCCGAAATACTTCATGAAAATGTTTCGACTTTTTTAAAGCTGAAATCCTGTCGTGAGAATTTGCAACCTTTTTGATGCCGAAATACTTCATGAAAATGTTCGACTTTTTTAAAGCCGAAATCCTGTCGTGAAAATTTTCAACCTTTTTGAAGCCGAAATACTTCATGAAAATGTTCTACTTTTTTAAAGCCGAAATCCTGTCGTGAAAATTTTCATCTTTTTTGAAGCCCAAATACTTCATGAAAATGTTCGACTTTTTTAAAGCCGAAATCCTGTCTTGAAAATTTTCAACTTTTTTAAAGCCCAAATACTTCTTGAAAATGTTTGACTTTTTTAAAGCCGAAATCCTGTCGTGAAAATTTTCAACTTTTTTGAAGCCGAAATACTTCATTAAAATGTTCGACTTTTTTAAAGTCGAAATCCTGTCGTGAAAATTTTCTACTTTTTTGAAGCCCAAATACTTCATGAAAATGTTCGACTTTCTTAAAGCCGAAATCCTGTCGTGAAAATTTTCAACTTTTTTGAAGCCGAAATCTTTTCATGAAAATTTTCAACTTTTTTGAAGCCGAAATCTTTTCATGAAAATTTTCAACTTTTTTGAAGCCGAAATCTTTTCATGAAAATTTTCAACTTTTTAGAAGCTGAAATACTTCATGAAAATGTTCGACTTTTTTAAAGCCGAAATCCTGTCGTGAAAATTTTCAACCTTTTTGAAGCCGAAATACTTCATGAAAATGTTCGACTTTTTTAAAGTCGAAATCCTGTCGTGAAAATTTTCAACTTTTTTGAAGCCCAAATACTTCATGAAAATGTTCAACTTTTTTAAAGCCGAAATCCTGTCGTGAAAATTTTCAACTTTTTTGAAGCCGAAATCTTTTCATGAAAATTTTCAACTTTTTTGAAGCCGAAATCTTTTCATGAAAATTTTCAACTTTTTTGAAGCCGAAATCTTTTCATGAAAATGTTCAACTTTTTTGAAGCTGAAATATTTCATGAAAATGTTCAACTTTTTTAAAGCCGAAATCCTGTCGTGAAAATTTTCAACTTTTTTGAAGCCCAAATACTTCATGAAAATGTTCAACTTTTTTGAAGCCGAAATACTTCATGAAAATGTTCGACTTTTTTAAAGCCGAAATCCTGTCGTGAAAATTTGCAACCTTTTTGAAGCCAAAATACTTCATGAAAATGTTCGACTTTTTTAAAGCCGAAATCCTGTCGTGAAAATTTGCAACCTTTTTGAAGCCGAAATACTTCATGAAAATGTTCGACTTTTTTGAAGTCGAAATCCTGTCGTGAAAATTTTCATCTTTTTTGAAGCCGAAATCTTTTCATGAAAATTTTCAACTTTTTTGAAGCCGAAATCTTTTCATGAAAATGTTCAACTTTTTTGAAGCTGAAATACTTCATGAAAATGTTCGACTTTTTTAAAGCCGAAATCCTGTCGTGAAAATTTTCAACTTTTTTGAAGCCCATATACTTCATGAAAATGTTCAACTTTTTTGAAGCCGAAATACTTTATGAAAATGTTCGACTTTTTTAAAGCCGAAATCCTGTCGTGAAAATTTTCAACATTTTTGATGCCGAAATACTTCATGAAAATGTTCGACTTTTTTAAAGCCGAAATCCTGTCGTGAAAATTTTCAACTTTTTTGAAGCCCAAATACTTCATGAAAATGTTCGACTTTTTTGAAGCCGAAATCCTGTCGTGAAAATTTGCAACCTTTTTGAAGCCGAAATATTTCATGAAAATGTTCGACTTTTTTAAAGCCGAAATCTTGTCGTGAAAATTTTCATCTTTTTTGAAGCCCAAATACTTCATGAAAATGTTCGACTTTTTTAAAGCCGAAATCCTGTCGTGAAAATTTTCAACTTTTTTGAAGCCGAAATCTTTTCTTGAAAATTTTCAACTTTTTTGAAGCCGAAATCTTTTCATGAAAATTTTCAACTTTTTAGAAGCTGAAATACTTCATGAAAATGTTCGACTTTTTTAAAGCCAAAATCCTGTCGTGAAAATTTTCAACTTTTTTGAAGCCGAAATCTTTTCATGAAAATTTTCAACTTTTTTGAAGCCGAAATCTTTTCATGAAAATTTTCAACTTTTTAGAAGCTGAAATACTTCATGAAAATGTTCGACTTTTTTAAAGCCGAAATCCTGTCGTGAAAATTTTCAACTTTTATGAAGCCGAAATCTTTTCATGAAAATTTTCAACTTTTTTGAAGCCGAAATCTTTTCATGAAAATTTTCAACTTTTTTGAAGCTGAAATACTTCATGAAAATGTTCGACTTTTTTAAAGCCGAAATCCTGTCGTGAAAATTTTCAACTTTTTTGAAGCCCAAATACTTCATGAAAATGTTCAACTTTTTTGAAGCCGAAATACTTCATGAAAATGTTCGACTTTTTTAAAGCCGAAATCCTGTCGTGAAAATTTGCAACCTTTTTGCAGCCAAAATACTTCATGAAAATGTTCGACTTTTTTAAAGCCGAAATCCTGTCGTGAAAATTTTCAACTTTTTTGAAGCCCAAATACTTCATGAAAATGTTCGACTTTTTTAAAGCCGAAATCCTGTCGTGAAAATTTGCAACCTTTTTGAAGCCGAAATACTTCATGAAAATGTTCGACTTTTTTAAAGCCGAAATCCTGTCGTGAAAATTTTCATCTTTTTTGAAGCCGAAATCTTTTCATGAAAATTTTCAACTTTTTTGAAGCCGAAATCTTTTCATGAAAATTTTCAACTTTTTTGAAGCTGAAATACTTCATGAAAATGTTCGACTTTTTTAAAGCCGAAATCCTGTCGTGAAAATTTTCAACTTTATTGAAGCCCATATACTTCATGAAAATGTTCAACTTTTTTGAAGCCGAAATACTTTATGAAAATGTTCGACTTTTTTAAAGCCGAAATCCTGTCGTGAAAATTTTCAACATTTTTGAAGCCGAAATACTTCATGAAAATGTTCGACTTTTTTAAAGCCGAAATCCTGTCGTGAAAATTTTCAACTTTTTTGAAGCCCAAATACTTCATGAAAATGTTCAACTTTTTTGAAGCCGAAATACTTCATGAAAATGTTCGACTTTTTTAAAGCCGAAATCCTGTCGTGAAAATTTGCAACCTTTTTGGAGACGAAATACTTCATGAAAATGTTCGACTTTTTTAAAGCCGAAATCCTGTCGTGAAAATTTTCATCTTTTTTGAAGCCCAAATACTTCATGAAAATGTTCGACTTTTTTAAAGCCGAAATCCTGTCGTGAAAATTTTCAACTTTTTTGAAGCTGAAATCTTTTCATGAAAATGTTCGACTTTTTTGAAGCCGAAATCTTTTCATGAAAATTTTCAACTTTTTTGAAGCTGAAATACTTCATGAAAATGTTCGACTTTTTTAAAGCCGAAATCCTGTCGTGAAAATTTTAAAATTTTTTGAAGCCGAAATACTTCATGAAAATGTTCGACTTTTTTAAAGCCGAAATCCTGTCGTGAAAATTTGCAACCTTTTTGAAGCCGAAATACTTCATGAAAATGTTCGACTTTTTTAAAGCCGAAATCCTGTCGTGAAAATTTTCATCTTTTTTGAAGCCGAAATCTTTTCATGAAAATTTTCAACTTTTTTGAAGCCGAAATCTTTTCATGAAAATTTTCAACTTTTTTGAAGCTGAAATACTTCATGAAAATGTTCGACTTTTTTAAAGCCGAAATCCTGTCGTGAAAATTTTCAACTTTATTGAAGCCCATATACTTCATGAAAATGTTCAACTTTTTTGAAGCCGAAATACTTTATGAAAATGTTCGACTTTTTTAAAGCCGAAATCCTGTCGTGAAAATTTTCAACATTTTTGAAGCCGAAATACTTCATGAAAATGTTCGACTTTTTTAAAGCCGAAATCCTGTCGTGAAAATTTTCAACTTTTTTGAAGCCCAAATACTTCATGAAAATGTTCAACTTTTTTGAAGCCGAAATACTTCATGAAAATGTTCGACTTTTTTGAAGCCGAAATCCTGTCGTGAAAATTTGCAACCTTTTTGGAGACGAAATACTTCATGAAAATGTTCGACTTTTTTAAAGCCGAAATCCTGTCGTGAAAATTTTCATCTTTTTTGAAGCCCAAATACTTCATGAAAATGTTCGACTTTTTTAAAGCCGAAATCCTGTCGTGAAAATTTTCAACTTTTTTGAAGCTGAAATCTTTTCATGAAAATGTTCGACTTTTTTGAAGCCGAAATCTTTTCATGAAAATTTTCAACTTTTTTGAAGCTGAAATACTTCATGAAAATGTTCGACTTTTTTAAAGCCGAAATCCTGTCGTGAAAATTTTCAACTTTTTTGAAGCCCAAATACTTCATGAAAATGTTCAACTTTTTTGAAGCCGAAATACTTCATGAAAATGTTCGACTTTTTTAAAGCCGAAATCCTGTCGTGAAAATTTGCAACCTTTTTGGAGACGAAATACTTCATGAAAATGTTCGACTTTTTTAAAGCCGAAATCCTGTCGTGAAAATTTTCATCTTTTTTGAAGCCCAAATACTTCATGAAAATGTTCGACTTTTTTAAAGCCGAAATCCTGTCGTGAAAATTTTCAACTTTTTTGAAGCTGAAATCTTTTCATGAAAATGTTCGACTTTTTTGAAGCCGAAATCTTTTCATGAAAATTTTCAACTTTTTTGAAGCTGAAATACTTCATGAAAATGTTCGACTTTTTTAAAGCCGAAATCCTGTCGTGAAAATTTTAAACTTTTTTGAAGCCGAAATACTTCATGAAAATGTTCGACTTTTTTAAAGCCGAAATCCTGTCGTGAAAATTTGCAACCTTTTTGAAGCCGAAATACTTCATGAAAATGTTCGACTTTTTTAAAGCCGAAATCCTGTCGTGAAAATTTTCATCTTTTTTGAAGCCGAAATCTTTTCATGAAAATTTTCAACTTTTTTGAAGCCGAAATCTTTTCATGAAAATTTTCAACTTTTTTGAAGCTGAAATACTTCATGAAAATGTTCGACTTTTTTAAAGCCGAAATCCTGTCGTGAAAATTTTCAACTTTATTGAAGCCCATATACTTCATGAAAATGTTCAACTTTTTTGAAGCCGAAATACTTTATGAAAATGTTCGACTTTTTTAAAGCCGAAATCCTGTCGTGAAAATTTTCAACATTTTTGAAGCCGAAATACTTCATGAAAATGTTCGACTTTTTTAAAGCCGAAATCCTGTCGTGAAAATTTTCAACTTTTTTGAAGCCCAAATACTTCATGAAAATGTTCGACTTTTTTAAAGCCGAAATCCTGTCGTGAAAATTTGCAACCTTTTTGGAGACGAAATACTTCATGAAAATGTTCGACTTTTTTAAAGCCGAAATCCTGTCGTGAAAATTTTCATCTTTTTTGAAGCCCAAATACTTCATGAAAATGTTCGACTTTTTTAAAGCCGAAATCCTGTCGTGAAAATTTTCAACTTTTTTGAAGCTGAAATCTTTTCATGAAAATGTTCGACTTTTTTGAAGCCGAAATCTTTTCATGAAAATTTTCAACTTTTTTGAAGCTGAAATACTTCATGAAAATGTTCGACTTTTTTAAAGCCGAAATCCTGTCGTGAAAATTTTAAACTTTTTTGAAGCCGAAATACTTCATGAAAATGTACAACTTTTTTGAAGCCGAAATACTTCATGAAAATGTTCGACTTTTTTGAAGCCGAAATACTTCATGAAAATGTTCGACTTTTTTAAATCCGAAATCCTGTCGTGAAAATTTTCAACCTTTTTGAAGCCGAAATACTTCATGAAAATGTTCGACTTTTTTAAAGCCGAAATCCTGTCGTGAAAATTTTCAACTTTTTTGAAGCCCAAATACTTCATGAAAATGTTCAACTTTTTTGAAGCCGAAATACTTCATGAAAATGTTCGACTTTTTTAAAGCCGAAATCCTGTCGTGAAAATTTTCAACTTTTTTGAAGCCGAAATCTTTTCATGAAAATGTTCGACTTTTTTGAAGCCGAAATCTTTTCATGAAAATTTTCAACTTTTTTGAAGCTGAAATACTTCATGAAAATGTTCGACTTTTTTAAAGCCGAAATCCTGTCGTGAAAATTTTCAACTTTTTTGAAGCTGAAATCTTTTCATGAAAATGTTCGACTTTTTTGAAGCCGAAATCTTTTCATGAAAATTTTCAACTTTTTTGAAGCTGAAATACTTCATGAAAATGTTCGACTTTTTTAAAGCCGAAATCCTGTCGTGAAAATTTTCAACTTTTTTGAAGCCCAAATACTTCATGAAAATGTTCGACTTTTTTAAAGCCGAAATCCTGTCGTGAAAATTTGCAACCTTTTTGAAGCCGAAATACTTCATGAAAATGTTCGACTTTTTTAAAGCCGAAATCCTGTCGTGAAAATTTTCATCTTTTTTGAAGCCGAAATCTTTTCATGAAAATTTTCAACTTTTTTGAAGCCGAAATCTTTTCATGAAAATTTTCAACTTTTTTGAAGCTGAAATACTTCATGAAAATGTTCGACTTTTTTAAAGCCGAAATACTGTCGTGAAAATTTTCAACTTTATTGAAGCCCATATACTTCATGAAAATGTTCAACTTTTTTGAAGCCGAAATACTTTATGAAAATGTTCGACTTTTTTAAAGCCGAAATCCTGTCGTGAAAATTTTCAACATTTTTGAAGCCGAAATACTTCATGAAAATGTTCGACTTTTTTAAAGCCGAAATCCTGTCGTGAAAATTTTCAACTTTTTTGAAGCCCAAATACTTCATGAAAATTTTCAACTTTTTTGAAGCCGAAATACTTCATGAAAATGTTCGACTTTTTTAAAGCCGAAATCCTGTCGTGAAAATTTGCAACCTTTTTGGAGACGAAATACTTCATGAAAATGTTCGACTTTTTTAAAGCCGAAATCCTGTCGTGAAAATTTTCATCTTTTTTGAAGCCCAAATACTTCATGAAAATGTTCGACTTTTTTAAAGCCGAAATCCTGTCGTGAAAATTTTCAACTTTTTTGAAGCTGAAATCTTTTCATGAAAATGTTCGACTTTTTTGAAGCCGAAATCTTTTCATGAAAATTTTCAACTTTTTTGAAGCTGAAATACTTCATGAAAATGTTCGACTTTTTTAAAGCCGAAATCCTGTCGTGAAAATTTTAAACTTTTTTGAAGCCGAAATACTTCATGAAAATGTTCAACTTTTTTGAAGCCGAAATACTTCATGAAAATGTTCGACTTTTTTAAATCCGAAATCCTGTCGTGAAAATTTTCAACCTTTTTGAAGCCGAAATACTTCATGAAAATGTTCGACTTTTTTAAAGCCGAAATCCTGTCGTGAAAATTTTCAACTTTTTTGAAGCCCAAATACTTCATGAAAATGTTCAACTTTTTTGAAGCCGAAATACTTCATGAAAATGTTCGACTTTTTTAAAGCCGAAATCCTGTCGTGAAAATTTTCAACTTTTTTGAAGCCGAAATCTTTTCATGAAAATGTTCGACTTTTTTGAAGCCGAAATCTTTTCATGAAAATTTTCAACTTTTTTGAAGCTGAAATACTTCATGAAAATGTTCGAATTTTTTAAAGCCGAAATCCTGTCGTGAAAATTTTCAACTTTTTTGAAGCTGAAATCTTTTCATGAAAATGTTCGACTTTTTTGAAGCCGAAATCTTTTCATGAAAATTTTCAACTTTTTTGAAGCTGAAATACTTCATGAAAATGTTCGACTTTTTTAAAGCCGAAATCCTGTCGTGAAAATTTTCAACTTTTTTGAAGCCGAAATCTTTTCATGAAAATTTTCAACTTTTTTGAAGCCGAAATCTTTTCATGAAAATTTTCAACTTTTTTGAAGCCGAAATCTTTTCATGAAAATTTTCAACTTTTTAGAAGCTGAATTACTTCATGAAAATGTTCGACTTTTTTAAAGCCGAAATCCTGTCGTGAAAATTTTCAACTTTTTTGAAGCCGAAATCTTTTCATGAAAATTTTCAACTTTTTTGAAGCCGAAATCTTTTCATGAAAATTTTCAACTTTTTTGAAGCTGAAATACTTCATGAAAATGTTCGACTTTTTTAAAGCCGAAATCCTGTCGTGAAAATTTTCAACTTTATTGAAGCCCATATACTTCATGAAAATGTTCAACTTTTTTGAAGCCGAAATACTTTATGAAAATGTTCGACTTTTTTAAAGCCGAAATCCTGTCGTGAAAATTTTCAACATTTTTGAAGCCGAAATACTTCATGAAAATGTTCGACTTTTTTAAAGCCGAAATCCTGTCGTGAAAATTTTCAACTTTTTTGAAGCCCAAATACTTCATGAAAATGTTCGACTTTTTTAAAGCCGAAATCCTGTCGTGAAAATTTGCAACCTTTTTGGAGACGAAATACTTCATGAAAATGTTCGACTTTTTTAAAGCCGAAATCCTGTCGTGAAAATTTTCATCTTTTTTGAAGCCCAAATACTTCATGAAAATGTTCGACTTTTTTAAAGCCGAAATCCTGTCGTGAAAATTTTCAACTTTTTTGAAGCTGAAATCTTTTCATGAAAATGTTCGACTTTTTTGAAGCCGAAATCTTTTCATGAAAATTTTCAACTTTTTTGAAGCTGAAATACTTCATGAAAATGTTCGACTTTTTTAAAGCCGAAATCCTGTCGTGAAAATTTTAAACTTTTTTGAAGCCGAAATACTTCATGAAAATGTACAACTTTTTTGAAGCCGAAATACTTCATGAAAATGTTCGACTTTTTTGAAGCCGAAATACTTCATGAAAATGTTCGACTTTTTTAAATCCGAAATCCTGTCGTGAAAATTTTCAACCTTTTTGAAGCCGAAATACTTCATGAAAATGTTCGACTTTTTTAAAGCCGAAATCCTGTCGTGAAAATTTTCAACTTTTTTGAAGCCCAAATACTTCATGAAAATGTTCAACTTTTTTGAAGCCGAAATACTTCATGAAAATGTTCGACTTTTTTAAAGCCGAAATCCTGTCGTGAAAATTTTCAACTTTTTTGAAGCCGAAATCTTTTCATGAAAATGTTCGACTTTTTTGAAGCCGAAATCTTTTCATGAAAATTTTCAACTTTTTTGAAGCTGAAATACTTCATGAAAATGTTCGACTTTTTTAAAGCCGAAATCCTGTCGTGAAAATTTTCAACTTTTTTGAAGCTGAAATCTTTTCATGAAAATGTTCGACTTTTTTGAAGCCGAAATCTTTTCATGAAAATTTTCAACTTTTTTGAAGCTGAAATACTTCATGAAAATGTTCGACTTTTTTAAAGCCGAAATCCTGTCGTGAAAATTTTCAACTTTTTTGAAGCCCAAATACTTCATGAAAATGTTCGACTTTTTTAAAGCCGAAATCCTGTCGTGAAAATTTGCAACCTTTTTGAAGCCGAAATACTTCATGAAAATGTTCGACTTTTTTAAAGCCGAAATCCTGTCGTGAAAATTTTCATCTTTTTTGAAGCCGAAATCTTTTCATGAAAATTTTCAACTTTTTTGAAGCCGAAATCTTTTCATGAAAATTTTCAACTTTTTTGAAGCTGAAATACTTCATGAAAATGTTCGACTTTTTTAAAGCCGAAATACTGTCGTGAAAATTTTCAACTTTATTGAAGCCCATATACTTCATGAAAATGTTCAACTTTTTTGAAGCCGAAATACTTTATGAAAATGTTCGACTTTTTTAAAGCCGAAATCCTGTCGTGAAAATTTTCAACATTTTTGAAGCCGAAATACTTCATGAAAATGTTCGACTTTTTTAAAGCCGAAATCCTGTCGTGAAAATTTTCAACTTTTTTGAAGCCCAAATACTTCATGAAAATTTTCAACTTTTTTGAAGCCGAAATACTTCATGAAAATGTTCGACTTTTTTAAAGCCGAAATCCTGTCGTGAAAATTTGCAACCTTTTTGGAGACGAAATACTTCATGAAAATGTTCGACTTTTTTAAAGCCGAAATCCTGTCGTGAAAATTTTCATCTTTTTTGAAGCCCAAATACTTCATGAAAATGTTCGACTTTTTTAAAGCCGAAATCCTGTCGTGAAAATTTTCAACTTTTTTGAAGCTGAAATCTTTTCATGAAAATGTTCGACTTTTTTGAAGCCGAAATCTTTTCATGAAAATTTTCAACTTTTTTGAAGCTGAAATACTTCATGAAAATGTTCGACTTTTTTAAAGCCGAAATCCTGTCGTGAAAATTTTAAACTTTTTTGAAGCCGAAATACTTCATGAAAATGTTCAACTTTTTTGAAGCCGAAATACTTCATGAAAATGTTCGACTTTTTTAAATCCGAAATCCTGTCGTGAAAATTTTCAACCTTTTTGAAGCCGAAATACTTCATGAAAATGTTCGACTTTTTTAAAGCCGAAATCCTGTCGTGAAAATTTTCAACTTTTTTGAAGCCCAAATACTTCATGAAAATGTTCAACTTTTTTGAAGCCGAAATACTTCATGAAAATGTTCGACTTTTTTAAAGCCGAAATCCTGTCGTGAAAATTTTCAACTTTTTTGAAGCCGAAATCTTTTCATGAAAATGTTCGACTTTTTTGAAGCCGAAATCTTTTCATGAAAATTTTCAACTTTTTTGAAGCTGAAATACTTCATGAAAATGTTCGAATTTTTTAAAGCCGAAATCCTGTCGTGAAAATTTTCAACTTTTTTGAAGCTGAAATCTTTTCATGAAAATGTTCGACTTTTTTGAAGCCGAAATCTTTTCATGAAAATTTTCAACTTTTTTGAAGCTGAAATACTTCATGAAAATGTTCGACTTTTTTAAAGCCGAAATCCTGTCGTGAAAATTTTCAACTTTTTTGAAGCCGAAATCTTTTCATGAAAATTTTCAACTTTTTTGAAGCCGAAATCTTTTCATGAAAATTTTCAACTTTTTTGAAGCCGAAATCTTTTCATGAAAATTTTCAACTTTTTAGAAGCTGAATTACTTCATGAAAATGTTCGACTTTTTTAAAGCCGAAATCCTGTCGTGAAAATTTTCAACTTTTTTGAAGCCGAAATCTTTTCATGAAAATTTTCAACTTTTTTGAAGCCGAAATCTTTTCATGAAAATTTTCAACTTTTTTGAAGCTGAAATACTTCATGAAAATGTTTGACTTTTTTAAAGCCGAAATCCTGTCGTGAAAATTTTCAACTTTTTTGAAGCCGAAATACTTCATGAAAATGTTCAACTTTTTTGAAGCCGAAATACTTCATGAAAATGTTCGACTTTTTTAAATCCGAAATCCTGTCGTGAAAATTTTCAACCTTTTTGAAGCCGAAATACTTCATGAAAATGTTCGACTTTTTTAAAGCCGAAATCCTGTCGTGAAAATTTTCAACTTTTTTGAAGCCCAAATACTTCATGAAAATGTTCAACTTTTTTGAAGCCGAAATACTTCATGAAAATGTTCGACTTTTTTAAAGCCGAAATCCTGTCGTGAAAATTTTCAACTTTTTTGAAGCCCAAATACTTCATGAAAATGTTCAACTTTTTTGAAGCCGAAATACTTCATGAAAATGTTCGACTTTTTTAAAGCCGAAATCCTGTCGTGAAAATTTTCAACTTTTTTGAAGCCGAAATACTTCATGAAAATGTTCAACTTTTTTGAAGCCGAAATACTTCATGAAAATGTTCGACTTTTTTAAAGCCGAATTCCTGTCGTGAAAATTTGCAACCTTTTTGAAGCCGAAATACTTCATGAAAATGTTCGACTTTCTTAAAGCCGAAATCCTGTCGTGAAAATTTTCAACTTTTTAGAAGCTGAATTACTTCATGAAAATGTTCGACTTTTTTAAAGCCGAAATCCTGTCGTGAAAATTTTCAACTTTTTTGAAGCCGAAATCTTTTCATGAAAATGTTCGACTTTTTTGTAGCCGAAATCTTTTCATGAAAATTTTCAACTTTTTTGAATCTGAAATACTTCATGAAAATGTTCAACTTTTTTAAAGCTGACATCCTGTCGTGAAAATTTTCAACCTTTTTGAAGCAGAAATACTTCATGAAAATGTTCGACTTTTTTAAAGCCGAAATCCTGTCGTGAAAATTTTCAACTTTTTTGAAGCCGAAATCTTTTCATGAAAATTTTCAACTTTTTTGAAGCCGAAATCTTTTCATGAAAATTTTCAACTTTTTTGAAGCCGAAATCTTTTCATGAAAATTTTCAACTTTTTTGAAGCCGAAATCTTTTCATGAAAATTTTCAACTTTTTAGAAGCTGAATTACTTCATGAAAATGTTCGACTTTATTAAAGCCGAAATCCTGTCGTGAAAATTTTCAACTTTTTTGAAGCCGAAATACTTCATGAAAATGTTCGACTTTTTTAAAGCCGAAATCCTGTCGTGAAAATTTGCAACCTTTTTGAAGCCGAAATACTTCATGAAAATGTTCGACTTTTTTAAAGCCGAAATCCTGTCGTGAAAATTTTCATCTTTTTTGAAGCCGAAATCTTTTCATGAAAATTTTCAACTTTTTTGAAGCCGAAATCTTTTCATGAAAATTTTCAACTTTTTTGAAGCTGAAATACTTCATGAAAATGTTCGACTTTTTTAAAGCCGAAATCCTGTCGTGAAAATTTTCAACTTTATTGAAGCCCATATACTTCATGAAAATGTTCAACTTTTTTGAAGCCGAAATACTTTATGAAAATGTTCGACTTTTTTAAAGCCGAAATCCTGTCGTGAAAATTTTCAACATTTTTGAAGCCGAAATACTTCATGAAAATGTTCGACTTTTTTAAAGCCGAAATCCTGTCGTGAAAATTTTCAACTTTTTTGAAGCCCAAATACTTCATGAAAATGTTCAACTTTTTTGAAGCCGAAATACTTCATGAAAATGTTCGACTTTTTTGAAGCCGAAATCCTGTCGTGAAAATTTGCAACCTTTTTGGAGACGAAATACTTGATGAAAATGTTCGACTTTTTTAAAGCCGAAATCCTGTCGTGAAAATTTTCATCTTTTTTGAAGCCCAAATACTTCATGAAAATGTTCGACTTTTTTAAAGCCGAAATCCTGTCGTGAAAATTTTCAACTTTTTTGAAGCTGAAATCTTTTCATGAAAATGTTCGACTTTTTTGAAGCCGAAATCTTTTCATGAAAATTTTCAACTTTTTTGAAGCTGAAATACTTCATGAAAATGTTCGACTTTTTTAAAGCCGAAATCCTGTCGTGAAAATTTTCAACTTTTTTGAAGCCCAAATACTTCATGAAAATGTTCAACTTTTTTGAAGCCGAAATACTTCATGAAAATGTTCGACTTTTTTAAAGCCGAAATCCTGTCGTGAAAATTTGCAACCTTTTTGGAGACGAAATACTTCATGAAAATGTTCGACTTTTTTAAAGCCGAAATCCTGTCGTGAAAATTTTCATCTTTTTTGAAGCCCAAATACTTCATGAAAATGTTCGACTTTTTTAAAGCCGAAATCCTGTCGTGAAAATTTTCAACTTTTTTGAAGCTGAAATCTTTTCATGAAAATGTTCGACTTTTTTGAAGCCGAAATCTTTTCATGAAAATTTTCAACTTTTTTGAAGCTGAAATACTTCATGAAAATGTTCGACTTTTTTAAAGCCGAAATCCTGTCGTGAAAATTTTAAACTTTTTTGAAGCCGAAATACTTCATGAAAATGTTCGACTTTTTTAAAGCCGAAATCCTGTCGTGAAAATTTGCAACCTTTTTGAAGCCGAAATACTTCATGAAAATGTTCGACTTTTTTAAAGCCGAAATCCTGTCGTGAAAATTTTCATCTTTTTTGAAGCCGAAATCTTTTCATGAAAATTTTCAACTTTTTTGAAGCCGAAATCTTTTCATGAAAATTTTCAACTTTTTTGAAGCTGAAATACTTCATGAAAATGTTCGACTTTTTTAAAGCCGAAATCCTGTCGTGAAAATTTTCAACTTTATTGAAGCCCATATACTTCATGAAAATGTTCAACTTTTTTGAAGCCGAAATACTTTATGAAAATGTTCGACTTTTTTAAAGCCGAAATCCTGTCGTGAAAATTTTCAACATTTTTGAAGCCGAAATACTTCATGAAAATGTTCGACTTTTTTAAAGCCGAAATCCTGTCGTGAAAATTTTCAACTTTTTTGAAGCCCAAATACTTCATGAAAATGTTCGACTTTTTTAAAGCCGAAATCCTGTCGTGAAAATTTGCAACCTTTTTGGAGACGAAATACTTCATGAAAATGTTCGACTTTTTTAAAGCCGAAATCCTGTCGTGAAAATTTTCATCTTTTTTGAAGCCCAAATACTTCATGAAAATGTTCGACTTTTTTAAAGCCGAAATCCTGTCGTGAAAATTTTCAACTTTTTTGAAGCTGAAATCTTTTCATGAAAATGTTCGACTTTTTTGAAGCCGAAATCTTTTCATGAAAATTTTCAACTTTTTTGAAGCTGAAATACTTCATGAAAATGTTCGACTTTTTTAAAGCCGAAATCCTGTCGTGAAAATTTTAAACTTTTTTGAAGCCGAAATACTTCATGAAAATGTACAACTTTTTTGAAGCCGAAATACTTCATGAAAATGTTCGACTTTTTTGAAGCCGAAATACTTCATGAAAATGTTCGACTTTTTTAAATCCGAAATCCTGTCGTGAAAATTTTCAACCTTTTTGAAGCCGAAATACTTCATGAAAATGTTCGACTTTTTTAAAGCCGAAATCCTGTCGTGAAAATTTTCAACTTTTTTGAAGCCCAAATACTTCATGAAAATGTTCAACTTTTTTGAAGCCGAAATACTTCATGAAAATGTTCGACTTTTTTAAAGCCGAAATCCTGTCGTGAAAATTTTCAACTTTTTTGAAGCCGAAATCTTTTCATGAAAATTTTTCGACTTTTTTGAAGCCGAAATCTTTTCATGAAAATTTTCAACTTTTTTGAAGCTGAAATACTTCATGAAAATGTTCGACTTTTTTAAAGCCGAAATCCTGTCGTGAAAATTTTCAACTTTTTTGAAGCTGAAATCTTTTCATGAAAATGTTCGACTTTTTTGAAGCCGAAATCTTTTCATGAAAATTTTCAACTTTTTTGAAGCTGAAATACTTCATGAAAATGTTCGACTTTTTTAAAGCCGAAATCCTGTCGTGAAAATTTTCAACTTTTTTGAAGCCCAAATACTTCATGAAAATGTTCGACTTTTTTAAAGCCGAAATCCTGTCGTGAAAATTTGCAACCTTTTTGAAGCCGAAATACTTCATGAAAATGTTCGACTTTTTTAAAGCCGAAATCCTGTCGTGAAAATTTTCATCTTTTTTGAAGCCGAAATCTTTTCATGAAAATTTTCAACTTTTTTGAAGCCGAAATCTTTTCATGAAAATTTTCAACTTTTTTGAAGCTGAAATACTTCATGAAAATGTTCGACTTTTTTAAAGCCGAAATACTGTCGTGAAAATTTTCAACTTTATTGAAGCCCATATACTTCATGAAAATGTTCAACTTTTTTGAAGCCGAAATACTTTATGAAAATGTTCGACTTTTTTAAAGCCGAAATCCTGTCGTGAAAATTTTCAACATTTTTGAAGCCGAAATACTTCATGAAAATGTTCGACTTTTTTAAAGCCGAAATCCTGTCGTGAAAATTTTCAACTTTTTTGAAGCCCAAATACTTCATGAAAATTTTCAACTTTTTTGAAGCCGAAATACTTCATGAAAATGTTCGACTTTTTTAAAGCCGAAATCCTGTCGTGAAAATTTGCAACCTTTTTGGAGACGAAATACTTCATGAAAATGTTCGACTTTTTTAAAGCCGAAATCCTGTCGTGAAAATTTTCATCTTTTTTGAAGCCCAAATACTTCATGAAAATGTTCGACTTTTTTAAAGCCGAAATCCTGTCGTGAAAATTTTCAACTTTTTTGAAGCTGAAATCTTTTCATGAAAATGTTCGACTTTTTTGAAGCCGAAATCTTTTCATGAAAATTTTCAACTTTTTTGAAGCTGAAATACTTCATGAAAATGTTCGACTTTTTTAAAGCCGAAATCCTGTCGTGAAAATTTTAAACTTTTTTGAAGCCGAAATACTTCATGAAAATGTTCAACTTTTTTGAAGCCGAAATACTTCATGAAAATGTTCGACTTTTTTAAATCCGAAATCCTGTCGTGAAAATTTTCAACCTTTTTGAAGCCGAAATACTTCATGAAAATGTTCGACTTTTTTAAAGCCGAAATCCTGTCGTGAAAATTTTCAACTTTTTTGAAGCCCAAATACTTCATGAAAATGTTCAACTTTTTTGAAGCCGAAATACTTCATGAAAATGTTCGACTTTTTTAAAGCCGAAATCCTGTCGTGAAAATTTTCAACTTTTTTGAAGCCGAAATCTTTTCATGAAAATGTTCGACTTTTTTGAAGCCGAAATCTTTTCATGAAAATTTTCAACTTTTTTGAAGCTGAAATACTTCATGAAAATGTTCGAATTTTTTAAAGCCGAAATCCTGTCGTGAAAATTTTCAACTTTTTTGAAGCTGAAATCTTTTCATGAAAATGTTCGACTTTTTTGAAGCCGAAATCTTTTCATGAAAATTTTCAACTTTTTTGAAGCTGAAATACTTCATGAAAATGTTCGACTTTTTTAAAGCCGAAATCCTGTCGTGAAAATTTTCAACTTTTTTGAAGCCGAAATCTTTTCATGAAAATTTTCAACTTTTTTGAAGCCCAAATCTTTTCATGAAAATTTTCAACTTTTTTGAAGCCGAAATCTTTTCATGAAAATTTTCAACTTTTTAGAAGCTGAATTACTTCATGAAAATGTTCGACTTTTTTAAAGCCGAAATCCTGTCGTGAAAATTTTCAACTTTTTTGAAGCCGAAATCTTTTCATGAAAATTTTCAACTTTTTTGAAGCCGAAATCTTTTCATGAAAATTTTCAACTTTTTTGAAGCTGAAATACTTCATGAAAATGTTTGACTTTTTTAAAGCCGAAATCCTGTCGTGAAAATTTTCAACTTTTTTGAAGCCGAAATACTTCATGAAAATGTTCAACTTTTTTGAAGCCGAAATACTTCATGAAAATGTTCGACTTTTTTAAATCCGAAATCCTGTCGTGAAAATTTTCAACCTTTTTGAAGCCGAAATACTTCATGAAAATGTTCGACTTTTTTAAAGCCGAAATCCTGTCGTGAAAATTTTCAACTTTTTTGAAGCCCAAATACTTCATGAAAATGTTCAACTTTTTTGAAGCCGAAATACTTCATGAAAATGTTCGACTTTTTTAAAGCCGAAATCCTGTCGTGAAAATTTTCAACTTTTTTGAAGCCCAAATACTTCATGAAAATGTTCAACTTTTTTGAAGCCGAAATACTTCATGAAAATGTTCGACTTTTTTAAAGCCGAAATCCTGTCGTGAAAATTTTCAACTTTTTTGAAGACGAAATACTTCATGAAAATGTTCAACTTTTTTGAAGCCGAAATACTTCATGAAAATGTTCGACTTTTTTAAAGCCGAAATCCTGTCGTGAAAATTTGCAACCTTTTTGAAGCCGAAATACTTCATGAAAATGTTCGACTTTCTTAAAGCCGAAATCCTGTCGTGAAAATTTTCAACTTTTTAGAAGCTGAATTACTTCATGAAAATGTTCGACTTTTTTAAAGCCGAAATCCTGTCGTGAAAATTTTCAACTTTTTTGAAGCCGAAATCTTTTCATGAAAATGTTCGACTTTTTTGTAGCCGAAATCTTTTCATGAAAATTTTCAACTTTTTTGAATCTGAAATACTTCATGAAAATGTTCAACTTTTTTAAAGCTGACATCCTGTCGTGAAAATTTTCAACCTTTTTGAAGCAGAAATACTTCATGAAAATGTTCGACTTTTTTAAAGCCGAAATCCTGTCGTGAAAATTTTCAACTTTTTTGAAGCCGAAATCTTTTCATGAAAATTTTCAACTTTTTTGAAGCCGAAATCTTTTCATGAAAATTTTCAACTTTTTTGAAGCCGAAATCTTTTCATGAAAATTTTCAACTTTTTTGAAGCCGAAATCTTTTCATGAAAATTTTCAACTTTTTAGAAGCTGAATTACTTCATGAAAATGTTCGACTTTATTAAAGCCGAAATCCTGTCGTGAAAATTTTCAACCTTTTTGAAGCCGAAATACTTCATGAAAATGTTCGACTTTTTTAAAGCCGAAATCCTGTCGTGAAAATTTTCAACTTTTTTGAAGCCCAAATACTTCATGAAAATGTTCAACTTTTTTGAAGCCGAAATACTTCATGAAAATGTTCGACTTTTTTAAAGCCGAAATCCTGTGGTGAAAATTTGCAACCTTTTTGAAGCCGAAATACTTCATGAAAATGTTCGACTTTTTTAAAGCCGAAATCCTGTGGTGAAAATTTTCAACTGTTTTGAAGCCGAAATCTTTTCTTGAAAATTTTCAACTTTTTTGTAGCCGAAATCTTTTCATGAAAATTTTCAACTTTTTTGAAGCCGAAATCTTTTCATGAAAATTTTCAACTTTTTAGAAGTTGAAATACTTCATGAAAATGTTCGACTTTTTTAAAGCCGAAATCCTGTCGTGAAACTTTTCACCTTTTTTGAAGCCGAAATCTTTTCATGAAAATTTTCAACTTTTTTGAAGTTGAAATCCTGTCGTGAAAATTTTCAACTTTTTTGAAGACCAAATACTTCATGAAAATGTTCGACTTTTTTAAAGCCGAAATCCAATCGTGAAAATTTTCAACTTTTTTGAAGCCGAAATCTTTTCATGAAAATTTTCAACTTTTTTGAAGCCGAAATCTTTTCATGAAAATTTTCAACTTTTTTGAAGCTGAAATCTTTTCATGAAAATTTTCAACTTTTTAGAAGCTGAAATACTTCATGAAAATGTTCGACTTTTTTAAAGCCGAAATCCTGTCGTGGAAATTTTCAACTTTTTTGAAGCTGAAATCTTTTCATGAAAATTTTCAACTTTTTTAAAGCCGAAATCCTGTCGTGAAAATTTTCAACCTTTTTGAAGCCGAAATACTTCATGAAAATGTTCAACTTTTTTGAAGCCGAAATACTTCATGAAAATGTTCGACTTTTTTAAATCCGAAATCCTGTCGTGAAAATTTTCAACCTTTTTGAAGCCGAAATACTTCATGAAAATGTTCGACTTTTTTAAAGCCGAAATCCTGTCGTGAAAATTTTCAACTTTTTTGAAGCCCAAATACTTCATGAAAATGTTCAACTTTTTTGAAGCCGAAATACTTCATGAAAATGTTCGACTTTTTTAAAGCCGAAATCCTGTCGTGAAAATTTTCAACTTTTTTGAAGCCGAAATCTTTTCATGAAAATGTTCGACTTTTTTGTAGCCGAAATCTTTTCATGAAAATTTTCAACTTTTTTGAATCTGAAATACTTCATGAAAATGTTCAACTTTTTTAAAGATGACATCCTGTCGTGAAAATTTTCAACCTTTTTGAAGCAGAAATACTTCATGAAAATGTTCGACTTTTTTAAAATCGAAATCCTGTCGTGAAAATTTTCAACTTTTTTGAAGCCCAAATACTTCATGAAAATTTTCGACTTTTTTAAAGCCGAAATCCTGTCGTGAAAATTTTCAACTTTTTTGAAGCCGAAATCTTTTCATGAAAATTTTCAACTTTTTTGAAGCCGAAATCTTTTCACAAAAATTTTCAACTTTTTTGAAGCCGAAATCTTTTCATGAAAATTTTCAACTTTTTAGAAGCTGAATTACTTCATGAAAATGTTCGACTTTATTAAAGCCGAAATCCTGTCGTGAAAATTTTCAACTTTTTTGAAGCCGAAATCTTTTCATGAAAATTTTCAACTTTTTTGAAGCCGAAATCTTTTCATGAAAATTTTCAACTTTTTTGAAGCTGAAATACTTCATGAAAATGTTCGACTTTTTTAAAGCCGAAATCCTGTCGTGAAAATTTTCAACTTTTTTGAAGCCGAAATACTTCATGAAAATGTTCAACTTTTTTGAAGCCGAAATACTTCATGAAAATGTTCGACTTTTTTAAATCCGAAATCCTGTCGTGAAAATTTTCAACCTTTTTGAAGCCGAAATACTTCATGAAAATGTTCGACTTTTTTAAAGCCGAAATCCTGTCGTGAAAATTTTCAACTTTTTTGAAGCCCAAATACTTCATGAAAATGTTCAACTTTTTTGAAGCCGAAATACTTCATGAAAATGTTTGACTTTTTTAAAGCCGAAATCCTGTGGATAAAATTTGCAACCTTTTTGAAGCCGAAATACTTCATGAAAATGTTCGACTTTTTTAGAGCCGAAATCCTGTCATGAAAATTTTCATCTTTTTTGAAGCCCAAATACTTCATGAAAATGTTCGACTTTTTTAAAGCCGAAATCCTGTGGTGAAAATTTTCAACTGTTTTGAAGCCGAAATCTTTTCTTGAAAATTTTCAACTTTTTTGAAGCCGAAATCTTTTCATGAAAATATTCAACTTTTTTGAAGCCGAAATCTTTTCATGAAAATTTTCAACTTTTTAGAAGTTGAAATACTTCATGAAAATGTTCGACTTTTTTAAAGCCGAAATCCTGTCGTGAAACTTTTCACCTTTTTTGAAGCCGAAATCTTTTCATGAAAATTTTCAACTTTTTTGAAGTTGAAATCCTGTCGTGAAAATTTTCAACTTTTTTGAAGACCAAATACTTCATGAAAATGTTCGACTTTTTTAAAGCCGAAATCCAATCGTGAAAATTTTCAACTTTTTTGAAGCCGAAATCTTTTCATGAAAATTTTCAACTTTTTTGAAGCCGAAATCTTTTCATGAAAATTTTCAACTTTTTTGAAGCTGAAATACTTCATGAAAATGTTCGACTTTTTTAAAGCCGAAATCCTGTCGTGGAAATTTTCAACTTTTTTGAAGCTGAAATCTTTTCATGAAAATTTTCAACTTTTTTAAAGCCGAAATCCTGTCGTGAAAATTTTCAACCTTTTTGAAGCCGAAATACTTCATGAAAATGTTCAACTTTTTTGAAGCCGAAATACTTCATGAAAATGTTCGACTTTTTTAAATCCGAAATCCTGTCGTGAAAATTTTCAACCTTTTTGAAGCCGAAATACTTCATGAAAATGTTCGACTTTTTTAAAGCCGAAATCCTGTCGTGAAAATTTTCAACTTTTTTGAAGCCCAAATACTTCATGAAAATGTTCAACTTTTTTGAAGCCGAAATACTTCATGAAAATGTTCGACTTTTTTAAAGCCGAAATCCTGTGGTGAAAATTTGCAACCTTTTTGAAGCCGAAATACTTCATGAAAATGTTCGACTTTTTTAGAGCCGAAATCCTGTCATGAAAATTTTCATCTTTTTTGAAGCCCAAATACTTCATGAAAATGTTCGACTTTTTTATATCCGAAATCCTGTGGTGAAAATTTTCAACTGTTTTGAAGCCGAAATCTTTTCTTGAAAATTTTCAACTTTTTTGAAGCCGAAATCTTTTCATGAAAATTTTCAACTTTTTAGAAGTTGAAATACTTCATGAAAATGTTCGACTTTTTTAAAGCCGAAATCCTGTCGTGAAACTTTTCACCTTTTTTGAAGCCGAAATCTTTTCATGAAAATTTTCAACTTTTTTGAAGCTGAAATCCTGTCGTGAAAATTTTCAACTTTTTTGAAGCCGAAATCTTTTCATGAAAATTTTCAACTTTTTAGAAGCTGAAATACTTCATGAAAATGTTCGACTTTTTTAAAGCCGAAATCCTGTCGTGGAAATTTTAAACTTTTTTGAAGCTGAAATCTTTTCTTGAAAATTTTCAACTTTTTTAAAGCCGAAATCCTGTCGTGAAAATTTTCAACCTTTTTGAAGCCGAAATACTTCATGAAAATGTTCGACTTTTTTAAAGCCGAAATCCTGTCGTGAAAATTTTCAACTTTTTTGAAGCCCAAATACTTCATGAAAATGTTCGACTTTTTTAAAGCCGAAATCCTGTGATGAAAATTTTCAACTTTTTTGAAGCCGAAATCTTTTCATGAAAATTTTCAACTTTTTTGAAGCCGAAATCTTTTCATGAAAATTTTCAACTTTTTTAAAGCCCAAATACTTCATGAAAATTTTCAACTTTTTTGAAGCCCAAATACTTCATGAAAATGTTCAACTTTTTTGAAGCCGAAATACTTCATGAAAATGTTCGACTTTTTTAAAGCCGAAATCCTGTCGTGAAAATTTGCAACCTTTTTGAAGCCGAAATACTTCATGAAAATGTTCGACTTTTTTAATGCCGAAATCCTGTCGTGAAAATTTTCAACTTTTTTGAAGCCGAAATCTTTTCATGAAAACTTTCAACTTTTTTTAAGCCGAAATCTTTTCTTGAAAATTTTCAACTTTTTTGAAGCCGAAATCTTTTCATGAAAATTTTCAAATTTTTTGAACCTGAAATACTTCATGAAAATGTTCGACTTTTTTAAAGCCGAAATCCTGTCGTGGAAATTTTCAACTTTTTTGAAGCCGAAATCTTTTCATGAAAATTTTCAACTTTTTTAAAGCCGAAATCCTGTCGTGAAAATTTTCAACCTTTTTGAAGCCGAAATACTTCATGAAAATGTTCGACTTTTTTAAAGCCGAAATCCTGTCGTTAAAATTTTCAACTTTTTTTAATCCGAAATCTTTTCTTGAAAATTTTCAACTTTTTTGAAGCCGAAATCTTTTCATGAAAATTTTCAACTTTTTTGAAGCCGAAATCTTTTCATGAAAATTTTCAACTTTTTAGAAGTTGAAATACTTCATGAAAATGTTCAACTTTTTTAAAGCTGAAATCCTGTCGTGAAAATTTTCAACTTTTTTGAAGCCGAAATCTTTTCTTGAAAATTTTCAACTTTTTTGAAGCCGAAATCTTTTCATGAAAATTTTCAACTTTTTTGAAGCTGAAATACTTCATGAAAATTTTCAACTTTTTTAAAGCCGAAATCCTGTCGTGAAAATTTTCAACTTTTTTGAAGCCGAAATACTTCATGAAAATGTTCAACTTTTTTGAAGCCGAAATACTTCATGAAAATGTTCGACTTTTTTAAATCCGAAATCCTGTCGTGAAAATTTTCAACCTTTTTGAAGCCGAAATACTTCATGAAAATGTTCGACTTTTTTAAAGCCGAAATCCTGTCGTGAAAATTTTCAACTTTTTTGAAGCCCAAATACTTCATGAAAATGTTCAACTTTTTTGAAGCCGAAATACTTCATGAAAATGTTCGACTTTTTTAAAGCCGAAATCCTGTGGTGAAAATTTGCAACCTTTTTGAAGCCGAAATACTTCATGAAAATGTTCGACTTTTTTAGAGCCGAAATCCTGTCATGAAAATTTTCATCTTTTTTGAAGCCCAAATACTTCATGAAAATGTTCGACTTTTTTAAAGCCGAAATCCTGTGGTGAAAATTTTCAACTGTTTTGAAGCCGAAATCTTTTCATGAAAATGTTCGACTTTTTTGAAGCCGAAATCTTTTCATGAAAATTTTCAACTTTTTTGAAGCTGAAATACTTCATGAAAATGTTCGACTTTTTTAAAGCCGAAATCCTGTCGTGAAAATTTTCAACTTTTTTGAAGCCCAAATACTTCATGAAAATGTTCGACTTTTTTAAAGCCGAAATCCTGTCGTGAAAATTTGCAACCTTTTTGAAGCCGAAATACTTCATGAAAATGTTCGACTTTTTTAAAGCCGAAATCCTGTCGTGAAAATTTTCATCTTTTTTGAAGCCGAAATCTTTTCATGAAAATTTTCAACTTTTTTGAAGCCGAAATCTTTTCATGAAAATTTTCAACTTTTTTGAAGCTGAAATACTTCATGAAAATGTTCGACTTTTTTAAAGCCGAAATACTGTCGTGAAAATTTTCAACTTTATTGAAGCCCATATACTTCATGAAAATGTTCAACTTTTTTGAAGCCGAAATACTTTATGAAAATGTTCGACTTTTTTAAAGCCGAAATCCTGTCGTGAAAATTTTCAACATTTTTGAAGCCGAAATACTTCATGAAAATGTTCGACTTTTTTAAAGCCGAAATCCTGTCGTGAAAATTTTCAACTTTTTTGAAGCCCAAATACTTCATGAAAATTTTCAACTTTTTTGAAGCCGAAATACTTCATGAAAATGTTCGACTTTTTTAAAGCCGAAATCCTGTCGTGAAAATTTGCAACCTTTTTGGAGACGAAATACTTCATGAAAATGTTCGACTTTTTTAAAGCCGAAATCCTGTCGTGAAAATTTTCAACTTTTTTGAAGCTGAAATCTTTTCATGAAAATGTTCGACTTTTTTGAAGCCGAAATCTTTTCATGAAAATTTTCAACTTTTTTGAAGCTGAAATACTTCATGAAAATGTTCGACTTTTTTAAAGCCGAAATCCTGTCGTGAAAATTTTAAACTTTTTTGAAGCCGAAATACTTCATGAAAATGTTCAACTTTTTTGAAGCCGAAATACTTCATGAAAATGTTCGACTTTTTTAAATCCGAAATCCTGTCGTGAAAATTTTCAACCTTTTTGAAGCCGAAATACTTCATGAAAATGTTCGACTTTTTTAAAGCCGAAATCCTGTCGTGAAAATTTTCAACTTTTTTGAAGCCCAAATACTTCATGAAAATGTTCAACTTTTTTGAAGCCGAAATACTTCATGAAAATGTTCGACTTTTTTAAAGCCGAAATCCTGTCGTGAAAATTTTCAACTTTTTTGAAGCCGAAATCTTTTCATGAAAATGTTCGACTTTTTTGAAGCCGAAATCTTTTCATGAAAATTTTCAACTTTTTTGAAGCTGAAATACTTCATGAAAATGTTCGACTTTTTTAAAGCCGAAATCCTGTCGTGAAAATTTTCAACTTTTTTGAAGCTGAAATCTTTTCATGAAAATGTTCGACTTTTTTGAAGCCGAAATCTTTTCATGAAAATTTTCAACTTTTTTGAAGCTGAAATACTTCATGAAAATGTTCGACTTTTTTAAAGCCGAAATCCTGTCGTGAAAATTTTCAACTTTTTTGAAGCCGAAATCTTTTCATGAAAATTTTCAACTTTTTTGAAGCCGAAATCTTTTCATGAAAATTTTCAACTTTTTTGAAGCCGAAATCTTTTCATGAAAATTTTCAACTTTTTAGAAGCTGAATTACTTCATGAAAATGTTCGACTTTTTTAAAGCCGAAATCCTGTCGTGAAAATTTTCAACTTTTTTGAAGCCGAAATCTTTTCATGAAAATTTTCAACTTTTTTGAAGCCGAAATCTTTTCATGAAAATTTTCAACTTTTTTGAAGCTGAAATACTTCATGAAAATGTTTGACTTTTTTAAAGCCGAAATCCTGTCGTGAAAATTTTCAACTTTTTTAAAGCCGAAATCCTGTCGTGAAAATTTTCAACCTTTTTGAAGCCGAAATACTTCATGAAAATGTTCGACTTTTTTAAAGCCGAAATCCTGTCGTGAAAATTTTCAACTTTTTTGAAGCCCAAATACTTCATGAAAATGTTCAACTTTTTTGAAGCCGAAATACTTCATGAAAATGTTCGACTTTTTTAAAGCCGAAATCCTGTCGTGAAAATTTTCAACTTTTTTGAAGCCGAAATCTTTTCATGAAAATGTTCGACTTTTTTGTAGCCGAAATCTTTTCATGAAAATTTTCAACTTTTTTGAATCTGAAATACTTCATGAAAATGTTCAACTTTTTTAAAGATGACATCCTGTCGTGAAAATTTTCAACCTTTTTGAAGCAGAAATACTTCATGAAAATGTTCGACTTTTTTAAAATCGAAATCCTGTCGTGAAAATTTTCAACTTTTTTGAAGCCCAAATACTTCATGAAAATTTTCGACTTTTTTAAAGCCGAAATCCTGTCGTGAAAATTTTCAACTTTTTTGAAGCCGAAATCTTTTCATGAAAATTTTCAACTTTTTTGAAGCCGAAATCTTTTCACAAAAATTTTCAACTTTTTTGAAGCCGAAATCTTTTCATGAAAATTTTCAACTTTTTAGAAGCTGAATTACTTCATGAAAATGTTCGACTTTATTAAAGCCGAAATCCTGTCGTGAAAATTTTCAACTTTTTTGAAGCCGAAATCTTTTCATGAAAATTTTCAACTTTTTTGAAGCCGAAATCTTTTCATGAAAATTTTCAACTTTTTTGAAGCTGAAATACTTCATGAAAATGTTCGACTTTTTTAAAGCCGAAATCCTGTCGTGAAAATTTTCAACTTTTTTGAAGCCGAAATACTTCATGAAAATGTTCAACTTTTTTGAAGCCGAAATACTTCATGAAAATGTTCGACTTTTTTAAATCCGAAATCCTGTCGTGAAAATTTTCAACCTTTTTGAAGCCGAAATACTTCATGAAAATGTTCGACTTTTTTAAAGCCGAAATCCTGTCGTGAAAATTTTAAACTTTTTTGAAGCCCAAATACTTCATGAAAATGTTCAACTTTTTTGAAGCCGAAATACTTCATGAAAATGTTTGACTTTTTTAAAGCCGAAATCCTGTGGATAAAATTTGCAACCTTTTTGAAACCGAAATACTTCATGAAAATGTTCGACTTTTTTAGAGCCGAAATCCTGTCATGAAAATTTTCATCTTTTTTGAAGCCCAAATACTTCATGAAAATGTTCGACTTTTTTAAAGCCGAAATCCTGTGGTGAAAATTTTCAACTGTTTTGAAGCCGAAATCTTTTCTTGAAAATTTTCAACTTTTTTGAAGCCGAAATCTTTTCATGAAAATATTCAACTTTTTTGAAGCCGAAATCTTTTCATGAAAATTTTCAACTTTTTAGAAGTTGAAATACTTCATGAAAATGTTCGACTTTTTTAAAGCCGAAATCCTGTCGTGAAACTTTTCACCTTTTTTGAAGCCGAAATCTTTTCATGAAAATTTTCAACTTTTTTGAAGTTGAAATCCTGTCGTGAAAATTTTCAACTTTTTTGAAGACCAAATACTTCATGAAAATGTTCGACTTTTTTAAAGCCGAAATCCAATCGTGAAAATTTTCAACTTTTTTGAAGCCGAAATCTTTTCATGAAAATTTTCAACTTTTTTGAAGCCGAAATCTTTTCATGAAAATTTTCAACTTTTTTGAAGCTGAAATACTTCATGAAAATGTTCGACTTTTTTAAAGCCGAAATCCTGTCGTGGAAATTTTCAACTTTTTTGAAGCTGAAATCTTTTCATGAAAATTTTCAACTTTTTTAAAGCCGAAATCCTGTCGTGAAAATTTTCAACCTTTTTGAAGCCGAAATACTTCATGAAAATGTTCAACTTTTTTGAAGCCGAAATACTTCATGAAAATGTTCGACTTTTTTAAATCCGAAATCCTGTCGTGAAAATTTTCAACCTTTTTGAAGCCGAAATACTTCATGAAAATGTTCGACTTTTTTAAAGCCGAAATCCTGTCGTGAAAATTTTCAACTTTTTTGAAGCCCAAATACTTCATGAAAATGTTCAACTTTTTTGAAGCCGAAATACTTCATGAAAATGTTCGACTTTTTTAAAGCCGAAATCCTGTGGTGAAAATTTGCAACCTTTTTGAAGCCGAAATACTTCATGAAAATGTTCGACTTTTTTAGAGCCGAAATCCTGTCATGAAAATTTTCATCTTTTTTGAAGCCCAAATACTTCATGAAAATGTTCGACTTTTTTAAATCCGAAATCCTGTGGTGAAAATTTTCAACTGTTTTGAAGCCGAAATCTTTTCTTGAAAATTTTCAACTTTTTTGAAGCCGAAATCTTTTCATGAAAATTTTCAACTTTTTAGAAGTTGAAATACTTCATGAAAATGTTCGACTTTTTTAAAGCCGAAATCCTGTCGTGAAACTTTTCACCTTTTTTGAAGCCGAAATCTTTTCATGAAAATTTTCAACTTTTTTGAAGCTGAAATCCTGTCGTGAAAATTTTCAACTTTTTTGAAGCCGAAATCTTTTCATGAAAATTTTCAACTTTTTAGAAGCTGAAATACTTCATGAAAATGTTCGACTTTTTTAAAGCCGAAATCCTGTCGTGGAAATTTTCAACTTTTTTGAAGCTGAAATCTTTTCTTGAAAATTTTCAACTTTTTTAAAGCCGAAATCCTGTCGTGAAAATTTTCAACCTTTTTGAAGCCGAAATACTTCATGAAAATGTTCGACTTTTTTAAAGCCGAAATCCTGTCGTGAAAATTTTCAACTTTTTTGAAGCCCAAATACTTCATGAAAATGTTCGACTTTTTTAAAGCCGAAATCCTGTGATGAAAATTTTCAACTTTTTTGAAGCCGAAATCTTTTCATGAAAATTTTCAACTTTTTTGAAGCCGAAATCTTTTCATGAAAATTTTCAACTTTTTTAAAGCCCAAATACTTCATGAAAATTTTCAACTTTTTTGAAGCCCAAATACTTCATGAAAATGTTCAACTTTTTTGAAGCCGAAATACTTCATGAAAATGTTCGACTTTTTTAAAGCCGAAATCCTGTCGTGAAAATTTGCAACCTTTTTGAAGCCGAAATACTTCATGAAAATGTTCGACTTTTTTAATGCCGAAATCCTGTCGTGAAAATTTTCAACTTTTTTGAAGCCGAAATCTTTTCATGAAAACTTTCAACTTTTTTTAAGCCGAAATCTTTTCTTGAAAATTTTCAACTTTTTTGAAGCCGAAATCTTTTCATGAAAATTTTCAAATTTTTTGAACCTGAAATACTTCATGAAAATGTTCGACTTTTTTAAAGCCGAAATCCTGTCGTGGAAATTTTCAACTTTTTTGAAGCCGAAATCTTTTCATGAAAATTTTCAACTTTTTTAAAGCCGAAATCCTGTCGTGAAAATTTTCAACCTTTTTGAAGCCGAAATACTTCATGAAAATGTTCGACTTTTTTAAAGCCGAAATCCTGTCGTTAAAATTTTCAACTTTTTTTAATCCGAAATCTTTTCTTGAAAATTTTCAACTTTTTTGAAGCCGAAATCTTTTCATGAAAATTTTCAACTTTTTTGAAGCCGAAATCTTTTCATGAAAATTTTCAACTTTTTAGAAGTTGAAATACTTCATGAAAATGTTCAACTTTTTTAAAGCTGAAATCCTGTCGTGAAAATTTTCAACTTTTTTGAAGCCGAAATCTTTTCTTGAAAATTTTCAACTTTTTTGAAGCCGAAATCTTATCATGAAAATTTTCAACTTTTTTGAAGCCGAAATCTTTTCATGAAAATTTTCAACTTTTTTGAAGCCGAAATCTTTTCATGAAAATTTTCAACTTTTTTGAAGCTGAAATACTTCATGAAAATTTTCAACTTTTTTAAAGCCGAAATCCTGTCGTGAAAATTTTCAACTTTTTTGAAGCCGAAATACTTCATGAAAATGTTCAACTTTTTTGAAGCCGAAATACTTCATGAAAATGTTCGACTTTTTTAAATCCGAAATCCTGTCGTGAAAATTTTCAACCTTTTTGAAGCCGAAATACTTCATGAAAATGTTCGACTTTTTTAAAGCCGAAATCCTGTCGTGAAAATTTTCAACTTTTTTGAAGCCCAAATACTTCATGAAAATGTTCAACTTTTTTGAAGCCGAAATACTTCATGAAAATGTTCGACTTTTTTAAAGCCGAAATCCTGTGGTGAAAATTTGCAACCTTTTTGAAGCCGAAATACTTCATGAAAATGTTCGACTTTTTTAGAGCCGAAATCCTGTCATGAAAATTTTCATCTTTTTTGAAGCCCAAATACTTCATGAAAATGTTCGACTTTTTTAAAGCCGAAATCCTGTGGTGAAAATTTTCAACTGTTTTGAAGCCGAAATCTTTTCATGAAAATGTTCGACTTTTTTGAAGCCGAAATCTTTTCATGAAAATTTTCAACTTTTTTGAAGCTGAAATACTTCATGAAAATGTTCGACTTTTTTAAAGCCGAAATCCTGTCGTGAAAATTTTCAACTTTTTTGAAGCCCAAATACTTCATGAAAATGTTCGACTTTTTTAAAGCCGAAATCCTGTCGTGAAAATTTGCAACCTTTTTGAAGCCGAAATACTTCATGAAAATGTTCGACTTTTTTAAAGCCGAAATCCTGTCGTGAAAATTTTCATCTTTTTTGAAGCCGAAATCTTTTCATGAAAATTTTCAACTTTTTTGAAGCCGAAATCTTTTCATGAAAATTTTCAACTTTTTTGAAGCTGAAATACTTCATGAAAATGTTCGACTTTTTTAAAGCCGAAATACTGTCGTGAAAATTTTCAACTTTATTGAAGCCCATATACTTCATGAAAATGTTCAACTTTTTTGAAGCCGAAATACTTTATGAAAATGTTCGACTTTTTTAAAGCCGAAATCCTGTCGTGAAAATTTTCAACATTTTTGAAGCCGAAATACTTCATGAAAATGTTCGACTTTTTTAAAGCCGAAATCCTGTCGTGAAAATTTTCAACTTTTTTGAAGCCCAAATACTTCATGAAAATTTTCAACTTTTTTGAAGCCGAAATACTTCATGAAAATGTTCGACTTTTTTAAAGCCGAAATCCTGTCGTGAAAATTTGCAACCTTTTTGGAGACGAAATACTTCATGAAAATGTTCGACTTTTTTAAAGCCGAAATCCTGTCGTGAAAATTTTCATCTTTTTTGAAGCCCAAATACTTCATGAAAATGTTCGACTTTTTTAAAGCCGAAATCCTGTCGTGAAAATTTTCAACTTTTTTGAAGCTGAAATCTTTTCATGAAAATGTTCGACTTTTTTGAAGCCGAAATCTTTTCATGAAAATTTTCAACTTTTTTGAAGCTGAAATACTTCATGAAAATGTTCGACTTTTTTAAAGCCGAAATCCTGTCGTGAAAATTTTAAACTTTTTTGAAGCCGAAATACTTCATGAAAATGTTCAACTTTTTTGAAGCCGAAATACTTCATGAAAATGTTCGACTTTTTTAAATCCGAAATCCTGTCGTGAAAATTTTCAACCTTTTTGAAGCCGAAATACTTCATGAAAATGTTCGACTTTTTTAAAGCCGAAATCCTGTCGTGAAAATTTTCAACTTTTTTGAAGCCCAAATACTTCATGAAAATGTTCAACTTTTTTGAAGCCGAAATACTTCATGAAAATGTTCGACTTTTTTAAAGCCGAAATCCTGTCGTGAAAATTTTCAACTTTTTTGAAGCCGAAATCTTTTCATGAAAATGTTCGACTTTTTTGAAGCCGAAATCTTTTCATGAAAATTTTCAACTTTTTTGAAGCTGAAATACTTCATGAAAATGTTCGACTTTTTTAAAGCCGAAATCCTGTCGTGAAAATTTTCAACTTTTTTGAAGCTGAAATCTTTTCATGAAAATGTTCGACTTTTTTGAAGCCGAAATCTTTTCATGAAAATTTTCAACTTTTTTGAAGCTGAAATACTTCATGAAAATGTTCGACTTTTTTAAAGCCGAAATCCTGTCGTGAAAATTTTCAACTTTTTTGAAGCCGAAATCTTTTCATGAAAATTTTCAACTTTTTTGAAGCCGAAATCTTTTCATGAAAATTTTCAACTTTTTTGAAGCCGAAATCTTTTCATGAAAATTTTCAACTTTTTAGAAGCTGAATTACTTCATGAAAATGTTCGACTTTTTTAAAGCCGAAATCCTGTCGTGAAAATTTTCAACTTTTTTGAAGCCGAAATCTTTTCATGAAAATTTTCAACTTTTTTGAAGCCGAAATCTTTTCATGAAAATTTTCAACTTTTTTGAAGCTGAAATACTTCATGAAAATGTTTGACTTTTTTAAAGCCGAAATCCTGTCGTGAAAATTTTCAACTTTTTTAAAGCCGAAATCCTGTCGTGAAAATTTTCAACCTTTTTGAAGCCGAAATACTTCATGAAAATGTTCGACTTTTTTAAAGCCGAAATCCTGTCGTGAAAATTTTCAACTTTTTTGAAGCCCAAATACTTCATGAAAATGTTCGACTTTTTTAAAGCCGAAATCCTGTGATGAAAATTTTCAACTTTTTTGAAGCCGAAATCTTTTCATGAAAATTTTCAACTTTTTTGAAGCCGAAATCTTTTCATGAAAATTTTCAACTTTTTTAAAGCCCAAATACTTCATGAAAATTTTCAACTTTTTTGAAGCCCAAATACTTCATGAAAATGTTCAACTTTTTTGAAGCCGAAATACTTCATGAAAATGTTCGACTTTTTTAAAGCCGAAATCCTGTCGTGAAAATTTGCAACCTTTTTGAAGCCGAAATACTTCATGAAAATGTTCGACTTTTTTAATGCCGAAATCCTGTCGTGAAAATTTTCAACTTTTTTGAAGCCGAAATCTTTTCATGAAAACTTTCAACTTTTTTTAAGCCGAAATCTTTTCTTGAAAATTTTCAACTTTTTTGAAGCCGAAATCTTTTCATGAAAATTTTCAAATTTTTTGAACCTGAAATACTTCATGAAAATGTTCGACTTTTTTAAAGCCGAAATCCTGTCGTGGAAATTTTCAACTTTTTTGAAGCCGAAATCTTTTCATGAAAATTTTCAACTTTTTTAAAGCCGAAATCCTGTCGTGAAAATTTTCAACCTTTTTGAAGCCGAAATACTTCATGAAAATGTTCGACTTTTTTAAAGCCGAAATCCTGTCGTTAAAATTTTCAACTTTTTTTAATCCGAAATCTTTTCTTGAAAATTTTCAACTTTTTTGAAGCCGAAATCTTTTCATGAAAATTTTCAACTTTTTTGAAGCCGAAATCTTTTCATGAAAATTTTCAACTTTTTAGAAGTTGAAATACTTCATGAAAATGTTCAACTTTTTTAAAGCTGAAATCCTGTCGTGAAAATTTTCAACTTTTTTGAAGCCGAAATCTTTTCTTGAAAATTTTCAACTTTTTTGAAGCCGAAATCTTATCATGAAAATTTTCAACTTTTTTGAAGCCGAAATCTTTTCATGAAAATTTTCAACTTTTTTGAAGCCGAAATCTTTTCATGAAAATTTTCAACTTTTTTGAAGCTGAAATACTTCATGAAAATTTTCAACTTTTTTAAAGCCGAAATCCTGTCGTGAAAATTTTCAACTTTTTTGAAGCCGAAATACTTCATGAAAATGTTCAACTTTTTTGAAGCCGAAATACTTCATGAAAATGTTCGACTTTTTTAAAGCCGAAATCCTGTCGTGAAAATTTGCAACCTTTTTGGAGACGAAATACTTCATGAAAATGTTCGACTTTTTTAAAGCCGAAATCCTGTCGTGAAAATTTTCATCTTTTTTGAAGCCCAAATACTTCATGAAAATGTTCGACTTTTTTAAAGCCGAAATCCTGTCGTGAAAATTTTCAACTTTTTTGAAGCTGAAATCTTTTCATGAAAATGTTCGACTTTTTTGAAGCCGAAATCTTTTCATGAAAATTTTCAACTTTTTTGAAGCTGAAATACTTCATGAAAATGTTCGACTTTTTTAAAGCCGAAATCCTGTCGTGAAAATTTTAAACTTTTTTGAAGCCGAAATACTTCATGAAAATGTTCAACTTTTTTGAAGCCGAAATACTTCATGAAAATGTTCGACTTTTTTAAATCCGAAATCCTGTCGTGAAAATTTTCAACCTTTTTGAAGCCGAAATACTTCATGAAAATGTTCGACTTTTTTAAAGCCGAAATCCTGTCGTGAAAATTTTCAACTTTTTTGAAGCCCAAATACTTCATGAAAATGTTCAACTTTTTTGAAGCCGAAATACTTCATGAAAATGTTCGACTTTTTTAAAGCCGAAATCCTGTCGTGAAAATTTTCAACTTTTTTGAAGCCGAAATCTTTTCATGAAAATGTTCGACTTTTTTGAAGCCGAAATCTTTTCATGAAAATTTTCAACTTTTTTGAAGCTGAAATACTTCATGAAAATGTTCGACTTTTTTAAAGCCGAAATCCTGTCGTGAAAATTTTCAACTTTTTTGAAGCTGAAATCTTTTCATGAAAATGTTCGACTTTTTTGAAGCCGAAATCTTTTCATGAAAATTTTCAACTTTTTTGAAGCTGAAATACTTCATGAAAATGTTCGACTTTTTTAAAGCCGAAATCCTGTCGTGAAAATTTTCAACTTTTTTGAAGCCGAAATCTTTTCATGAAAATTTTCAACTTTTTTGAAGCCGAAATCTTTTCATGAAAATTTTCAACTTTTTTGAAGCCGAAATCTTTTCATGAAAATTTTCAACTTTTTAGAAGCTGAATTACTTCATGAAAATGTTCGACTTTTTTAAAGCCGAAATCCTGTCGTGAAAATTTTCAACTTTTTTGAAGCCGAAATCTTTTCATGAAAATTTTCAACTTTTTTGAAGCCGAAATCTTTTCATGAAAATTTTCAACTTTTTTGAAGCTGAAATACTTCATGAAAATGTTTGACTTTTTTAAAGCCGAAATCCTGTCGTGAAAATTTTCAACTTTTTTAAAGCCGAAATCCTGTCGTGAAAATTTTCAACCTTTTTGAAGCCGAAATACTTCATGAAAATGTTCGACTTTTTTAAAGCCGAAATCCTGTCGTGAAAATTTTCAACTTTTTTGAAGCCCAAATACTTCATGAAAATGTTCGACTTTTTTAAAGCCGAAATCCTGTGATGAAAATTTTCAACTTTTTTGAAGCCGAAATCTTTTCATGAAAATTTTCAACTTTTTTGAAGCCGAAATCTTTTCATGAAAATTTTCAACTTTTTTAAAGCCCAAATACTTCATGAAAATTTTCAACTTTTTTGAAGCCCAAATACTTCATGAAAATGTTAGACTTTTTTGAAGCCGAAATACTTCATGAAAATGTTCGACTTTTTTAAAGCCGAAATCCTGTCGTGAAAATTTGCAACCTTTTTGAAGCCGAAATACTTCATGAAAATGTTCGACTTTTTTAATGCCGAAATCCTGTCGTGAAAATTTTCAACTTTTTTGAAGCCGAAATCTTTTCATGAAAACTTTCAACTTTTTTTAAGCCGAAATCTTTTCTTGAAAATTTTCAACTTTTTTGAAGCCGAAATCTTTTCATGAAAATTTTCAAATTTTTTGAACCTGAAATACTTCATGAAAATGTTCGACTTTTTTAAAGCCGAAATCCTGTCGTGGAAATTTTCAACTTTTTTGAAGCCGAAATCTTTTCATGAAAATTTTCAACTTTTTTAAAGCCGAAATCCTGTCGTGAAAATTTTCAACCTTTTTGAAGCCGAAATACTTCATGAAAATGTTCGACTTTTTTAAAGCCGAAATCCTGTCGTTAAAATTTTCAACTTTTTTTAATCCGAAATCTTTTCTTGAAAATTTTCAACTTTTTTGAAGCCGAAATCTTTTCATGAAAATTTTCAACTTTTTTGAAGCCGAAATCTTTTCATGAAAATTTTCAACTTTTTAGAAGTTGAAATACTTCATGAAAATGTTCAACTTTTTTAAAGCTGAAATCCTGTCGTGAAAATTTTCAACTTTTTTGAAGCCGAAATCTTTTCTTGAAAATTTTCAACTTTTTTGAAGCCGAAATCTTATCATGAAAATTTTCAACTTTTTTGAAGCCGAAATCTTTTCATGAAAATTTTCAACTTTTTTGAAGCCGAAATCTTTTCATGAAAATTTTCAACTTTTTTGAAGCTGAAATACTTCATGAAAATTTTCAACTTTTTTAAAGCCGAAATCCTGTCGTGAAAATTTTCAACTTTTTTGAAGCCGAAATACTTCATGAAAATGTTCAACTTTTTTGAAGCCGAAATACTTCATGAAAATGTTCGACTTTTTTAAATCCGAAATCCTGTCGTGAAAATTTTCAACCTTTTTGAAGCCGAAATACTTCATGAAAATGTTCGACTTTTTTAAAGCCGAAATCCTGTCGTGAAAATTTTCAACTTTTTTGAAGCCCAAATACTTCATGAAAATGTTCAACTTTTTTGAAGCCGAAATACTTCATGAAAATGTTCGACTTTTTTAAAGCCGAAATCCTGTGGTGAAAATTTGCAACCTTTTTGAAGCCGAAATACTTCATGAAAATGTTCGACTTTTTTAGAGCCGAAATCCTGTCATGAAAATTTTCATCTTTTTTGAAGCCCAAATACTTCATGAAAATGTTCGACTTTTTTAAAGCCGAAATCCTGTGGTGAAAATTTTCAACTGTTTTGAAGCCGAAATCTTTTCATGAAAATGTTCGACTTTTTTGAAGCCGAAATCTTTTCATGAAAATTTTCAACTTTTTTGAAGCTGAAATACTTCATGAAAATGTTCGACTTTTTTAAAGCCGAAATACTGTCGTGAAAATTTTCAACTTTTTTGAAGCCCAAATACTTCATGAAAATGTTCGACTTTTTTAAAGCCGAAATCTTTTCATGAAAATTTTCAACTTTTTTGAAGCTGAAATACTTCATGAAAATGTTCGACTTTTTTAAAGCCGAAATACTGTCGTGAAAATTTTCAACTTTTTTGAAGCCCAAATACTTCATGAAAATGTTCGACTTTTTTAAAGCCGAAATCCTGTCGTGAAAATTTGCAACCTTTTTGAAGCCGAAATACTTCATGAAAATGTTCGACTTTTTTAAAGCCGAAATCCTGTCGTGAAAATTTTCATCTTTTTTGAAGCCGAAATCTTTTCATGAAAATTTTCAACTTTTTTGAAGCCGAAATCTTTTCATGAAAATTTTCAACTTTTTTGAAGCTGAAATACTTCATGAAAATGTTCGACTTTTTTAAAGCCGAAATACTGTCGTGAAAATTTTCAACTTTATTGAAGCCCATATACTTCATGAAAATGTTCAACTTTTTTGAAGCCGAAATACTTTATGAAAATGTTCGACTTTTTTAAAGCCGAAATCCTGTCGTGAAAATTTTCAACATTTTTGAAGCCGAAATACTTCATGAAAATGTTCGACTTTTTTAAAGCCGAAATCCTGTCGTGAAAATTTTCAACTTTTTTGAAGCCCAAATACTTCATGAAAATTTTCAACTTTTTTGAAGCCGAAATACTTCATGAAAATGTTCGACTTTTTTAAAGCCGAAATCCTGTCGTGAAAATTTGCAACCTTTTTGGAGACGAAATACTTCATGAAAATGTTCGACTTTTTTAAAGCCGAAATCCTGTCGTGAAAATTTTCATCTTTTTTGAAGCCCAAATACTTCATGAAAATGTTCGACTTTTTTAAAGCCGAAATCCTGTCGTGAAAATTTTCAACTTTTTTGAAGCTGAAATCTTTTCATGAAAATGTTCGACTTTTTTGAAGCCGAAATCTTTTCATGAAAATTTTCAACTTTTTTGAAGCTGAAATACTTCATGAAAATGTTCGACTTTTTTAAAGCCGAAATCCTGTCGTGAAAATTTTAAACTTTTTTGAAGCCGAAATACTTCATGAAAATGTTCAACTTTTTTGAAGCCGAAATACTTCATGAAAATGTTCGACTTTTTTAAATCCGAAATCCTGTCGTGAAAATTTTCAACCTTTTTGAAGCCGAAATACTTCATGAAAATGTTCGACTTTTTTAAAGCCGAAATCCTGTCGTGAAAATTTTCAACTTTTTTGAAGCCCAAATACTTCATGAAAATGTTCAACTTTTTTGAAGCCGAAATACTTCATGAAAATGTTCGACTTTTTTAAAGCCGAAATCCTGTCGTGAAAATTTTCAACTTTTTTGAAGCCGAAATCTTTTCATGAAAATGTTCGACTTTTTTGAAGCCGAAATCTTTTCATGAAAATTTTCAACTTTTTTGAAGCTGAAATACTTCATGAAAATGTTCGACTTTTTTAAAGCCGAAATCCTGTCGTGAAAATTTTCAACTTTTTTGAAGCTGAAATCTTTTCATGAAAATGTTCGACTTTTTTGAAGCCGAAATCTTTTCATGAAAATTTTCAACTTTTTTGAAGCTGAAATACTTCATGAAAATGTTCGACTTTTTTAAAGCCGAAATCCTGTCGTGAAAATTTTCAACTTTTTTGAAGCCGAAATCTTTTCATGAAAATTTTCAACTTTTTTGAAGCCGAAATCTTTTCATGAAAATTTTCAACTTTTTTGAAGCCGAAATCTTTTCATGAAAATTTTCAACTTTTTAGAAGCTGAATTACTTCATGAAAATGTTCGACTTTTTTAAAGCCGAAATCCTGTCGTGAAAATTTTCAACTTTTTTGAAGCCGAAATCTTTTCATGAAAATTTTCAACTTTTTTGAAGCCGAAATCTTTTCATGAAAATTTTCAACTTTTTTGAAGCTGAAATACTTCATGAAAATGTTTGACTTTTTTAAAGCCGAAATCCTGTCGTGAAAATTTTCAACTTTTTTGAAGCCGAAATACTTCATGAAAATTTTCAACTTTTTTGAAGCCGAAATACTTCATGAAAATGTTCGACTTTTTTAAATCCGAAATCCTGTCGTGAAAATTTTCAACCTTTTTGAAGCCGAAATACTTCATGAAAATGTTCGACTTTTTTAAAGCCGAAATCCTGTCGTGAAAATTTTCAACTTTTTTGAAGCCCAAATACTTCATGAAAATGTTCAACTTTTTTGAAGCCGAAATACTTCATGAAAATGTTCGACTTTTTTAAAGCCGAAATCCTGTCGTGAAAATTTTCAACTTTTTTGAAGCCCAAATACTTCATGAAAATGTTCAACTTTTTTGAAGCCGAAATACTTCATGAAAATGTTCGACTTTTTTAAAGCCGAAATCCTGTCGTGAAAATTTTCAACTTTTTTGAAGCCGAAATACTTCATGAAAATGTTCAACTTTTTTGAAGCCGAAATACTTCATGAAAATGTTCGACTTTTTTAAAGCCGAAATCCTGTCGTGAAAATTTGCAACCTTTTTGAAGCCGAAATACTTCATGAAAATGTTCGACTTTCTTAAAGCCGAAATCCTGTCGTGAAAATTTTCAACTTTTTAGAAGCTGAATTACTTCATGAAAATGTTCGACTTTTTTAAAGCCGAAATCCTGTCGTGAAAATTTTCAACTTTTTTGAAGCCGAAATCTTTTCATGAAAATGTTCGACTTTTTTGTAGCCGAAATCTTTTCATGAAAATTTTCAACTTTTTTGAATCTGAAATACTTCATGAAAATGTTCAACTTTTTTAAAGCTGACATCCTGTCGTGAAAATTTTCAACCTTTTTGAAGCAGAAATACTTCATGAAAATGTTCGACTTTTTTAAAGCCGAAATCCTGTCGTGAAAATTTTCAACTTTTTTGAAGCCGAAATCTTTTCATGAAAATTTTCAACTTTTTTGAAGCCGAAATCTTTTCATGAAAATTTTCAACTTTTTTGAAGCCGAAATCTTTTCATGAAAATTTTCAACTTTTTTGAAGCCGAAATCTTTTCATGAAAATTTTCAACTTTTTAGAAGCTGAATTACTTCATGAAAATGTTCGACTTTATTAAAGCCGAAATCCTGTCGTGAAAATTTGTAACCTTTTTGAAGCCGAAATACTTCATGAAAATGTTCGACTTTTTTAAAGCCGAAATCCTGTCGTGAAAATTTTCAACTTTTTTGAAGCCCAAATACTTCATGAAAATGTTCAACTTTTTTGAAGCCGAAATACTTCATGAAAATGTTCGACTTTTTTAAAGCCGAAATCCTGTCGTGAAAATTTTCAACTTTTTTGAAGCCGAAATCTTTTCATGAAAATGTTCGACTTTTTTGAAGCCGAAATCTTTTCATGAAAATTTTCAACTTTTTTGAAGCTGAAATACTTCATGAAAATGTTCGACTTTTTTAAAGCCGAAATCCTGTCGTGAAAATTTTCAACTTTTTTGAAGCTGAAATCTTTTCATGAAAATGTTCGATTTTTTTGAAGCCGAAATCTTTTCATGAAAATTTTCAACTTTTTTGAAGCTGAAATACTTCATGAAAATGTTCGACTTTTTTAAAGCCGAAATCCTGTCGTGAAAATTTTCAACTTTTTTGAAGCCGAAATCTTTTCATGAAAATTTTCAACTTTTTTGAAGCCGAAATCTTTTCATGAAAATTTTCAACTTTTTTGAAGCCGAAATCTTTTCATGAAAATTTTCAACTTTTTAGAAGCTGAATTACTTCATGAAAATGTTCGACTTTTTTAAAGCCGAAATCCTGTCGTGAAAATTTTCATCTTTTTTGAAGCCGAAATCTTTTCATGAAAATTTTCAACTTTTTTGAAGCCGAAATCTTTTCATGAAAATTTTCAACTTTTTTGAAGCTGAAATACTTCATGAAAATGTTTGACTTTTTTAAAGCCGAAATCCTGTCGTGAAAATTTTCAACTTTTTTGAAGCCGAAATACTTCATGAAAATGTTCAACTTTTTTGAAGCCGAAATACTTCATGAAAATGTTCGACTTTTTTAAAGCCGAAATCCTGTCGTGAAAATTTTCAACTTTTTTGAAGCCGAAATCTTTTCATGAAAATTTTCAACTTTTTTGAAGCCGAAATCTTTTCATGAAAATTTTCAACTTTTTTGAAGCTGAAATACTTCATGAAAATGTTCGACTTTTTTAAAGCCGAAATCCTGTCGTGAAAATTTTCAACTTTTTTGAAGCCGAAATACTTCATGAAAATGTTCAACTTTTTTGAAGCCGAAATACTTCATGAAAATGTTCAACTTTTTTAAATCCGAAATCCTGTCGTGAAAATTTTCAACCTTTTTGAAGCCGAAATACTTCATGAAAATGTTCGACTTTTTTAAAGCCGAAATCCTGTCGTGAAAATTTTCAACTTTTTTGAAGCCCAAATACTTCATGAAAATGTTCAACTTTTTTGAAGCCGAAATACTTCATGAAAATGTTCGACTTTTTTAAAGCCGAAATCCTGTCGTGAAAATTTGCAACCTTTTTGAAGCCGAAATACTTCATGAAAATGTTCGACTTTTTTAAAGCCGAAATCCTGTCGTTAAAATTTTCAACTTTTTTGAAGCCGAAATCTTTTCGTGAAAATTTTCAACTTTTTAGAAGTTGAAATACTTCATGAAAATGTTCGACTTTTTTAAAGCCGAAATCCTGTTGTGAAACTTTTCAACTTTTTTGAAGCCGAAATCTTTTCATGAAAATTTTCAACTTTTTTGAAGCCGAAATACTTCATGAAAATGTTCAACTTTTTTGAAGCCGAAATCTTTTCATGAAAATTTTCAACTTTTTTGAAGCCGAAATACTTCATGAAAATGTTCAACTTTTTTAAAGCCGAAATCCTGTCGTGAAAATTTTCAACTTTTTTGAAGCCCAAATACTTCATGAAAATGTTCAACTTTTTTGAAGCCGAAATACTTCATGAAAATGTTCGACTTTTTTAAATCCGAAATCCTGTCGTGAAAATTTGCAACCTTTTTGAAGCCGAAATACTTCATGAAAATGTTCGACTTTTTTAAAGCCGAAATCCTGTCGTGAAAATTTTCATCTTTTTTGAAGCCCAAATACTTCATGAAAATGTTCGACTTTTTTAAAGCCGAAATCCTGTCGTTAAAATTTTCAACTTTTTTTAATCCGAAATCTTTTCTTGAAAATTTTCAACTTTTTTGAAGCCGAAATCTTTTCATGAAAATTTTCAACTTTTTAGAAGTTGAAATACTTCATGAAAATGTTCGACTTTTTTAAAGCCCAAATCCTGTCGTGAAACTTTTCAACTTTTTTGAAGCCAAAATACTTGATGAAAATGTTCGACTTTTTTAAAGCCAAAATCCTGTCGTGAAAATTTTCAACTTTTTTGAAGCCGAAATCTTTTCATGAAAATTTTCAACTTTTTTGAAGCCGAAATCTTTTCATGAAAATTTTCAACTTTTTTGAAGCCGAAATCTTATCATGAAAATTTTCAACTTTTTAGAAGCTGAAATACTTCATGAAAATGTTCGACTTTTTTAAAGCCGAAATCCTGTCGTGGAAATTTTCAAATTTTTTGAAGCCGAAATCTTTTCATGAAAATTTTCAACTTTTTTAAAGCCGAAATCCTGTCGTGAAAATTTTCAACCTTTTTGAAGCCGAAATACTTCAGGAAAATGTTTGACTTTTTTAAAGCCGAAATCCTGTCGTGAAAATTTTCAACTTTTTTTAAGCCGAAATCTTTTCATGAAAATTTTCAACTTTTTTGAAGCCGAAATCTTTTCATGAAAATTTTCAACTTTTTTGAAGCCGAAATCTTTTCATGAAAATTTTCAACTTTTTAGAAGCTGAAATACTTCATGAAAATGTTCGACTTTTTTAAAGCCGAAATCCTGTCGTGGAAATTTTCAACTTTTTTGAAGCCGAAATCTTTTCATGAAAATTTTCAACTTTTTTAAAGCCGAAATCCTGTCGTGAAAATTTTCAACCTTTTTGAAGCCGAAATACTTCAGGAAAATGTTTGACTTTTTTAAAGCCGAAATCCTGTCGTGAAAATTTTCAACTTTTTTTAAGCCGAAATCTTTTCATGAAAATTTTCAACTTTTTTGAAGCCGAAATCTTTTCATGAAAATTTTCAACTTTTTTGAAGCCGAAATCTTTTCATGAAAATTTTCAACTTTTTAGAAGCTGAATTACTTCATGAAAATGTTCGACTTTTTTAAAGCCGAAATCCTGTCGTGAAAATTTTCAACTTTTTTGAAGCCGAAATCTGTTCATGAAAATTTTCAACTTTTTTGAAGCCGAAATCTTTTCATGAAAATTTTCAACTTTTTTGAAGCTGAAATACTTCATGAAAATGTTCGACTTTTTTAAAGCCGAAATCCTGTCGTGAAAATTTTCAACTTTTTTGAAGCCGAAATACTTCATGAAAATGTTCAACTTTTTTGAAGCCGAAATACTTCATGAAAATGTTCAACTTTTTTAAATCCGAAATCCTGTCGTGAAAATTTTCAACCTTTTTGAAGCCGAAATACTTCATGAAAATGTTCGACTTTTTTAAAGCCGAAATCCTGTCGTGAAAATTTTCAACTTTTTTGAAGCCGAAATACTTCATGAAAATGTTCAACTTTTTTGAAGCCGAAATACTTCATGAAAATGTTCAACTTTTTTAAATCCGAAATCCTGTCGTGAAAATTTTCAACCTTTTTGAAGCCGAAATACTTCATGAAAATGTTCGACTTTTTTAAAGCCGAAATCCTGTCGTGAAAATTTTCAACTTTTTTGAAGCCCAAATACTTCATGAAAATGTTCAACTTTTTTGAAGCCCAAATACTTCATGAAAATGTTCAACTTTTTTGAAGCCGAAATACTTCATGAAAATGTTCGACTTTTTTAAAGCCGAAATCCTGTCGTGAAAATTTGCAACCTTTTTGAAGCCGAAATACTTCATGAAAATGTTCGACTTTTTTAAAGCCGAAATCCTGTCGTGAAAATTTTCAACTTTTTTAAAGCCGAAATCTTTTCTTAAAAATTTTCAACTTTTTTGAAGCCGAAATCTTATCATGAAAATTTTCAACTTTTTTGAAGCCGAAATCTTTTCATGAAAATTTTCAACTTTTTAGAAGTTGAAATACTTCATGAAAATGTTCGACTTTTTTAAAGCCGAAATCCTGTCGTGAAACTTTTCAACTTTTTTGAAGCCGAAATCTTTTCATGAAAATTTTCAACTTTTTTGAAGCCGAAATACTTCATGAAAATGTTCAACTTTTTTGAAGCCGAAATACTTCATGAAAATGTTCAACTTTTTTAAATCCGAAATCCTGTCGTGAAAATTTTCAACTTTTTGAAGCCGAAATAATTCATGAAAATGTTCGACTTTTTTAAAGCCGAAATCCTGTCGTGAAAATTTTCAACTTTTTTGACGCCCAAATACTTCATGAAAATGTTCAACTTTTTTGAAGCCGAAATACTTCATGAAAATGTTCGACTTTTTTAAAGCCGAAATCCTGTCGTGAAAATTTGCAACCTTTTTGAAGCCCAAATACTTTATGAAAATGTTCGACTTTTTTAAAGCCGAAATCCTGTCGTGAAAATTTTCAACTTTTTTGAAGCCCAAATACTTCATGAAAATGTTCAACTTTTTTGAAGCCGAAATACTTCATGAAAATGTTCAACTTTTTTGAAGCCGAAATACTTCATGAAAATGTTCGACTTTTTTAAAGCCGAAATCCTGTCGTGAAAATTTTCATCTTTTTTGAAGCCCAAATACTTCATGAAAATGTTCGACTTTTTTAAAGCCGAAATCCTGTCGTGAAAATTTTCAACTCTTTTGAAGCCGAAATCCTGTCGTGAAAATTTGCAACCTTTTTGAAGCCGAAATCTTTTCATGAAAATTTTCAACTTTTTAGAAGCTGAAATACTTCATGAAAATGTTCAACTTTTTTAAAGCTGAAATCCTGTCGTGAAAATTTTCAACTTTTTTGAAGCCCAAATACTTCATGAAAATGTTCGACTTTTTTAAAGCCGAAATCCTGTCGTTAAAATTTTCAACTTTTTTTAATCCGAAATCTTTTCTTGAAAATTTTCAACTTTTTTGAAGCCGAAATCTTTTCATGAAAATTTTCAACTTTTTTGAAGCCGAAATCTTTTCATGAAAATTTTCAACTTTTTAGAAGTTGAAATACTTCATGAAAATGTTCGACTTTTTTAAAGCCGAAATCCTGTCGTGAAACTTTTCAACTTTTTTGAAGCCGAAATCTTTTCATGAAAATTTTCAACTTTTTTGAAACCGAAATACTTCATGAAAATTTTCGACTTTTTTAAAGCCGAAATCCTGTCGTTAAAATTTTCAACTTTTTTTAATCCGAAATCTTTTCTTGAAAATTTTCAACTTTTTTGAAGCCGAAATCTTTTCATGAAAATTTTCAACTTTTTTGAAGCCGAAATCTTTTCATGAAAATTTTCAACTTTTTAGAAGTTGAAATACTTCATGAAAATGTTCAACTTTTTTAAAGCCGAAATCCTGTCTTGAAACTTTTCAACTTTTTTGAAGCCGAAATCTTTTCATGAAAATTTTCAACTTTTTTGAAACCGAAATACTTCATGAAAATGTTCGACTTTTTTAAAGCCGAAATCCTGTCGTGAAAATTTTCAACTTTTTTGAAGCCCAAATACTTCATGAAAATGTTCAACTTTTTTGAAGCCGAAATACTTCATGAAAATGTTCGACTTTTTTAAAGCCGAAATCCTGTCGTTAAAATTTGCAACCTTTTTGAAGCCCAAATACTTTATGAAAATGTTCGACTTTTTTAAAGCCGAAATCCTGTCGTGAAAATTTTCAACTTTTTTGAAGCCCAAATACTTCATGAAAATGTTCAACTTTTTTGAAGCCGAAATACTTCATGAAAATGTTCAACTTTTTTGAAGCCGAAATACTTCATGAAAATGTTCGACTTTTTTAAAGCCGAAATCCTGTCGTGAAAATTTTCATCTTTTTTGAAGCCCAAATACTTCATGAAAATGTTCGACTCTTTTGAAGCCGAAATCCTGTCGTGAAAATTTGCAACCTTTTTGAAGCCGAAATCTTTTCATGAAAATTTTCAACTTTTTAGAAGCTGAAATACTTCATGAAAATGTTCAACTTTTTTAAAGCTGAAATCCTGTCGTGAAAATTTTCAACTTTTTTGAAGCCCAAATACTTCATGAAAATGTTCGACTTTTTTAAAGCCGAAATCCTGTCGTTAAAATTTTCAACTTTTTTTAATCCGAAATCTTTTCTTGAAAATTTTCAACTTTTTTGAAGCCGAAATCTTTTCATGAAAATTTTCAACTTTTTTGAAGCCGAAATCTTTTCATGAAAATTTTCAACTTTTTAGAAGTTGAAATACTTCATGAAAATGTTCGACTTTTTTAAAGCCGAAATCCTGTCGTGAAACTTTTCAACTTTTTTGAAGCCGAAATCTTTTCATGAAAATTTTCAACTTTTTTGAAACCGAAATACTTCATGAAAATTTTCGACTTTTTTAAAGCCGAAATCCTGTCGTGAAAATTTTCATCTTTTTTGAAGCCCAAATACTTCATGAAAATGTTCGACTTTTTTAAAGCCGAAATCCTGTCGTGAAAATTTTCAACTTTTTTGAAGCCCAAATACTTCATGAAAATGTTCAACTTTTTAGAAGCCGAAATACTTCATGAAAATGTTCGACTTTTTTAAAGCCGGAATCCTGTCGTGAAAATTTGCAACATTTTTGAAGCCGAAATACTTCATGAAAATGTTCGACTTTTTTAAAGCCGAAATCCTGTCGTGAAAATTTTCATCTTTTTTGAAGCCCAAATACTTCATGAAAATGTTCGACTTTTTTAAAGCCGAAATCCTGTGGTGAAAATTTTCAACTCTTCTGAAGCCGAAATCTTTTCTTTAAAATTTTCAACTTTTTTGAAGCCGAAATCTTTTCATGAAAATTTTCAACTTTTTTGAAGCCGAAATCTTTTCATGAAAATTTTCAACTTTTTAGAAGCTGAAATACTTCATGAAAATGTTCAACTTTTTTAAAGCTGAAATCCTGTCGTGAAAATTTTCAACTTTTTTGAAGCCCAAATACTTCATGAAAATGTTCGACTTTTTTAAAGCCGAAATCCTGTCGTGAAAATTTTCAACTTTTTTGAAGCCGAAATCTTTTCATGAAAATTTTCAACTTTTTTGAAGCCGAAATCTTTTCATGAAAATTTTCAACTTTTTAGAAGCTGAAATACTTCATGAAAATGTTCGACTTTTTTAAAGCCGAAATCCTGTCGTGAAAGTTTTCTACTTTTTTGAAGCCGAAATCTTTTCATGAAAATTTTCAACTTTTTTAAAGCCGAAATCCTGTCGTGAAAATTTTCAACTTTTTTGAATCCGAAATACTTCAAGAAAATGTTCGACTTTTTTAAAGCCGAAATCCTGTGGTGAAAATTTTCAACTTTTTTGAAGCCGAAATCTTTTCATGAAAATTTTCAACTTTTTTGAAGCTGAAATCTTTTCATGAAAATGTTCAACTTTTTTAAAGCCCAAATACTTCATGAAAATTTTCAACTTTTTTGAAGCCCAAATACTTCATGAAAATGTTCAACTTTTTTGAAGCCGAAATACTTCATGAAAATGTTCGACTTTTTTAAAGCCGAAATCCTGTCGTGAAAATTTTCATCTTTTTTGAAGCCCAAATACTTCATGAAAATGTTCGACTTTTTTAAAGCCGAAATCCTGTCGTGAAAATTTTCAACTCTTTTGAAGCCGAAATCCTGTCGTGAAAATTTGCAACCTTTTTGAAGCCGAAATCTTTTCATGAAAATTTTCAACTTTTTTGAAGCCCAAATCTTTTCATGAAAATTTTCAACTTTTTAGAAGCTGAAATACTTCATGAAAATGTTCGACTTTTTTAAAGCCGAAATCCTGTCGTGAAAATTTTCAACTTTTTTGAATCCGAAATCTTTTCATGAAAATTTTCAACTTTTTTGAAGCCGAAATCTTTTCATGAAAATTTTCAACTTTTTTGAAGCTGAAATACTTCATGAAAATGTTCAACTTTTTTAAAGCTGAAATCCTGTCGTGAAAATTTTTAACTTTTTTGAAGCCCAAATACTTCATGAAAATGTTCAACTTTTTTAAAGCCGAAATCCTGTCGTGAAAATTTTCAACTTTTTTGAAGCCGAAATCTTTTCATGAAAATTTTCAACTTTTTTGAAGCCGAAATCTTTTCATGAAAATTTTCAACTTTTTTGAAGCCGAAATCTTTTCATAAAAATTTTCAACTTTTTAGAAGCTGAAATACTTCATGAAAATGATCAACTTTTTTAAAGCTGAAATCCTGTCGTGAAAATTTTCAACTTTTTTGAAGCCCAAATACTTCATGAAAATGTTCGACTTTTTTAAAGCCGAAATCCTGTCGTGAAAATTTTCAACTTTTTTGAAGCCGAAATCTTTTCATGAAAATTTTCAACTTTTTTGAAGCCGAAATCTTTTCATGAAAATTTTCAACTATTTAGAAGCTGAAATACTTCATGAAAATGTTCGACTTTTTTAAAGCCGAAATCCTGTCGTGAAACTTTTCTACTTTTTTGAAGCCGAAATCTTTTCATGAATATTTTCAACTTTTTTAAAGCCGAAATCCTGTCGTGAAAATTTTCAACCTTTTTGAAGCCGAAATACTTCATGAAAATGTTCGACTTTTTTAAAGCCGAAATCCTGTCGTGAAAATTTTCAACTTTTTTGAAGCCCAAATACTTCATGAAAATGTTCGACTTTTTTAAAGCCGAAATCCTGTGATGAAAATTTTCAACTTTTTTGAAGCCGAAATCTTTTCATGAAAATTTTCAACTTTTTTGAAGCCGAAATCTTTTCATGAAAATTTTCAACTTTTTTAAAGCCCAAATACTTCATGAAAATTTTCAACTTTTTAGAAGCTGAAATACTTCATGAAAATGTTCAACTTTTTTAAAGCGTAAATCCTGTCGTGAAAATTTTCAACTTTTTTGAAGCCCAAATACTTCATGAAAATGTTCGACTTTTTTAAAGCCGAAATCCTGTCGTGACAATTTTCAACTTTTTTGAAGCCGAAATCTTTTCATGAAAATTTTCAACTTTTTTGAAGCCGAAATCTTTTCATGAAAATTTTCAACTTTTTAGAAGCTGAAATACTTCATGAAAATGTTCGACTTTTTTAAAGCCGAAATCCTGTCGTGAAACTTTTCTACTTTTTTGAAGCCGAAATCTTTTCATGAAAATTTTCAACTTTTTTGAAGCCCAAATACTTCATGAAAATGTTCAACTTTTTTGAAGCCGAAATACTTCATGAAAATGTTCGACTTTTTTAAAGCCGAAATCCTGTCGTGACAATTTTCATCTTTTTTGAAGCCCAAATACTTCATGAAAATGTTCGACTTTTTTAAAGCCGAAATCCTGTCGTGAAAATTTTCAACTCTTTTGAAGCCGAAATCCTGTCGTGAAAATTTGCAACCTTTTTGAAGCCGAAATCTTTTCATGAAAATTTTCAACTTTTTTGAAGCCCAAATCTTTTCATGAAAATTTTCAACTTTTTAGAAGCTGAAATACTTCATGAAAATGTTCGACTTTTTTAAAGCCGAAATCCTGTCGTGAAAATTTTCAACTTTTTTGAATCCGAAATCTTTTCATGAAAATTTTCAACTTTTTTGAAGCCGAAATCTTTTCATGAAAATTTTCAACTTTTTTGAAGCTGAAATACTTCATGAAAATGTTCAACTTTTTTAAAGCCGAAATCCTGTCGTGAAAATTTTCAACTTTTTTGAAGCCGAAATCTTTTCATGAAAATTTACAACTTTTTTGAAGCCGAAATCTTTTCATGAAAATTTTCAACTTTTTTGAAGCCGAAATCTTTTCATGAAAATTTTCAACTTTTTAGAAGCTGAAATACTTCATGAAAATGTTCGACTTTTTTAAAGCCGAAATCCTGTCGTGAAAATTTTCAACTTTTTTGAATCTGAAATCTTTTCATGAAAATTTTCAACTTTTTTGAAGCCGAAATCTTTTCATGAAAATTTTCAACTTTTTTGAAGCCGAAATCTTTTCATGAAAATTTTCAAATTTTTAGAAGCTGAAATACTTCATGAAAATGTTCGACTTTTTTAAAGCCGAAATCCTGTCGTGAAACTTTTCTACTTTTTTGAAGCCGAAATCTTTTCATGAAAATTTTCAACTTTTTTAAAGCCGAAATCCTGTCGTGAAAATTTTCAACCTTTTTGAAGCCGAAATACTTCATGAAAATGTTCGACTTTTTTAAAGCCGAAATCCTGTGGTGAAAATTTTCAACTTTTTTGAAGCCGAAATCTTTTCATGAAAATTTTCAACTTTTTTGAAGCCGAAATCTTTTCATGAAAATTTTCAACTTTTTTAAAGCCCACATACTTCATGAAAATTTTCAACTTTTTTGAAGCCCAAATACTTCATGAAAATGTTCAACTTTTTTGAAGCCGAAATACTTCATGAAAATGTTCGACTTTTTTAAAGACGAAATCCTGTCGTGAAAATTTTCAACCTTTTTGAAGCCGAAATACTTCATGAAAATGTTCGACTTTTTTAAAGCCGAAATCCTGTCGTGAAAATTTTCAACTTTTTTGAAGCCGAAATCTTTTCATGAAAATTTTAAACTTTTTTGAAGCCGAAATCTTTTCATGAAAATTTTCAACTTTTTTCGAGCTGAAATACTTCATGAAAATTTTCAACTTTTTTAACACTGAAATCCTGTCGTGAAAATTTTCAACTTTTTTGAAGCCCAAATACTTCATGAAAATGTTCGACTTTTTTAAAGCCGAAATCCTGTGGTGAAAATTTTCAACTTTTTTGAAGCCGAAATCTTTTCATGAAAATTTTCAACTTTTTTGAAGCCGAAATCTTTTCATGAAAATTTTCAACTTTTTTAAAGCCCAAATACTTCATGAAAATTTTCAACTTTTTTGAAGCCCAAATACTTCATGAAAATGTTCAACTTTTTTGAAGCCGAAATACTTCATGAAAATGTTCGACTTTTTTAAAGACGAAATCCTGTCGTGAAAATTTTCAACCTTTTTGAAGCCGAAATACTTCATGAAAATGTTCGACTTTTTTAAAGCCGAAATCCTGTCGTGAAAATTTTCATCTTTTTAGAAGCCCAAATACTTCATGAAAATGTTTGACTTTTTTGAAGCCGAAATCTTTTCATGAAAATTTTCAACTTTTTTCGAGCTGAAATACTTCATGAAAATTTTCAACTTTTTTAAAACTGAAATCCTGTCGTGAAAATTTTCAACTTTTTTGAAGCCCAAATACTTCATGAAAATGTTCGACTTTTTTAAAGCCGAAATCCTGTGGTGAAAATTTTCAACTTTTTTGAAGCCGAAATCTTTTCATGAAAATTTTCAACTTTTTTGAAGCCGAAATCTTTTCATGAAAATTTTCAACTTTTTTAAAGCCCAAATACTTCATGAAAATTTTCAACTTTTTTGAAGCCCAAATACTTCATGAAAATTTTCATCTTTTTTGAAGCCCAAATACTTCATGAAAATGTTCGACTTTTTTAAAGCCGAAATCCTGTCGTGAAAATTTTCAACTTTTTTGAAGCCCAAATACTTCATGAAAATGTTCGACTTTTTTAAAGCCGAAATCCTGTCGTGAAAATTTTCATCTTTTTAGAAGCCCAAATACTTCATGAAAATGTTTGACTTTTTTAAAGCCGAAATCCTGTCGTGAAAATTTGCAACCTTTTTGAAGCCGAAATACTTCATGAAAATGTTCGACTTTTTTAAAGCCGAAATCCTGTCGTGAAAATTTTCATCTTTTTTGAAGCCCAAATACTTCATGAAAATGTTCGACTTTTTTAAAGCCGAAATCCTGTCGTGAAAATTTTCAACTCTTTTGAAGCCGAAATCTTTTCTTGAAAATTTTCAACTTTTTTGAAGCCGAAATCTTTTCATGAATATTTTCAACTTTTTTGAAGCCGAAATCTTTTCATGAAAATTTTCAACTTTTTTAAAGCCCAAATACTTCATGAAAATTTTCAACTTTTTTGAAGCCCAAATACTTCATGAAAATTTTCATCTTTTTTGAAGCCCAAATACTTCATGAAAATGTTCGACTTTTTTAAAGCCGAAATCCTGTCGTGAAAATTTTCAACTTTTTTGAAGCCCAAATACTTCATGAAAATGTTCAACTTTTTAGAAGCCGAAATACTTCATGAAAATTTTCATCTTTTTTGAAGCCCAAATACTTCATGAAAATGTTCGACTTTTTTAAAGCCGAAATCCTGTCGTGAAAATTTGCAACCTTTTTGAAGCCGAAATACTTCATGAAAATGTTCGACTTTTTTAAAGGCGAAATCCTGTCGTGAAAATTTTCAACTTTTTTGAAGCCCAAATACTTCATGAAAATGTTCGACTTTTTTAAAGCCGAAATCCTGTCGTGAAAATTTTCAACTCTTCTGAAGCCGAAATCTTTTCTTGAAAATTTTCAACTTTTTTGAAGCCGAAATCTTTTCATGAAAATTTTCAACTTTTTTAAAGCCGAAATCTTTTCATGAAAATTTTCAACTTTTTAGAAGCTGAAATACTTCATGAAAATGTTCAACTTTTTTAAAGCTGAAATCCTGTCGTGAAAATTTTCAACTTTTTTGAAGCAGAAATACTTCATGAAAATGTTCGACTTTTTTAAAATCGAAATCCTGTCGTGAAAATTTTAAACTTTTTTGAAGCCCAAATACTTCATGAAAATGTTCAACTTTTTAGAAGCCGAAATACTTCATGAAAATGTTCGACTTTTTTAAAGCCGAAATCCTGTCGTGAAAATTTTCATCTTTTTTGAAGCCCAAATACTTCATGAAAATGTTCGACTTTTTTAAAGCCGAAATCCTGTCGTGAAAATTTTCAACTCTTTTGAAGCCGAAATCTTTTCTTGAAAATTTTCAACTTTTTTGAAGCCGAAATTTTTTCATGAAAATTTTCAACTTTTTTGACGCCGAAATCTTTTCATGAAAATTTTCAACTTTTTTAAAGCCCAAATACTTCATGAAAATTTTAAACTTTTATGAAGCCGAAAACCTGTCGTGAAAATTTTCAACCTTTTTGAAGCCGAAATACTTCATGAAAATGTTCGACTTTTTTAAAGCCGAAATCCTGTCGTGAAAATTTTCGACTTTTTTAAAGCCGAAATCCTGTCGTGAAAATTTTCATCTTTTTTGAAGCCCAAATACTTCATGAAAATGTTCGACTTTTTTAAAGCCGAAATCCTGTTGTGAAAATTTTCAACTTTTTTGAAGCCCATATACTTCATGAAAATGTTCGACTTTTTTAAAGCCGAAATCCTGTCGTGAAAATTTTCGACTTTTTTAAAGCCGAAATCCTGTCGTGAAAATTTTCTTCTTTTTTGAAGCCCAAATACTTCATGAAAATGTTCGACTTTTTTACAGCCGAAATCCTGTCGTGAAAATTTTCAACCTTTTTGAAGCCGAAATATTTCATGAAAATGTTCAACTTTTTAAAAGCCGAAATCCTGTCGTGAAAATTTTCAACTTTTTTGAAGCCCAAATACTTCATGAAAATGTTCGACTTTTTTAAAGCCGAAATCCTGTCGTGAAAATTTTCAACTTTTTTGAAGCCGAAATCTTTTCTTGAAAATTTTCAACTTTTTTGAAGCCGAAATCTTTTCAGGAAAATTTTCAACTTTTTTGGAGCTGAAATACTTCATGAAAATGTTCAACTTTTTTAAAGCTGAAATCCTGTCGTGAAAATTTTCAACCTTTTTGAAGCAGAAATACTTCATGAAAATGTTCGACTTTTTTAAAGCCGAAATCCTGTCGTGAAAATTTTCATCTTTTTAGAAGCCCAAATACTTCATGAAAATGTTTGACTTTTTTGAAGCCGAAATCTTTTCATGAAAATTTTCAACTTTTTTCGAGCTGAAATACTTCATGAAAATTTTCAACTTTTTTAAAACTGAAATCCTGTCGTGAAAATTTTCAACTTTTTTGAAGCCCAAATACTTCATGAAAATGTTCGACTTTTTTAAAGCCGAAATCCTGTGGTGAAAATTTTCAACTTTTTTGAAGCCGAAATCTTTTCATGAAAATTTTCAACTTTTTTGAAGCCGAAATCTTTTCATGAAAATTTTCAACTTTTTTAAAGCCCAAATACTTCATGAAAATTTTCAACTTTTTTGAAGCCCAAATACTTCATGAAAATTTTCATCTTTTTTGAAGCCCAAATACTTCATGAAAATGTTCGACTTTTTTAAAGCCGAAATCCTGTCGTGAAAATTTTCAACTTTTTTGAAGCCCAAATACTTCATGAAAATGTTCGCCTTTTTTAAAGCCGAAATCCTGTCGTGAAAATTTTCATCTTTTTAGAAGCCCAAATACTTCATGAAAATGTTTGACTTTTTTAAAGCCGAAATCCTGTCGTGAAAATTTGCAACCTTTTTGAAGCCGAAATACTTCATGAAAATGTTCGACTTTTTTAAAGCCGAAATCCTGTCGTGAAAATTTTCATCTTTTTTGAAGCCCAAATACTTCATGAAAATGTTCGACTTTTTTAAAGCCGAAATCCTGTCGTGAAAATTTTCAACTCTTTTGAAGCCGAAATCTTTTCTTGAAAATTTTCAACTTTTTTGAAGCCGAAATCTTTTCATGAATATTTTCAACTTTTTTGAAGCCGAAATCTTTTCATGAAAATTTTCAACTTTTTTAAAGCCCAAATACTTCATGAAAATTTTCAACTTTTTTGAAGCCCAAATACTTCATGAAAATTTTCATCTTTTTTGAAGCCCAAATACTTCATGAAAATGTTCGACTTTTTTAAAGCCGAAATCCTGTCGTGAAAATTTTCAACTTTTTTGAAGCCCAAATACTTCATGAAAATGTTCAACTTTTTAGAAGCCGAAATACTTCATGAAAATTTTCATCTTTTTTGAAGCCCAAATACTTCATGAAAATGTTCGACTTTTTTAAAGCCGAAATCCTGTCGTGAAAATTTGCAACCTTTTTGAAGCCGAAATACTTCATGAAAATGTTAGACTTTTTTAAAGGCGAAATCCTGTCGTGAAAATTTTCAACTTTTTTGAAGCCCAAATACTTCATGAAAATGTTCGACTTTTTTAAAGCCGAAATCCTGTCGTGAAAATTTTCAACTCTTCTGAAGCCGAAATCTTTTCTTGAAAATTTTCAACTTTTTTGAAGCCGAAATCTTTTCATGAAAATTTTCAACTTTTTTAAAGCCGAAATCTTTTCATGAAAATTTTCAACTTTTTAGAAGCTGAAATACTTCATGAAAATGTTCAACTTTTTTAAAGCTGAAATCCTGTCGTGAAAATTTTCAACTTTTTTGAAGCAGAAATACTTCATGAAAATGTTCGACTTTTTTAAAATCGAAATCCTGTCGTGAAAATTTTAAACTTTTTTGAAGCCCAAATACTTCATGAAAATGTTCAACTTTTTAGAAGCCGAAATACTTCATGAAAATGTTCGACTTTTTTAAAGCCGAAATCCTGTCGTGAAAATTTTCATCTTTTTTGAAGCCCAAATACTTCATGAAAATGTTCGACTTTTTTAAAGCCGAAATCCTGTCGTGAAAATTTTCAACTCTTTTGAAGCCGAAATCTTTTCTTGAAAATTTTCAACTTTTTTGAAGCCGAAATTTTTTCATGAAAATTTTCAACTTTTTTGACGCCGAAATCTTTTCATGAAAATTTTCAACTTTTTTAAAGCCCAAATACTTCATGAAAATTTTAAACTTTTATGAAGCCGAAAACCTGTCGTGAAAATTTTCAACCTTTTTGAAGCCGAAATACTTCATGAAAATGTTCGACTTTTTTAAAGCCGAAATCCTGTCGTGAAAATTTTCGACTTTTTTAAAGCCGAAATCCTGTCGTGAAAATTTTCATCTTTTTTGAAGCCCAAATACTTCATGAAAATGTTCGACTTTTTTAAAGCCGAAATCCTGTTGTGAAAATTTTCAACTTTTTTGAAGCCCATATACTTCATGAAAATGTTCGACTTTTTTAAAGCCGAAATCCTGTCGTGAAAATTTTCGACTTTTTTAAAGCCGAAATCCTGTCGTGAAAATTTTCTTCTTTTTTGAAGCCCAAATACTTCATGAAAATGTTCGACTTTTTTACAGCCGAAATCCTGTCGTGAAAATTTTCAACCTTTTTGAAGCCGAAATATTTCATGAAAATGTTCAACTTTTTAAAAGCCGAAATCCTGTCGTGAAAATTTTCAACTTTTTTGAAGCCCAAATACTTCATGAAAATGTTCGACTTTTTTAAAGCCGAAATCCTGTCGTGAAAATTTTCAACTTTTTTGAAGCCGAAATCTTTTCATGAAAATTTTCAACTTTTTTGAAGCCGAAATCTTTTCAGGAAAATTTTCAACTTTTTTGGAGCTGAAATACTTCATGAAAATGTTCAACTTTTTTAAAGCTGAAATCCTGTCGTGAAAATTTTCAACCTTTTTGAAGCAGAAATACTTCATGAAAATGTTCGACTTTTTTAAAATCGAAATCCTGTCGTGAAAATTTTCAACTTTTTTGAAGCCCAAATACTTCATGAAAATGTTCGACTTTTTAAAAGCCGAAATCCTGTCGTGAAAATGTATGACTTTTTTGAAGTCGAAATCTTTTCAGGAAAATTTTCAACTTTTTTGAAGCCGAAATCTTTTCATGAAAATTTTCAACTTTTTTGAAGCCGAAATCTTTTCATGGAAATGTTCAACTTTTTTGAAGCCGAAATACTTCATGAAAATGTTCGACTTTTTTAAAGCCGAAATCCTGTCGTGAAAATTTTCAAACTTTTTGAAGCCGAAATACTTCATGAAAATGTTCGACTTTTTTAAAGCCGAAATCCTGTCATGAAAATTTTCAACTTTTTTGAAGCCCAAATACTTCATGAAAATGTTCAACTTTTTTGAAGCCGAAATACTTCATGAAAATGTTCGACTTTTTTAAAGCCGAAATCCTGTCGTGAAAATTTGCAACCTTTTTTGAAGCCCAAATACTTTATGAAAATGTTCAACTTTTTTGAAGCCGAAATACTTCATGAAAATGTTCGACTTTTTTAAAGCCGAAATCCTGTCGTGAAAATTTTTAACTTTTTTGAATCCGAAATCCTTTCATGAAAATTTTCAACTTTTTTGAAGCCGAAATCTTTTCATGAAAATTTTCAACTTTTTTGAAGCTGAAATACTTCATGAAAATGTTCAACTTATTTAAAGCTGAAATCCTGTCGTGAAAATTTTCAACTTTTTTGAAGCCCAAATACTTCATGAAAATGTTCAACTTTTTTAAAGCCGAAATCCTGTCGTGAAAATTTTCAACCTTTTTGAAGCCGAAATACTTCATGAAAATGTTCGACTTTTTTAAAGCCGAAATCCTGTCGTGAAAATTTTCAACTTTTTTGAAGCCCAAATACTTCATGAAAATGTTCGACTTTTTTAAAGCCGAAATCCTGTCGTGAAAATTTTCAACTTTTTTGAAGCCGAAATCTTTTCATGAAAATTTTCAACTTTTTTGAAGCCGAAATCTTTTCATGAAAATTTTCAAGTTTTTTGAAGCCGAAATATTTTCATGAAAATTTTCAACTTTTTAGAAGCTGAAATACTTCATGAAAATGTTCGACTTTTTTAAAGCCGAAATCCTGTCGTGAAAATTTTAAACTTTTTTGAAGCCGAAATCTTTTCATGAAAATGTTCAACTTTTTTGAAGCCGAAATACTTCATGAAAATGTTCGACTTTTTTAAAGCCGAAATCCTGTCGTGAAAATTTTCAACCTTTTTGAAGCCGAAATACTTCATGAAAATGTTCGACTTTTTTAAAGCCGAAATCCTGTCGTGAAAATTTTCAACTTTTTTGAAGTCGAAATCTTTTCATGAAAATTTTCAACTTTTTTGAAGCCGAAATCTTTTCATGGAAATGTTCAACTTTTTTGAAGCCGAAATACTTCATGAAAATGTTCGACTTTTTTAAAGCCGAAATCCTGTCGTGAAAATTTTCAAACTTTTTGAAGCCGAAATACTTCATGAAAATGTTCGACTTTTTTAAAGCCGAAATCCTGTCATGAAAATTTTCAACTTTTTTGAAGCCCAAATACTTCATGAAAATGTTCAACTTTTTTGAAGCCGAAATACTTCATGAAAATGTTCGACTTTTTTAAAGCCGAAATCCTGTCGTGAAAATTTTTAACTTTTTTGAATCCGAAATCCTTTCATGAAAATTTTCAACTTTTTTGAAGCCGAAATCTTTTCATGAAAATTTTCAACTTTTTTGAAGCTGAAATACTTCATGAAAATGTTCAACTTATTTAAAGCTGAAATCCTGTCGTGAAAATTTTCAACTTTTTTGAAGCCCAAATACTTCATGAAAATGTTCAACTTTTTTAAAGCCGAAATCCTGTCGTGAAAATTTTCAACCTTTTTGAAGCCGAAATACTTCATGAAAATGTTCGACTTTTTTAAAGCCGAAATCCTGTCGTGAAAATTTTCAACTTTTTTGAAGCCCAAATACTTCATGAAAATGTTCGACTTTTTTAAAGCCGAAATCCTGTCGTGAAAATTTTCAACTTTTTTGAAGCCGAAATCTTTTCATGAAAATTTTCAACTTTTTTGAAGCCGAAATCTTTTCATGAAAATTTTCAAGTTTTTTGAAGCCGAAATCTTTTCATGAAAATTTTCAACTTTTTAGAAGCTGAAATAATTCATGAAAATGTTCGACTTTTTTAAAGCCGAAATCCTGTCGTGAAAATTTTAAACTTTTTTGAAGCCGAAATCTTTTCATGAAAATGTTCAACTTTTTTGAAGCCGAAATACTTCATGAAAATGTTCGACTTTTTTAAAGCCGAAATCCTGTCGTGAAAATTTTCAACCTTTTTGAAGCCGAAATACTTCATGAAAATGTTCGACTTTTTTAAAGCCGAAATCCTGTCGTGAAAATTTTCAACTTTTTTGAAGCCGAAATCTTTTCATGAAAATTTTCAACTTTTTTGAAGCCGAAATCTTTTCATGAAAATTTTCAACTTTTTTGGAGCTGAAATACTTCATGAAAATGTTCAAGTTTTTTAAAGCTGAAATCCTGTCGTGAAAATTTTCAACCTTTTTGAAGCAGAAATACTTCATGAAAATGTTCGACTTTTTTAAAATCGAAATCCTGTCGTGAAAATTTTCAACTTTTTTGAAGCCCAAATACTTCATGAAAATGTTCGACTTTTTAAAAGCCGAAATCCTGTCGTGAAAATGTTTGACTTTTTTGAAGTCGAAATCTTTTCAGGAAAATTTTCAACTTTTTTGAAGCCGAAATCTTTTCATGAAAATTTTCAACTTTTTTGAAGCCGAAATCTTTTCATGGAAATGTTCAACTTTTTTGAAGCCGAAATACTTCATGAAAATGTTCGACTTTTTTAAAGCCGAAATCCTGTCGTGAAAATTTTCAAACTTTTTGAAGCCGAAATACTTCATGAGAATGTTCGACTTTTTTAAAGCCGAAATCCTGTCATGAAAATTTTCAACTTTTTTGAAGCCCAAATACTTCATGAAAATGTTCAACTTTTTTGAAGCCGAAATACTTCATGAAAATGTTCGACTTTTTTAAAGCCGAAATCCTGTCGTGAAAATTTGCAACCTTTTTTGAAGCCCAAATACTTCATGAAAATGTTCAACTTTTTTGAAGCCGAAATACTTCATGAAAATGTTCGACTTTTTTAAAGCCGAAATCCTGTCGTGAAAATTTTCAACTTATTTGAATCCGAAATCCTTTCATGAAAATTTTCAACTTTTTTGAAGCCGAAATCTTTTCATGAAAATTTTCAACTTTTTTGAACCTGAAATACTTCATGAAAATGTTCAACTTTTTTAAAGCTGAAATCCTGTCGTGAAAATTTTCAACTTTTTTGAAGCCCAAATACTTCATGAAAATGTTCAACTTTTTTAAAGCCGAAATCCTGTCGTGAAAATTTTCAACTTTTTTGAAGCCGAAATCTTTTCATGAAAATTTTCAACTTTTTTGAAGCCGAAATCTTTTCATGAAAATGTTCAACTTTTTTGAAGCCGAAATCTTTTCATGAAAATTTTCAACTTTTTTGAAGCTGAAATACTTCATTAAAATGTTCGACTTTTTTAAAGCCGAAATCCTGTCGTGAAAATTTTCATCTTTTTTGAAGCCCAAATACTTCATGAAAATGTTCGACTTTTTTAAAGCCGAAATCCTGTCGTGAAAATTTTCAACTCTTTTGAAGCCGAAATCTTTTCTTGAAAATTTTCAACTTTTTTGAAGCCGAAATTTTTTCATGAAAATTTTCAACTTTTTTGACGCCGAAATCTTTTCATGAAAATGTTCAACTTTTTTAAAGCCCAAATACTTCATGAAAATTTTAAACTTTTATGAAGCCGAAAACCTGTCGTGAAAATTTTCAACCTTTTTGAAGCCGAAATACTTCATGAAAATGTTCGACTTTTTTAAAGCCGAAATCCTGTCGTGAAAATTTTCGACTTTTTTAAAGCCGAAATCCTGTCGTGAAAATTTTCATCTTTTTTGAAGCCCAAATACTTCATGAAAATGTTCGACTTTTTTAAAGCCGAAATCCTGTTGTGAAAATTTTCAACTTTTTTGAAGCCCATATACTTCATGAAAATGTTCGACTTTTTTAAAGCCGAAATCCTGTCGTGAAAATTTTCGACTTTTTTAAAGCCGAAATCCTGTCGTGAAAATTTTCTTCTTTTTTGAAGCCCAAATACTTCATGAAAATGTTCGACTTTTTTACAGCCGAAATCCTGTCGTGAAAATTTTCAACCTTTTTGAAGCCGAAATATTTCATGAAAATGTTCAACTTTTTAAAAGCCGAAATCCTGTCGTGAAAATTTTCAACTTTTTTGAAGCCCAAATACTTCATGAAAATGTTCGACTTTTTTAAAGCCGAAATCCTGTCGTGAAAATTTTCAACTTTTTTGAAGCCGAAATCTTTTCATGAAAATTTTCAACTTTTTTGAAGCCGAAATCTTTTCAGGAAAATTTTCAACTTTTTTGGAGCTGAAATACTTCATGAAAATGTTCAACTTTTTTAAAGCTGAAATCCTGTCGTGAAAATTTTCAACCTTTTTGAAGCAGAAATACTTCATGAAAATGTTCGACTTTTTTAAAATCGAAATCCTGTCGTGAAAATTTTCAACTTTTTTGAAGCCCAAATACTTCATGAAAATGTTCGACTTTTTAAAAGCCGAAATCCTGTCGTGAAAATGTTTGACTTTTTTGAAGTCGAAATCTTTTCAGGAAAATTTTCAACTTTTTTGAAGCCGAAATCTTTTCATGAAAATTTTCAACTTTTTTGAAGCCGAAATCTTTTCATGGAAATGTTCAACTTTTTTGAAGCCCAAATACTTCATGAAAATTTTCGACTTTTTTAAAGCCGAAATCCTGTCGTGAAAATTTTCTTCTTTTTTGAAGCCCAAATACTTCATGAAAATGTTCGACTTTTTTACAGCCGAAATCCTGTCGTGAAAATTTTCAACCTTTTTGAAGCCGAAATATTTCATGAAAATGTTCAACTTTTTAAAAGCCGAAATCCTGTCGTTAAAATTTTCAACTTTTTTGAAGCCCAAATACTTCATGAAAATGTTCGACTTTTTTAAAGCCGAAATCCTGTCGTGAAAATTTTCAACTTTTTTGAAGCCGAAATCTTTTCATGAAAATTTTCAACTTTTTTGAAGCCGAAATCTTTTCAGGAAAATTTTCAACTTTTTTGGTGCTGAAATACTTCATGAAAATGTTCAACTTTTTTAAAGCTGAAATCCTGTCGTGAAAATTTTCAACCTTTTTGAAGCAGAAATACTTCATGAAAATGTTCGACTTTTTTAAAATCGAAATCCTGTCGTGAAAATTTTCAACTTTTTTGAAGCCCAAATACTTCATGAAAATGTTCGACTTTTTAAAAGCCGAAATCCTGTCGTGAAAATGTTTGACTTTTTTGAAGTCGAAATCTTTTCAGGAAAATTTTCAACTTTTTTGAAGCCGAAATCTTTTCATGAAAATTTTCAACTTTTTTGAAGCCGAAATCTTTTCATGGAAATGTTCAACTTTTTTGAAGCCCAAATACTTCATGAAAATGTTCGACTTTTTTAAAGCCGAAATCCTGTCGTGAAAATTTTCAAACTTTTTGAAGCCGAAATACTTCATGAAAATGTTCGACTTTTTTAAAGCCGAAATCCTGTCATGAAAATTTTCAACTTTTTTGAAGCCCAAATACTTCATGAAAATGTTCAACTTTTTTGAAGCCGAAATACTTCATGAAAATGTTCGACTTTTTTAAAGCCGAAATCCTGTCGTGAAAATTTGCAACCTTTTTTGAAGCCCAAATACTTTATGAAAATGTTCAACTTTTTTGAAGCCGAAATACTTCATGAAAATGTTCGACTTTTTTAAAGCCGAAATCCTGTCGTGAAAATTTTTAACTTTTTTGAATCCGAAATCCTTTCATGAAAATTTTCAACTTTTTTGAAGCCGAAATCTTTTCATGAAAATTTTCAACTTTTTTGAAGCTGAAATACTTCATGAAAATGTTCAACTTATTTAAAGCTGAAATCCTGTCGTGAAAATTTTCAACTTTTTTGAAGCCCAAATACTTCATGAAAATGTTCAACTTTTTTAAAGCCGAAATCCTGTCGTGAAAATTTTCAACCTTTTTGAAGCCGAAATACTTCATGAAAATGTTCGACTTTTTTAAAGCCGAAATCCTGTCGTGAAAATTTTCAACTTTTTTGAAGCCCAAATACTTCATGAAAATGTTCGACTTTTTTAAAGCCGAAATCCTGTCGTGAAAATTTTCAACTTTTTTGAAGCCGAAATCTTTTCATGAAAATTTTCAACTTTTTTGAAGCCGAAATCTTTTCATGAAAATTTTCAAGTTTTTTGAAGCCGAAATATTTTCATGAAAATTTTCAACTTTTTAGAAGCTGAAATACTTCATGAAAATGTTCGACTTTTTTAAAGCCGAAATCCTGTCGTGAAAATTTTAAACTTTTTTGAAGCCGAAATCTTTTCATGAAAATGTTCAACTTTTTTGAAGCCGAAATACTTCATGAAAATGTTCGACTTTTTTAAAGCCGAAATCCTGTCGTGAAAATTTTCAACCTTTTTGAAGCCGAAATACTTCATGAAAATGTTCGACTTTTTTAAAGCCGAAATCCTGTCGTGAAAATTTTCAACTTTTTTGAAGCCGAAATCTTTTCATGAAAATTTTCAACTTTTTTGAAGCCGAAATCTTTTCATGGAAATGTTCAACTTTTTTGAAGCCGAAATACTTCATGAAAATGTTCGACTTTTTTAAAGCCGAAATCCTGTCGTGAAAATTTTCAAACTTTTTGAAGCCGAAATACTTCATGAAAATGTTCGACTTTTTTAAAGCCGAAATCCTGTCATGAAAATTTTCAACTTTTTTGAAGCCCAAATACTTCATGAAAATGTTCAACTTTTTTGAAGCCGAAATACTTCATGAAAATGTTCGACTTTTTTAAAGCCGAAATCCTGTCGTGAAAATTTTTAACTTTTTTGAATCCGAAATCCTTTCATGAAAATTTTCAACTTTTTTGAAGCCGAAATCTTTTCATGAAAATTTTCAACTTTTTTGAAGCTGAAATACTTCATGAAAATGTTCAACTTATTTAAAGCTGAAATCCTGTCGTGAAAATTTTCAACTTTTTTGAAGCCCAAATACTTCATGAAAATGTTCAACTTTTTTAAAGCCGAAATCCTGTCGTGAAAATTTTCAACCTTTTTGAAGCCGAAATACTTCATGAAAATGTTCGACTTTTTTAAAGCCGAAATCCTGTCGTGAAAATTTTCAACTTTTTTGAAGCCCAAATACTTCATGAAAATGTTCGACTTTTTTAAAGCCGAAATCCTGTCGTGAAAATTTTCAACTTTTTTGAAGCCGAAATCTTTTCATGAAAATTTTCAACTTTTTTGAAGCCGAAATCTTTTCATGAAAATTTTCAAGTTTTTTGAAGCCGAAATCTTTTCATGAAAATTTTCAACTTTTTAGAAGCTGAAATAATTCATGAAAATGTTCGACTTTTTTAAAGCCGAAATCCTGTCGTGAAAATTTTAAACTTTTTTGAAGCCGAAATCTTTTCATGAAAATGTTCAACTTTTTTGAAGCCGAAATACTTCATGAAAATGTTCGACTTTTTTAAAGCCGAAATCCTGTCGTGAAAATTTTCAACCTTTTTGAAGCCGAAATACTTCATGAAAATGTTCGACTTTTTTAAAGCCGAAATCCTGTCGTGAAAATTTTCAACTTTTTTGAAGCCGAAATCTTTTCATGAAAATTTTCAACTTTTTTGAAGCCGAAATCTTTTCATGAAAATTTTCAACTTTTTTGGAGCTGAAATACTTCATGAAAATGTTCAAGTTTTTTAAAGCTGAAATCCTGTCGTGAAAATTTTCAACCTTTTTGAAGCAGAAATACTTCATGAAAATGTTCGACTTTTTTAAAATCGAAATCCTGTCGTGAAAATTTTCAACTTTTTTGAAGCCCAAATACTTCATGAAAATGTTCGACTTTTTAAAAGCCGAAATCCTGTCGTGAAAATGTTTGACTTTTTTGAAGTCGAAATCTTTTCAGGAAAATTTTCAACTTTTTTGAAGCCGAAATCTTTTCATGAAAATTTTCAACTTTTTTGAAGCCGAAATCTTTTCATGGAAATGTTCAACTTTTTTGAAGCCGAAATACTTCATGAAAATGTTCGACTTTTTTAAAGCCGAAATCCTGTCGTGAAAATTTTCAAACTTTTTGAAGCCGAAATACTTCATGAGAATGTTCGACTTTTTTAAAGCCGAAATCCTGTCATGAAAATTTTCAACTTTTTTGAAGCCCAAATACTTCATGAAAATGTTCAACTTTTTTGAAGCCGAAATACTTCATGAAAATGTTCGACTTTTTTAAAGCCGAAATCCTGTCGTGAAAATTTGCAACCTTTTTTGAAGCCCAAATACTTCATGAAAATGTTCAACTTTTTTGAAGCCGAAATACTTCATGAAAATGTTCGACTTTTTTAAAGCCGAAATCCTGTCGTGAAAATTTTCAACTTATTTGAATCCGAAATCCTTTCATGAAAATTTTCAACTTTTTTGAAGCCGAAATCTTTTCATGAAAATTTTCAACTTTTTTGAACCTGAAATACTTCATGAAAATGTTCAACTTTTTTAAAGCTGAAATCCTGTCGTGAAAATTTTCAACTTTTTTGAAGCCCAAATACTTCATGAAAATGTTCAACTTTTTTAAAGCCGAAATCCTGTCGTGAAAATTTTCAACTTTTTTGAAGCCGAAATCTTTTCATGAAAATTTTCAACTTTTTTGAAGCCGAAATCTTTTCATGAAAATGTTCAACTTTTTTGAAGCCGAAATCTTTTCATGAAAATTTTCAACTTTTTTGAAGCTGAAATACTTCATTAAAATGTTCGACTTTTTTAAAGCCGAAATCCTGTCGTGAAAATTTTCAACTTTTTTGAAGCCGAAATACTTCATGGAAATTTTCAACTTTTTTGAAGCCGAAATACTTCATGAAAATGTTCGACTTTTTTAAAGCCGAAATCCTGTCGTGAAAATTTTCAACCTTTTTGAAGCCGAAATACTTCATGAAAATGTTCGACTTTTTTAAAGCCGAAATCCTGTCGTGAAAATTTTCAACTTTTTTGAAGCCCAAATACTTCATGAAAATTTACAACTTTTTTGAAGCCCAAATACTTCATGAAAATGTTCGACTTTTTTAAAGCCGAAATCCTGTCGTGAAAATTTGCAACCTTTTTTGAAGCCCAAATACTTCATGAAAATTTTCAACTTTTTTGAAGCTGAAATACTTCATGAAAATGTTCGACTTTTTTGAAGCCGAAATCTTTTCATGAAAATTTTCAACTTTTTTGAAGCCGAAATCTTTTCATGAAAATTTTCAACTTTTTTGAAGCCGAAATACTTCATGAAAATGTTCGACTTTTTTAAAGCCGAAATCCTGTCGTGAAAATTTTCAACTTTTTTGAATCCGAAATACTTCATGAAAATTTTCAACTTTTTTGAAGCCGAAATACTTCATGAAAATGTTCGACTTTTTTAAAGCCGAAATCCTGTCGTGAAAATTTTCAACTTTTTTGAAGCCCAAATACTTCATGAAAATGTTCCACTTTTTTAAAGCCGAAATCCTGTCGTGAAAATTTTCAACTTTTTTGAAGCCTCTTTTCATGAAAATTTTCAACTTTTTTGAAGCCGAAATACTTCATGAAAATGTTCGACTTTTTTAAAGCCGAAATCCTGTCGTGAAAATTTGCAACCTTTTTGAAGCCGGAATACTTCATGAAAATGTTCGACTTTTTTAAAGCCGAAACCCTGTCGTTAAAAATTTCATCTTTTTTGAAGCCCAAATACTTCATGAAAATGTTCGACTTTTTTAAAGCCGAAATCCTGTCGTGAAAATTTTCAACTTTTTTGAAGCACAAATACTTCATGAAAATGTTCAACTTTTTTAAAGCCGAAATCCTGTCGTGAAAATTTTCAACTTTTTTGAAGCCGAAATCTTTTCATGAAAATTTTCAACTTTTTTGAAGCCGAAATCTTTTCATGAAAATTTTCAACTTTTTTGACGCCGAAATCTTTTCATGAAAATTTTCAACTTTTTTAAAGCCCAAATACTTCATGAAAATTTTCAACTTTTATGATGTCGAATTTCTTCCTGAAAATTTTCAACTTTTTTGAAGCCCAAATACTTCATGAAAATGTTCGACTTTTTTAAAGCCGAAATCCTGTCGTGAAAATTTTCAACCTTTTTGAAGCCGAAATACTTCATGAAAATGTTCGACTTTTTTAAAGCCGAAATCCTGTCGTGAAAATTTTCATCTTTTTTGAAGCCCAAATACTTCATGAAAATGTTCGACTTTTTTAAAGCCGAAATCCTGTTGTGAAAATTTTCAACTTTTTTGAAGCCCAAATACTTCATGAAAATGTTCGACTTTTTTAAAGCCGAAATCCTGTCGTGAAAATTTTCGACTTTATTTAAAGCCGAAATCCTGTCGTGAAAATTTTCATCTTTTTTGAAGCCGAAATACTTCATGAAAATGTTCGACTTTTTTAAAGCCGAAATCCTGTCGTGAAAATTTTCAACTTTTTTGAAGCCCAAATACTTCATGAAAATTTACAACTTTTTTGAAGCCCAAATACTTCATGAAAATGTTCGACTTTTTTAAAGCCGAAATCCTGTCGTGAAAATTTGCAACCTTTTTTGAAGCCCAAATACTTCATGAAAATTTTCAACTTTTTTGAAGCTGAAATACTTCATGAAAATGTTCGACTTTTTTGAAGCCGAAATCTTTTCATGAAAATTTTCAACTTTTTTGAACCTGAAATACTTCATGAAAATGTTCAACTTTTTTAAAGCTGAAATCCTGTCGTGAAAATTTTCAACTTTTTTGAAGCCCAAATACTTCATGAAAATGTTCAACTTTTTTAAAGCCGAAATCCTGTCGTGAAAATTTTCAACTTTTTTGAAGCCGAAATCTTTTCATGAAAATTTTCAACTTTTTTGAAGCCGAAATCTTTTCATGAAAATGTTCAACTTTTTTGAAGCCGAAATCTTTTCATGAAAATTTTCAACTTTTTTGAAGCTGAAATACTTCATTAAAATGTTCGACTTTTTTAAAGCCGAAATCCTGTCGTGAAAATTTTCAACTTTTTTGAAGCCGAAATACTTCATGGAAATTTTCAACTTTTTTGAAGCCGAAATACTTCATGAAAATGTTCGACTTTTTTAAAGCCGAAATCCTGTCGTGAAAATTTTCAACCTTTTTGAAGCCGAAATACTTCATGAAAATGTTCGACTTTTTTAAAGCCGAAATCCTGTCGTGAAAATTTTCAACTTTTTTGAAGCCGAAATACTTCATGGAAATTTTCAACTTTTTTAAAGCCGAAATACTTCATGAAAATGTTCGACTTTTTTAAAGCCGAAATCCTGTCGTGAAAATTTTCAACCTTTTTGAAGCCGAAATACTTCATGAAAATGTTCGACTTTTTTAAAGCCGAAATCCTGTCGTGAAAATTTTCAACTTTTTTGAAGCCCAAATACTTCATGAAAATTTACAACTTTTTTGAAGCCCAAATACTTCATGAAAATGTTCGACTTTTTTAAAGCCGAAATCTTTTCATGAAAATTTTCAACTTTTTTGAAGCCGAAATCTTTTCATGAAAATTTTCAACTTTTTTGAAGCCGAAATACTTCATGAAAATGTTCGACTTTTTTAAAGCCGAAATCCTGTCGTGAAAATTTTCAACTTTTTTGAATCCGAAATACTTCATGAAAATTTTCAACTTTTTTGAAGCCGAAATACTTCATGAAAATGTTCGACTTTTTTAAAGCCGAAATCCTGTCGTGAAAATTTTCAACTTTTTTGAAGCCCAAATACTTCATGAAAATGTTCCACTTTTTTAAAGCCGAAATCCTGTCGTGAAAATTTTCAACTTTTTTGAAGCCTCTTTTCATGAAAATTTTCAACTTTTTTGAAGCCGAAATACTTCATGAAAATGTTCGACTTTTTTAAAGCCGAAATCCTGTCGTGAAAATTTGCAACCTTTTTGAAGCCGGAATACTTCATGAAAATGTTCGACTTTTTTAAAGCCGAAACCCTGTCGTGAAAAATTTCATCTTTTTTGAAGCCCAAATACTTCATGAAAATGTTCGACTTTTTTAAAGCCGAAATCCTGTCGTGAAAATTTTCAACTTTTTTGAAGCACAAATACTTCATGAAAATGTTCAACTTTTTTAAAGCCGAAATCCTGTCGTGAAAATTTTCAACTTTTTTGAAGCCGAAATCTTTTCATGAAAATTTTCAACTTTTTTGAAGCCGAAATCTTTTCATGAAAATTTTCAACTTTTTTGACGCCGAAATCTTTTCATGAAAATTTTCAACTTTTTTAAAGCCCAAATACTTCATGAAAATTTTCAACTTTTATGAAGTCGAATTTCTTCCTGAAAATTTTCAACTTTTTTGAAGCCCAAATACTTCATGAAAATGTTCGACTTTTTTAAAGCCGAAATCCTGTCGTGAAAATTTTCAACCTTTTTGAAGCCGAAATACTTCATGAAAATGTTCGACTTTTTTAAAGCCGAAATCCTGTCGTGAAAATTTTCATCTTTTTTGAAGCCCAAATACTTCATGAAAATGTTCGACTTTTTTAAAGCCGAAATCCTGTTGTGAAAATTTTCAACTTTTTTGAAGCCCAAATACTTCATGAAAATGTTCGACTTTTTTAAAGCCGAAATCCTGTCGTGAAAATTTTCGACTTTATTTAAAGCCGAAATCCTGTCGTGAAAATTTTCATCTTTTTTGAAGCCGAAATACTTCATGAAAATGTTCGACTTTTTTAAAGCCGAAATCCTGTCGTGAAAATTTTCAACTTTTTTGAAGCCCAAATACTTCATGAAAATTTACAACTTTTTTGAAGCCCAAATACTTCATGAAAATGTTCGACTTTTTTAAAGCCGAAATCCTGTCGTGAAAATTTGCAACCTTTTTTGAAGCCCAAATACTTCATGAAAATTTTCAACTTTTTTGAAGCTGAAATACTTCATGAAAATGTTCGACTTTTTTGAAGCCGAAATCTTTTCATGAAAATTTTCAACTTTTTTGAACCTGAAATACTTCATGAAAATGTTCAACTTTTTTAAAGCTGAAATCCTGTCGTGAAAATTTTCAACTTTTTTGAAGCCCAAATACTTCATGAAAATGTTCAACTTTTTTAAAGCCGAAATCCTGTCGTGAAAATTTTCAACTTTTTTGAAGCCGAAATCTTTTCATGAAAATTTTCAAATTTTTTGAAGCCGAAATCTTTTCATGAAAATGTTCAACTTTTTTGAAGCCGAAATCTTTTCATGAAAATTTTCAACTTTTTTGAAGCTGAAATACTTCATTAAAATGTTCGACTTTTTTAAAGCCGAAATCCTGTCGTGAAAATTTTCAACTTTTTTGAAGCCGAAATACTTCATGGAAATTTTCAACTTTTTTGAAGCCGAAATACTTCATGAAAATGTTCGACTTTTTTAAAGCCGAAATCCTGTCGTGAAAATTTTCAACCTTTTTGAAGCCGAAATACTTCATGAAAATGTTCGACTTTTTTAAAGCCGAAATCCTGTCGTGAAAATTTTCAACTTTTTTGAAGCCCAAATACTTCATGAAAATTTACAACTTTTTTGAAGCCCAAATACTTCATGAAAATGTTCGACTTTTTTAAAGCCGAAATCTTTTCATGAAAATTTTCAACTTTTTTGAAGCCGAAATCTTTTCATGAAAATTTTCAACTTTTTTGAAGCCGAAATACTTCATGAAAATGTTCGACTTTTTTAAAGCCGAAATCCTGTCGTGAAAATTTTCAACTTTTTTGAATCCGAAATACTTCATGAAAATTTTCAACTTTTTTGAAGCCGAAATACTTCATGAAAATGTTCGACTTTTTTAAAGCCGAAATCCTGTCGTGAAAATTTTCAACTTTTTTGAAGCCCAAATACTTCATGAAAATGTTCCACTTTTTTAAAGCCGAAATCCTGTCGTGAAAATTTTCAACTTTTTTGAAGCCTCTTTTCATGAAAATTTTCAACTTTTTTGAAGCCGAAATACTTCATGAAAATGTTCGACTTTTTTAAAGCCGAAATCCTGTCGTGAAAATTTGCAACCTTTTTGAAGCCGGAATACTTCATGAAAATGTTCGACTTTTTTAAAGCCGAAACCCTGTCGTGAAAAATTTCATCTTTTTTGAAGCCCAAATACTTCATGAAAATGTTCGACTTTTTTAAAGCCGAAATCCTGTCGTGAAAATTTTCAACTTTTTTGAAGCACAAATACTTCATGAAAATGTTCAACTTTTTTAAAGCCGAAATCCTGTCGTGAAAATTTTCAACTTTTTTGAAGCCGAAATCTTTTCATGAAAATTTTCAACTTTTTTGAAGCCGAAATCTTTTCATGAAAATTTTCAACTTTTTTGACGCCGAAATCTTTTCATGAAAATTTTCAACTTTTTTAAAGCCCAAATACTTCATGAAAATTTTCAACTTTTATGAAGTCGAATTTCTTCCTGAAAATTTTCAACTTTTTTGAAGCCCAAATACTTCATGAAAATGTTCGACTTTTTTAAAGCCGAAATCCTGTCGTGAAAATTTTCAACCTTTTTGAAGCCGAAATACTTCATGAAAATGTTCGACTTTTTTAAAGCCGAAATCCTGTCGTGAAAATTTTCATCTTTTTTGAAGCCCAAATACTTCATGAAAATGTTCGACTTTTTTAAAGCCGAAATCCTGTTGTGAAAATTTTCAACTTTTTTGAAGCCCAAATACTTCATGAAAATGTTCGACTTTTTTAAAGCCGAAATCCTGTCGTGAAAATTTTCGACTTTATTTAAAGCCGAAATCCTGTCGTGAAAATTTTCATCTTTTTTGAAGCCGAAATACTTCATGAAAATGTTCGACTTTTTTAAAGCCGAAATCCTGTCGTGAAAATTTTCAACTTTTTTGAAGCCCAAATACTTCATGAAAATTTACAACTTTTTTGAAGCCCAAATACTTCATGAAAATGTTCGACTTTTTTAAAGCCGAAATCCTGTCGTGAAAATTTGCAACCTTTTTTGAAGCCCAAATACTTCATGAAAATTTTCAACTTTTTTGAAGCTGAAATACTTCATGAAAATGTTCGACTTTTTTGAAGCCGAAATCTTTTCATGAAAATTTTCAACTTTTTTGAAGCCGAAATCTTTTCATGAAAATTTTCAACTTTTTTGAAGCCGAAATACTTCATGAAAATGTTCGACTTTTTTAAAGCCGAAATCCTGTCGTGAAAATTTTCAACTTTTTTGAATCCGAAATACTTCATGAAAATTTTCAACTTTTTTGAAGCCCAAATACTTCATGAAAATGTTCCACTTTTTTAAAGCCGAAATCCTGTCGTGAAAATTTTCAACTTTTTTGAAGCCCAAATACTTCATGAAAATGTTCCACTTTTTTAAAGCCGAAATCCTGTCGTGAAAATTTTCAACTTTTTTGAAGCCTCTTTTCATGAAAATTTTCAACTTTTTTGAAGCCGAAATACTTCATGAAAATGTTCGACTTTTTTAAAGCCGAAATCCTGTCGTGAAAATTTGCAACCTTTTTGAAGCCGGAATACTTCATGAAAATGTTCGACTTTTTTAAAGCCGAAACCCTGTCGTGAAAAATTTCATCTTTTTTGAAGCCCAAATACTTCATGAAAATGTTCGACTTTTTTAAAGCCGAAATCCTGTCGTGAAAATTTTCAACTTTTTTGAAGCAGAAATACTTCATGAAAATGTTCGACTTTTTTAAAGCCGAAATCCTGTCGTGAAAATTTTCAACTTTTTTGAAGCCGAAATCTTTTCATGAAAATTTTCAACTTTTTTGAAGCCGAAATCTTTTCATGAAAATTTTCAACTTTTTTGACGCCGAAATCTTTTCATGAAAATTTTCAACTTTTTTAAAGCCCAAATACTTCATGAAAATTTTCAACTTTTATGAAGTCGAATTTCTTCCTGAAAATTTTCAACTTTTTTGAAGCCCAAATACTTCATGAAAATGTTCGACTTTTTTAAAGCCGAAATCCTGTCGTGAAAATTTTCAACCTTTTTGAAGCCGAAATACTTCATGAAAATGTTCGACTTTTTTAAAGCCGAAATCCTGTTGTGAAAATTTTCAACTTTTTTGAAGCCGAAATCTTTTCATGAAAATTTTCAACTTTTTTGAAGCCGAAATCTTTTCATGAAAATTTTCAACTTTTTTGGAGCTGAAATACTTCATGAAAATGTTCAAGTTTTTTAAAGCTGAAATCCTGTCGTGAAAATTTTCAACCTTTTTGAAGCAGAAATACTTCATGAAAATGTTCGACTTTTTTAAAGCCGAAATCCTGTCGTGAAAATTTTCGACTTTATTTAAAGCCGAAATCCTGTCGTGAAAATTTTCATCTTTTTTGAAGCCGAAATACTTCATGAAAATGTTCGACTTTTTTAAAGCCGAAATCCTGTCGTGAAAATTTTCAACCTGTTTGAAGCCGAAATACTTCATGAAAATGTTCGACTTTTTTAAAGCTGAAATCCTGTCGTGAAAATTTTCAACCTTTTTGAAGCAGAAATACTTCATGAAAATGTTCGACTTTTTTAAAATCGAAATCCTGTCGTGAAAATTTTCAACTTTTTTGAAGCCCAAATACTTCATGAAAATGTTCGACTTATTAAAAGCCGAAATCCTGTCGTGAAAATTTTCAACTTTTTTGAAGCCGAAATCTTTTCAGGAAAATTTTCAACTTTTTTGAAGCCGAAATCTTTTTATGAAAATTTTCAACTTTTTTGAAGCCGAAATCTTTTCATGAAAATTTTCAACTTTTTAGAAGCTGAAATACTTCATGAAAATGTTCGACTTTTTTAAAGCCAAAATCCTGTCGTGAAAATTTTCAACTTTTTTGAAGCCGAAATCTTTTCATGAAAATTTTCAACTTTTTTAAAGTCGAAATCCTGTCGTGAAAATTTTCATCTTTTTTGAAGCCGAAATACTTCATGGAAATGTTCAACTTTTTTGAAGCCGAAATACTTCATGAAAATGTTCGACTTTTTTAAAGCCGAAATCCTGTCGTGAAAATTTTCAACCTTTTTGAAGCCGAAATACTTCATGAAAATGTTCGACTTTTTTAAAGCCGAAATCCTGTCATAAAAATTTTCAACTTTTTTGAAGCCCAAATACTTCATGAAAATGTTCAACTTTTTTGAAGCCGAAATACTTCATGAAAATGTTCGACTTTTTTAAAGCCGAAATCCTGTCGTGAAAATTTTCAACCTTTTTGAAGCCGAAATACTTCATGAAAATGTTTGACTTTTTTAAAGCCGAAATCCTGTCATGAAAATTTTCAACTTTTTTGAAGCCCAAATACTTCATGAAAATGTTCAACTTTTTTGAAGCCGAAATACTTCATGAAAATGTTCGACTTTTTTAAAGCCGAAATCCTGTCGTGAAAATTTGCAACCTTTTTGAAGCCGAAATACTTCATGAAAATGTTCGACTTTTTTAAAGCCGAAATCCTGTCGTGAAAATTTTCAACTTTTTTGAAGCCCAAATACTTCATGAAAATGTTCGACTTTTTTAAAGCCGAAATCCTGTCGTGAAAATTTTCAACTTTTTTGAAGCCGAAATCTTTTCATGAAAATTTTCAACTTTTTTGGAGCTGAAATACTTCATGAAAATGTTCAACTTTTTTAAAGCTGAAATCCTGTCGTGAAAATTTTCAACCTTTTTGAAGCCCAAATACTTAATGAAAATGTTCGACTTTTTTAAAGCCGAAATCCTGTCGTGAAAAATTTCAACCTTTTTGAAGCCGAAATACTTCATTTAAATGTTCGACTTTTTTAAAGCCGAAATCCTGTCGTGAAAATTTTCGACTTTTTTAAAGCCGAAATCCTGTCGTGAAAATTTTCATCTTTTTTGAAGCCCAAATACTTCATGAAAATGTTCGACTTTTTTAAAGCCGAAATACTTCATGAAAATGTTCGACTTTTTTAAAGCCGAAATCCTGTCGTGAAAATTTGCAACCTTTTTGAAGCCGAAATACTTCATGAAAATGTTCGACTTTTTTAAAGCCGAAATCCTGTCGTGAAAATTTTCAACTTTTTTGAAGCCCAAATACTTCATGAAAATGTTCGACTTTTTTAAAGCCGAAATCCTGTCGTGAAAATTTTCAACTTTTTTGAAGCCGAAATCTTTTCATGAAAATTTTCAACTTTTTTGAAGCCGAAATCTTTTCATGAAAATTTTCAACTTTTTTGACGCCGAAATCTTTTCTTGAAAATTTTCAACTTTTTTAAAGCCCAAATACTTCATGAAAATTTTCAACTTTTATGAAGCCGAATTTCTTCCTGAAAATTTTAAACTTTTTTGAAGCCCAAATACTTCATGAAAATGTTCGACTTTTTTAAAGCCGAAATCCTGTCGTGAAAATTTTAAACTTTTTTGAAGCCCAAATACTTCATGAAAATGTTCGACTTTTTTAAAGCCGAAATCCTGTCGTGAAAATTTTCAACTTTTTTGAAGCCGAAATCTTTTCATGAAAATTTTCAACTTTTTTGAAGCCGAAATCTTTTCATGAAAATTTTCAACTTTTTTGACGCCGAAATCTTTTCATGAAAATTTTCAACTTTTTTAAAGCCCAAATACTTCATGAAAATTTTCAACTTTTATGAAGCCGAATTTCTTCCTGAAAATTTTAAACTTTTTTGAAGCCCAAATACTTCATGAAAATGTTCGACTTTTTTAAAGCCGAAATCCTGTCGTGAAAATTTTCAACCTTTTTGAAGCCGAAATACTTCATGAAAATGTTCGACTTTTTTAAAGCCGAAATCCTGTCGTGAAAATTTTCGACTTTTTTAAAGCCGAAATCCTGTCGTGAAAATTTTAATCTTTTTTAAAGCCCAAATACTTCATGAAAATGTTCGACCTTTTTAAAGCCGAAATCCTGTCGTGAAAATTTTCAACTTTTTTGAAGCCGAAATCTTTTCAGCAAAATTTTCAACTTTTTTGAAGCCGAAATCTTTTTATGAAAATTTTCAACTTTTTTGAGGCCGAAATCTTTTCATGAAAATTTTCAACTTTTTAGAAGCTGAAATACTTCATGAAAATGTTCGACTTTTTTAAAGCCAAAATCCTGTCGTGAAAATTTTCAACTTTTTTGAAGCCGAAATCTTTTCATGAAAATTTTCAACTTTTTTAAAGTCGAAATCCTGTCGTGAAAATTTTCATCTTTTTTGAAGCCGAAATACTTCATGGAAATGTTCAACTTTTTTGAAGCCGAAATACTTCATGAAAATGTTCGACTTTTTTAAAGCCGAAATCCTGTCGTGAAAATTTTCAACCTTTTTGAAGCCGAAATACTTCATGAAAATGTTCGACTTTTTTAAAGCCGAAATCCTGTCATGAAAATTTTCAACTTTTTTGAAGCCCAAATACTTCATGAAAATGTTCAACTTTTTTGAAGCCGAAATACTTCATGAAAATGTTCGACTTTTTTAAAGCCAAAATCCTTTCGTGAAAATTTTCAACCTTTTTGAAGCCGAAATATTTCATGAAAATGTTTGACTTTTTTAAAGCCGAAATCCTGTCATGAAAATTTTCAACTTTTTTGAAGCCGAAATACTTCATCAAAATGTTCGACTTTTTTGAAGCCGAAATACTTCATGAAAATGTTCGACTTTTTTAAAGCCGAAATCCTGTCGTGAAAATTTGCAACCTTTTTGAAGCCGAAATACTTCATGAAAATGTTCGACTTTTTTAAAGCCGAAATCCTGTCGTGAAAATTTTCAACTTTTTTGAAGCCCAAATACTTCATGAAAATGTTCGACTTTTTTAAAGCCGAAATCCTGTCGTGAAAATTTTCAACTTTTTTGAAGCCGATATCTTTTCATGAAAATTTTCAACTTTTTTGAAGCCGAAATCTTTTCATGAAAATTTTCAACTTTTTTGACGCCGAAATCTTTTCATGAAAATTTTCAACTTTTTTAAAGCCCAAATACTTCATGAAAATTTTCAACTTTTATGAAGCCGAATTTCTTCCTGAAAATTTTAAACTTTTTTGAAGCCCAAATACTTCATGAAAATGTTCGACTTTTTTTAAAGCCGAAATCCTGTCGTGAAAATTTTCAACCTTTTTGAAGCCGAAATACTTCATGAAAATGTTCGTCTTTTTTGAAGCCGAAATCCTGTCGTGAAAATTTTCGACTTTTTTAAAGCCGAAATCCTGTCGTGAAAATTTTCATCTTTTTTAAAGCCCAAATACTTCATGAAAATGTTCGACTTTTTTAAAGCCGAAATCCTGTCGTGGAAATTTTCAACTTTTTTGAAGCCCAAATACTTCATGAAAATGTTCGACTTTTTTAAAGCCGAAATCCTGTCGTGAAAATTTTCGACTTTTTTGAAGCCCAAATACTTCATGAAAATGTTCGACTTTTTTAAAGCCGAAATCCTGTCGTGAAAATTTTCGACTTTTTTTAAAGCCGAAATCCTGTCGTGAAAATTTTCATCTTTTTTAAAGCCCAAATACTTCATGAAAATGTTCGACTTTTTTAAAGCCGAAATCCTGTCGTGGAAATTTTCAACTTTTTTGAAGCCCAAATACTTCATGAAAATGTTCGACTTTTTTAAAGCCGAAATCCTGTCGTGAAAATTTTCGACTTTTTTAAAGCCGAAATCCTGTCGTGAAAATTTTCATCTTTTTTGAAGCCCAAATACTTCATGAAAATGTTCGACTTTTTTAAAGCCGAAATCCTGTCGTGAAAATTTTCAACTTTTTAGAAGCTGAAATACTTCATGAAAATGTTCGACTTTTTTAAAGCCAAAATCCTGTCGTGAAAATTTTCAACTTTTTTGAAGCCGAAATCTTTTCATGAAAATGTTCAAGTTTTTTAAAGTCGAAATCCTGTCGTGAAAATTTTCATCTTTTTTGAAGCCGAAATACTTCATGGAAATGTTCAACTTTTTTGAAGCCGAAATACTTCATGAAAATGTTCGACTTTTTTAAAGCCGAAATCCTGTCGTGAAAATTTTCAACCTTTTTGAAGCCGAAATACTTCATGAAAATGTTCGACTTTTTTAAAGCCGAAATCCTGTCATGAAAATTTTCAACTTTTTTGAAGCCCAAATACTTCATGAAAATGTTCAACTTTTTTGAAGCCGAAATAGTTCATGAAAATGTTCGACTTTTTTAAAGCCAAAATCCTGTCGTGAAAATTTTCAACCTTTTTGAAGCCGAAATATTTCATGAAAATGTTTGACTTTTTTAAAGCCGAAGTCCTGTCATGAAAATTTTCAACTTTTTTGAAGCCCAAATACTTCATGAAAATGTTCAACTTTTTTGAAGCCGAAATACTTCATGAAAATGTTCGACTTTTTTAAAGCCGAAATCCTGTCGTGAAAATTTGCAACCTTTTTGAAGCCGAAATACTTCATGAAAATGTTCGACTTTTTTAAAGCCGAAATCCTGTCGTGAAAATTTTCAACTTTTTTGAAGCCCAAATACTTCATGAAAATGTTTGACTTTTTTAAAGCCGAAATCCTGTCGTGAAAATTTTCAACTTTTTTGAAGCCGAAATCTTTTCATGAAAATTTTCAACTTTTTTGACGCCGAAATCTTTTCATGAAATTTTTCAACTTTTTTAAAGCCCAAATACTTCATGAAAATTTTCAACTTTTATGAAGCCGAATTTCTTCCTGAAAATTTTAAACTTTTTTGAAGCCCAAATACTTCATGAAAATGTTCGACTTTTTTTAAAGCCGAAATCCTGTCGTGAAAATTTTCAACCTTTTTGAAGCCGAAATACTTCATGAAAATGTTCGACTTTTTTGAAGCCGAAATCCTGTCGTGAAAATTTTCGACTTTTTTAAAGCCGAAATCCTGTCGTGAAAATTTTCATCTTTTTTAAAGCCCAAATACTTCATGAAAATGTTCGACTTTTTTAAAGCCGAAATCCTGTCGTGGAAATTTTCAACTTTTTTGAAGCCCAAATACTTCATGAAAATGTTCGACTTTTTTAAAGCCGAAATCCTGTCGTGAAAATTTTCGACTTTTTTAAAGCCGAAATCCTGTCGTGAAAATTTTCATCTTTTTTGAAGCCCAAATACTTCATGAAAATGTTCGACTTTTTTAAAGCCGAAATCCTGTCGTGAAAATTTTCAACTTTTTTGAAGCAGAAATACTTCATGAAAATGTTCGACTTTTTTAAAATCGAAATCCTGTCGTGAAAATTTTCAACTTTTTTGAAGCCCAAATACTTCATGAAAATGTTCGACTTTTTTAAAGCCGAAATCCTGTCGTGAAAATTTTCAACTTTTTTGAAGCCGAAATCTTTTCATGAAAATTTTCAACTTTTTTGAAGCCGAAATATTTTCATGAAAATTTTCAAGATTTTGAAGCCGAAATCTTTTCATGAAAATATTCTACTTTTTTAAAGCCCAAATACTTCATGAAAATTTTCAACTTTTATGAAGTCGAATTTCTTCCTGAAAATTTTAAACTTTTTTGAAGCCCAAATACTTCATGAAAATGTTCAACTTTTTTAAAGCCGAAATCCTGTCGTGAAAATTTTCAACCTTTTTGAAGCCGAAATACTTCATGAAAATGTTCGACTTTTTTAAAGCCGAAATCCTGTCGTGAAAATTTTCGACTTTTTTAAAGCCGAAATCCTGTCGTGAAAATTTTCATCTTTTTTGAAGCCCAAATACTTCATGAAAATGTTCGACTTTTTTAAAGCCGAAATCCTGTCGTGAAAATTTTCAACCATTTTGAAGCCGAAATACTTCATGAAAATGTTCGACTTTTTTAAAGCCGCAATCCTGTCGTGAAAATTTTCGACTTTTTTAAAGCCGAAATACTGTCGTGAAAATTTTCATCTTTTTTAAAGCCCAAATACTTCATGAAAATGTTCGACTTTTTTAAAGCCGAAATCCTGTCGTGAAAATTTTCAACTTTTTTGAAGCCCAAATACTTCATGAAAATGTTCAACTTTTTTAAAGCCGAAATCCTGTCGTGAAAATTTTCGACTTTTTTAAAGCCGAAATCCTGTCGTGAAAATTTTCATCTTTTTTGAAGCCCAAATACTTCATGAAAATGTTCGACTTTTTTAAAGCCGAAATCCTGTCGTGAAAATTTTCAACTTTTTTGAAGCAGAAATCTTTTCATGAAAATTTTCAACTTTTTTGAAGCCGAAATCTTTTCATGAAAATTTTCAAGTTTTTTGAAGCCGAAATCTTTTCATGAAAATATTCTACTTTTTTAAAGCCGAAATCCTGTCGTGAAAATTTTCGACTTTTTTAAAGCCGAAATCCTGTCGTGAAAATTTTCGACTTTTTTAAAGCTGAATTTCTTCATGAATATTTTCAATTGACCCACCCCCCCTACGAAAAAGTTGAAAAAAGATGAAACACCCCCCCTTGTGAAAACTTTTTTGAAGCTGAAATACTTCATGAAAAAGTTCGACTTTTTGAAAGCCGAAATCCTGTCGTGAAAATTTTCAACTTTTTTGAAGCCGAAATCTTTTCATGAAAATTTTCAACTTTTTTGAAGCTGAAATACTTCATGAAAATGTTCGACTTTTTTAACGCCGAAATCCTTTCGTGAAAATGTTCAACTTTTTTGAATCCGAAATACTTCATGAAAATTTTATAATTTTTTGAAGCCGAAATCTTTTCATGAAAATTTTCAACTTTTTTGAAGCCGAAATCTTTTCATGAAAATTTTCAAGTTTTTTGAAGCCGAAATCTTTTCATGAAAATATTCTACTTTTTTAAAGCCCAAATACTTCATGAAAATTTTCAACTTTTCTGAATTCGAATTTCTTCCTGAAAATTTTAAACTTTTTTGAAGCCCAAATACTTCATGAAAATGTTCAACTTTTTTAAAGCCGAAATCCTGTCGTGAAAATTTTCAACCTTTTTGAAGCCGAAATACTTCATGAAAATGTTCGACTTTTTTAAAGCCGAAATCCTGTCGTGAAAATTTTCGACTTTTTAAAAGCCGAAATCCTGTCGTGAAAATTTTCATCTTTTTTGAAGCCCAAATACTTCATGAAAATGTTCGACTTTTTTAAAGCCGAAATCCTGTCGTGAAAATTTTCAACCTTTTTGAAGCCGAAATACTTCATGAAAATGTTCGACTTTTTTAAAGCCGAAATCCTGTCGTGAAAATTTTCGACTTTTTTAAAGCCGAAATCCTGTCGTGAAAATTTTCATCTTTTTTAAAGCCCAAATACTTCATGAAAATGTTCGACTTTTTTAAAGCCGAAATCCTGTCGTGAAAATTTTCAACTTTTTTGAAGCCCAAATACTTCATGAAAATGTTCAACTTTTTTAAAGCCGAAATCCTGTCGTGAAAATTTTCGACTTTTTTAAAGCCGAAATCCTGTCGTGAAAATTTTCGACTTTTTTAAAGCCGAAATCCTGTCGTGAAAATTTTCAACTTTTTTGAAGCCGAATTTCTTCATGAATATTTTCAATTGACCCACCCCCCCTACGAAAAAGTTGAAAAAAGATGAAACACCCCCCCTTGTGAAAACTTTTTTGAAGCTGAAATACTTCATGAAAAAGTTCGACTTTTTGAAAGCCGAAATCCTGTCGTGAAAATTTTCAACTTTTTTGAAGCCGAAATCTTTTCATGAAAATTTTCAACTTTTTTGAAGCTGAAATACTTCATGAAAATGTTCGACTTTTTTAACGCCGAAATCCTTTCGTGAAAATGTTCAACTTTTTTGAATCCGAAATACTTCATGAAAATTTTATAATTTTTTGAAGCCGAAATACTTCATGAAAATGTTTGACTTTTTTAAAGCCGAAATCCTGTCGTGAAAATTTTCAACTTTTTTGAAGCCGAAATCTTTTCATGAAAATTTTCAACTTTTTTGAAGCCGAAATCTTTTCATGAAAATTTTCAACTTTTTTGAAGCTGAAATACTTCATGAAAATGTTCAACTTTTTTGAAGCCGAAATACTTCATGAAAATTTTCGACTTTTTTAAAGCCGAAATCCTGTCGTGAAAATTTTCAACTTTTTTGAAGCCGAAATCTTTTCATGAAAATGTTCAACTTTTTTGAAGCCGAAATCTTTTCATGAAAATTTTCAACTCTTTTGAAGCCGAAATCTTCTCATGAAAATTTTCAACTTTTTTGAAGCCGAAATCCTTTCATGAAAATTTTCAACTTTTTTGAAGCTGAAATACTTCATGAAAATGTTCGACTTTTTTGAAGCTGAAATACTTCATGAAAATTTTCAACTTTTTTGAAGCTGAAATACTTCATGAAATTGTTCGACTTTTTTAACGCCGAAATCCTGTCGTGAAAATTTTCAACTTTTTTGAAGCCCAAATACTTCATGAAAATGTTCAACTTTTTTAAAGCCGAAATCCTGTCGTGAAAATTTTCGACTTTTTTAAAGCCGAAATCTTGTCGTGAAAATTTTCGACTTTTTTAAAGCCGAAATCCTGTCGTGAAAATTTTCAACTTTTTTGAAGCCGAATTTCTTCATGAATATTTTCAATTGACCCACCCCCCCTACGAAAAAGTTGAAAAAAGATGAAACACCCCCCCTTGTGAAAACTTTTTTGAAGCTGAAATACTTCATGAAAAAGTTCGACTTTTTGAAAGCCGAAATCCTGTCGTGAAAATTTTCAACTTTTTTGAAGCCGAAATCTTTTCATGAAAATTTTCAACTTTTTTGAAGCTGAAATACTTCATGAAAATGTTCGACTTTTTTAACGCCGAAATCCTTTCGTGAAAATGTTCAACTTTTTTGAATCCGAAATACTTCATGAAAATTTTATAATTTTTTGAAGCCGAAATCTTTTCATGAAAATTTTCAACTTTTTTGAAGCCGAAATCTTTTCATGAAAATTTTCAAGTTTTTTGAAGCCGAAATCTTTTCATGAAAATATTCTACTTTTTTAAAGCCCAAATACTTCATGAAAATTTTCAACTTTTATGAATTCGAATTTCTTCCTGAAAATTTTAAACTTTTTTGAAGCCCAAATACTTCATGAAAATGTTCAACTTTTTTAAAGCCGAAATCCTGTCGTGAAAATTTTCAACCTTTTTGAAGCCGAAATACTTCATGAAAATGTTCGACTTTTTTAAAGCCGAAATCCTGTCGTGAAAATTTTCGACTTTTTTAAAGCCGAAATCCTGTCGTGAAAATTTTCATCTTTTTTGAAGCCCAAATACTTCATGAAAATGTTCGACTTTTTTAAAGCCGAAATCCTGTCGTGAAAATTTTCAACCTTTTTGAAGCCGAAATACTTCATGAAAATGTTCGACTTTTTTAAAGCCGAAATCCTGTCGTGAAAATTTTCGACTTTTTTAAAGCCGAAATCCTGTCGTGAAAATTTTCATCTTTTTTAAAGCCCAAATACTTCATGAAAATGTTCGACTTTTTTAAAGCCGAAATCCTGTCGTGAAAATTTTCAACTTTTTTGAAGCCCAAATACTTCATGAAAATTTTCAACTTTTTTAAAGCCGAAATCCTGTCGTGAAAATTTTCGACTTTTTTAAAGCCGAAATCCTGTCGTGAAAATTTTCGACTTTTTTAAAGCCGAAATCCTGTCGTGAAAATTTTCAACTTTTTTGAAGCCCAAATACTTCATGAAAATGTTCAACTTTTTTAAAGCCGAAATCCTGTCGTGAAAATTTTCGACTTTTTTAAAGCCGAAATCCTGTCGTGAAAATTTTCGACTTTTTTAAAGCCGAAATCCTGTCGTGAAAATTTTCATCTTTTTTGAAGCCGAATTTCTTCATGAATATTTTCAATTGACCATCCCCCCCTACGAAAAAGTTGAAAAAAGATGAAACACCCCCCCTTGTGAAAACTTTTTTGAAGCTGAAATACTTCATGAAAATGTTTGACTTTTTTAAAGTCGAAATCCTGTCGTGAAAATTTTCAACTCTTTTGAAGCTGAAATACTTCATGAAAATGTTCGACTTTTTTAAAGCCGAAATCCAATCGTGAAAATTTTATAATTTTTTGAAGCCGAAATACTTCATGAAAATGTTTGACTTTTTTAAAGCCGAAATCCTGTCGTGAAAATTTTCAACTTTTTTGAAGCCGAAATCTTTTCATGAAAATTTTCAACTTTTTTGAAGCTGAAATACTTCATGAAAATGTTCAACTTTTTTGAAGCCCAAATACTTCAGGAAAATGTTCGACTTTTTTAACGCCGAAATCCTGTCGTGAAAATGTTCAACTTTTTTGAATCCGAAATACTTCATGAAAATGTTTGACTTTTTTAAAGTCGAAATCCTGTCGTGAAAATTTTCAACTCTTTTGAAGCTGAAATACTTCATGAAAATGTTCGACTTTTTTAAAGCCGAAATCCAATCGTGAAAATTTTATAATTTTTTGAAGCCGAAATACTTCATGAAAATGTTTGACTTTTTTAAAGCCGAAATCCTGTCGTGAAAATTTTCAACTTTTTTGAAGCCGAAATCTTTTCATGAAAATTTTCAACTTTTTTGAAGCTGAAATACTTCATGAAAATGTTCAACTTTTTTGAAGCCCAAATACTTCAGGAAAATGTTCGACTTTTTTAACGCCGAAATCCTTTCGTGAAAATGTTCAACTTTTTTGAATCCGAAATACTTCATGAAAATTTTATAATTTTTTGAAGCCGAAATACTTCATGAAAATGTTTGACTTTTTTAAAGCCGAAATCCTGTCGTGAAAATTTTCAACTTTTTTGAAGCAGAAATCTTTTCATGAAAATTTTCAACTTTTTTGAAGCCGAAATCTTTTCATGAAAATGTTCAACTTTTTTGAAGCCCAAATACTTCATGAAAATGTTCGACTTTTTTAAAGCCGAAATCCTGTCGTGAAAATTTTCAACTTTTTTGAAGCCGAAATACTTCATGAAAATGTTTGACTTTTTTAAAGTCGAAATCCTGTCGTGAAAATTTTCAACTCTTTTGAAGCTGAAATACTTCATGAAAATGTTCGACTTTTTTAAAGCCGAAATCCAATCGTGAAAATTTTATAATTTTTTGAAGCCGAAATACTTCATGAAAATGTTTGACTTTTTTAAAGCCGAAATCCTGTCGTGAAAATTTTCAACTTTTTTGAAGCCGAAATCTTTTCATGAAAATTTTCAACTTTTTTGAAGCTGAAATACTTCATGAAAATGTTCAACTTTTTTGAAGCCCAAATACTTCAGGAAAATGTTCGACTTTTTTAACGCCGAAATCCTTTCGTGAAAATGTTCAACTTTTTTGAATCCGAAATACTTCATGAAAATTTTATAATTTTTTGAAGCCGAAATACTTCATGAAAATGTTTGACTTTTTTAAAGCCGAAATCCTGTCGTGAAAATTTTCAACTTTTTTGAAGCAGAAATCTTTTCATGAAAATTTTCAACTTTTTTGAAGCCGAAATCTTTTCATGAAAATGTTCAACTTTTTTGAAGCCCAAATACTTCATGAAAATGTTCGACTTTTTTAAAGCCGAAATCCTGTCGTGAAAATTTTCAACTTTTTTGAAGCCGAAATCTTTTCATGAAAATTTTCAACTTTTTTGAAGCTGAAATACTTCATGAAAATGTTCAACTTTTTTGAAGCCGAAATACTTCATGAAAATTTTCGACTTTTTTAAAGCCGAAATCCTGTCGTGAAAATTTTCAACTTTTTTGAAGCCGAAATCTTTTCATGAAAATGTTCAACTTTTTTGAAGCCGAAATCTTTTCATGAAAATTTTCAACTCTTTTGAAGCCGAAATCTTCTCATGAAAATTTTCAACTTTTTTGAAGCCGAAATCCTTTCATGAAAATTTTCAACTTTTTTGAAGCTGAAATACTTCATGAAAATATTCGACTTTTTTGAAGCTGAAATACTTCATGAAAATTTTCAACTTTTTTGAAGCTGAAATACTTCATGAAATTGTTCGACTTTTTTAACGCCGAAATCCTGTCGTGAAAATGTTCAACTTTTTTGAATCCGAAATACTTCATGAAAATGTTTGACTTTTTTAAAGTCGAAATCCTGTCGTGAAAATTTTCAACTCTTTTGAAGCTGAAATACTTCATGAAAATGTTCGACTTTTTTAAAGCCGAAATCCAATCGTGAAAATTTTATAATTTTTTGAAGCCGAAATACTTCATGAAAATGTTTGACTTTTTTAAAGCCGAAATCCTGTCGTGAAAATTTTCAACTTTTTTGAAGCCGAAATCTTTTCATGAAAATTTTCAACTTTTTTGAAGCTGAAATACTTCATGAAAATGTTCAACTTTTTTGAAGCCCAAATACTTCAGGAAAATGTTCGACTTTTTTAACGCCGAAATCCTGTCGTGAAAATGTTCAACTTTTTTGAATCCGAAATACTTCATGAAAATGTTTGACTTTTTTAAAGTCGAAATCCTGTCGTGAAAATTTTCAACTCTTTTGAAGCTGAAATACTTCATGAAAATGTTCGACTTTTTTAAAGCCGAAATCCAATCGTGAAAATTTTATAATTTTTTGAAGCCGAAATACTTCATGAAAATGTTTGACTTTTTTAAAGCCGAAATCCTGTCGTGAAAATTTTCAACTTTTTTGAAGCCGAAATCTTTTCATGAAAATTTTCAACTTTTTTGAAGCTGAAATACTTCATGAAAATGTTCAACTTTTTTGAAGCCCAAATACTTCAGGAAAATGTTCGACTTTTTTAACGCCGAAATCCTTTCGTGAAAATGTTCAACTTTTTTGAATCCGAAATACTTCATGAAAATTTTATAATTTTTTGAAGCCGAAATACTTCATGAAAATGTTTGACTTTTTTAAAGCCGAAATCCTGTCGTGAAAATTTTCAACTTTTTTGAAGCAGAAATCTTTTCATGAAAATTTTCAACTTTTTTGAAGCCGAAATCTTTTCATGAAAATGTTCAACTTTTTTGAAGCCCAAATACTTCATGAAAATGTTCGACTTTTTTAAAGCCGAAATCCTGTCGTGAAAATTTTCAACTTTTTTGAAGCCGAAATCTTTTCATGAAAATTTTCAACTTTTTTGAAGCTGAAATACTTCATGAAAATGTTCAACTTTTTTGAAGCCCAAATACTTCATGAAAATTTTCAACTTTTTTAAAGCCGAAATCCTGTCGTGAAAATTTTCAACTTTTTTGAAGCCGAAATCTTTTCATGAAAATTTTCAAATTTTTGAAGCCGAAATCTTTTCATGAAAATTTTCAACTTTTTTGAAGCCGAAATCTTTTCATGAAAATTTTCAACTTTTTTGAAGCCGAAATCTTTTCATGAAAATTTTCAACTTTTTTGAAGCTGAAATACTTCATGAAAATGTTCAACTTTTTTGATGCCCAAATACTTCATGAAAATGTTCGACTTTTTTAAAGCCGAAATCCTGCCGTGAAAATTTTCAACTTTTTTGAAGCCGAAATCTTCTCGTGAAAATTTTCAACTTTTTTGAAGCCGAAATCTTCTCATGAAAATTTTCAACTTTTTTGAAGCCGAAATCTTTTCATGAAAATGTTCAACTTTTTTGAAGCCCAAATACTTCATGAAAATATTCAACTTTTTTAAAGCCGAAATCCTGTCGTGAAAATTTTCAACTTTTTTGAAGCCGAAATCTTTTCATGAAAATTTTCAACTTTTTTGAAGCCGAAATCTTTTCATGAAAATGTTCAACTTTTTTGAATCCGAAATACTTCATGAAAATTTTCAAATTTTTTGAAGCCGAAATACTTCATGAAAATGTTTGACTTTTTTAAAGTCGAAATCCGGTCGTGAAAATTTTCAACTCTTTTGAAGCCGAAATCTTCTCATGAAAATTTTCAACTTTTTTGAAGCCTAAATCTTTTCATGAAAATTTTGAACTTTTTTGAAGCTGAAATACTTCATGAAAATGTTCGACTTTTTTAAAGCCGAAATCCTGTCGTGAAAATTTTCAACTTTTTTGAAGCTGAAATCTTTTCATGAAAATTTTCAACTTTTTTGAAGCCGAAATCTTTTCATGAAAATTTTCAACTGTTTTGAAGCTGAAATACTTCATGAAAATGTTCAACTTTTTTGAAGCCCAAATACTTCATGAAAATTTTCAATTTGTTTGACTCCGAATTTCTTCATGAATATTTTCGACTTTTTTGAATCCGAATTTCTTCATCAAAATTTTCAACTTTTTTGAAGCCCAAATACTTCATGAAAATTTTCATCTTTTTTGAAGCCGAATTTCTTCATGAATATTTTCAATTGACCCACCCCCTTACGAAAAAGTTGAAAAAAGACGATACACCCCCCCTTACGAAAAAGTTGAAAAAAGACGAAATACCCCCCCCTTGCGAAAACTTTTTTGAAGCCGAATTTCTTCATGAAAATTTTCAACTTTTTTGAAGCCGAAATCCTGTCGTGAAAATTTTCAACTTTTTTGAAGCCGAAATCTTTTCATGAAAATTTTCAACTTTTTTGAAGCTGAAATACTTCATGAAAATGTTCGACTTTTTTAAAGCCGAAATCCTGTCGTGAAAATTTTCAACTTTTTTGAAGCCGAAATCTTTTCATGAAAATTTTCAACTTTTCTGAAGCTGAAATACTTCATGAAAATGTTCAACTTTTTTGAAGCCCAAATACTTCATGAAAATGTTCGACTTTTTTAAAGCCGAAATCCTGTCGTGAAAATTTTCAACTTTTTTGAAGCCGAAATCTTTTCATGAAAATTTTCAACTTTTTTGAAGCCGAAATCTTTTCATGAAAATTTTCAACTTTTTTGAAGCTGAAATACTTCATGAAAATGTTCGACTTTTTTAAAGCCGAAATCCTGTCGTGAAAATTTTCAACTTTTTTGAAGCCGAATTTCTTCATGAATATTTTCAATTGACCCACCCCCCCTACGAAAAAGTTGAAAAAAGATGAAACACCCCCCCTTGTGAAAACTTTTTTGAAGCTGAAATACTTCATGAAAAAGTTCGACTTTTTGAAAGCCGAAATCCTGTCGTGAAAATTTTCAACTTTTTTGAAGCCGAAATCTTTTCATGAAAATTTTCAACTTTTTTGAAGCCGAAATCTTTTCTTGAAAATTTTCAACTTTTTTGAAGCTGAAATACTTCATGAAAATGTTCGACTTTTTTAACGCCGAAATCCTTTCGTGAAAATGTTCAACTTTTTTGAATCCGAAATACTTCATGAAAATTTTATAATTTTTTGAAGCCGAAATACTTCATGAAAATGTTTGACTTTTTTAAAGCCGAAATCTTGTCGTGAAAATTTTCAACTTTTTTGAAGCCGAAATCTTTTCATGAAAATTTTCAACTTTTTTGAAGCTGAAATACTTCATGAAAATGTTCGACTTTTTTGAAGCTGAAATACTTCATGAAAATGTTCAACTTTGTTGAAGCCCAAATCCTTCATGAAAATGTTCGACTTTTTTAAAGCCGAAATCCTGTCGTGAAAATTTTCAACTTTTTTGAAGCCGAAATCTTTTCATGAAAATTTTCAACTTTTTTGAAGCCGAAATCTTGTCATGAAAATTTTCAACTTTTTTGAAGCTGAAATACTTCATGAAATTGTTCGACTTTTTTAACGCCGAAATCCTGTCGTGAAAATGTTCAACTTTTTTGAATCCGAAATACTTCATGAAAATTTTAAAATTTTTTGAAGCCGAAATACTTCATGAAAATGTTTGACTTTTTTAAAGCCGAAATCCTGTGGTGAAAATTTTCAACTTTTTTGAAGCCGAAATCTTTTCATGAAAATTTTCAACTTTTTTGAAGCTGAAATACTTCATGAAAATGTTCGACTTTTTTGAAGCTGAATTACTTCATGAAAATTTTCAACTTTTTTGAAGCCCAAATACTTCATGAAAATTTTCAATTTGTTTGACTCCGAAATTTCTTCATGAATGTTTTCGACTTTTTTGAATCCGAATTTCTTCATGAAAATTTTCAACTTTTTTGAAGCCCAAATACTTAATGAAAATGTTAAACTTTTTTGAAGCCCAAATACTTGATGAAAATTTTCAACTTTTTTGAAGCCGAATTACTTCATGAAAATTTTCAACTTTTTTGAAGCCCAAATACTTCATGAAAATTTTCAATTTCTTTGACTCCGAATTTCTTCATGAATGTTTTCGACTTATTTGAATCCGAATTTCTTCATGAAAATTTTCAACTTTTTTGAAGCCCAAATACTTGATGAAAATTTTCAACATTTTTGAAGCCGAAATCTTTTCATGAAAATTTTCAACTTTTTTGAAGCTGAAATACTTCATGAAAATGTTCGACTTTTTTAACGCCGAAATCCTTTCGTGAAAATGTTCAACTTTTTTGAATCCGAAATACTTCATGAAAATTTTATAATTTTTTGAAGCCGAAATACTTCATGAAAATGTTTGACTTTTTTAAAGCCGAAATCCTGTCGTGAAAATTTTCAACTTTTTTGAAGCCGATATCTTTTCATGAAAATTTTCAACTTTTTTGAAGCCGAAATCTTTTCATGAAAATTTTCAACTTTTTTGACGCCGAAATCTTTTCATGAAAATTTTCAACTTTTTTAAAGCCCAAATACTTCATGAAAATTTTCAACTTTTATGAAGCCGAATTTCTTCCTGAAAATTTTAAACTTTTTTGAAGCCCAAATACTTCATGAAAATGTTCGACTTTTTTTAAAGCCGAAATCCTGTCGTGAAAATTTTCAACCTTTTTGAAGCCGAAATACTTCATGAAAATGTTCGACTTTTTTGAAGCCGAAATCCTGTCGTGAAAATTTTCGACTTTTTTAAAGCCGAAATCCTGTCGTGAAAATTTTCATCTTTTTTAAAGCCCAAATACTTCATGAAAATGTTCGACTTTTTTAAAGCCGAAATCCTGTCGTGGAAATTTTCAACTTTTTTGAAGCCCAAATACTTCATGAAAATGTTCGACTTTTTTAAAGCCGAAATCCTGTCGTGAAAATTTTCAACTTTTTTGAAGCCGAAATCTTTTAATGAAAATTTTCAACTTTTTTGAAGCCGAAATCTTTTCATGAAAATTTTCAAGTTTTTTGAAGCCGAAATCTTTTCATGAAAATATTCTACTTTTTTAAAGCCCAAATACTTCATGAAAATTTTCAACTTTTATGAAGTCGAATTTCTTCCTGAAAATTTTAAACTTTTTTGAAGCCCAAATACTTCATGAAAATGTTCAACTTTTTTAAAGCCGAAATCCTGTCGTGAAAATTTTCAACCTTTTTGAAGCCGAAATACTTCATGAAAATGTTCGACTTTTTTAAAGCCGAAATCCTGTCGTGAAAATTTTCGACTTTTTTAAAGCCGAAATCCTGTCGTGAAAATTTTCATCTTTTTTGAAGCCCAAATACTTCATGAAAATGTTCGACTTTTTTAAAGCCGAAATCCTGTCGTGAAAATTTTCGACTTTTTTAAAGCCGAAATCCTGTCGTGAAAATTTTCATCTTTTTTAAAGCCCAAATACTTCATGAAAATGTTCGACTTTTTTAAAGCCGAAATCCTGTCGTGAAAATTTTCAACTTTTTTGAAGCCCAAATACTTCATGAAAATGTTCAACTTTTTTAAAGCCGAAATCCTGTCGTGAAAATTTTCGACTTTTTTAAAGCCGAAATCCTGTCGTGAAAATTTTCGACTTTTTTAAAGCCGAAATCCTGTCGTGAAAATTTTCAACTTTTTTGAAGCCGAATTTCTTCATGAATATTTTCAATTGACCCACCCCCCCTACGAAAAAGTTGAAAAAAGATGAAACACCCCCCCTTGTGAAAACTTTTTTGAAGCTGAAATACTTCATGAAAAAGTTCGACTTTTTGAAAGCCGAAATCCTGTCGTGAAAATTTTCAACTTTTTTGAAGCCGAAATCTTTTCATGAAAATTTTCAACTTTTTTGAAGCTGAAATACTTCATGAAAATGTTCGACTTTTTTAACGCCGAAATCCTGTCGTGAAAATTTTCAACTTTTTTGAAGCCGAAATCTTTTCATGAAAATGTTCAGCTTTTTTGAAGCCGAAATCTTTTCATGAAAATTTTCAACTCTTTTGAAGCCGAAATCTTCTCATGAAAATTTTCAACTTTTTTGAAGCCGAAATCCTTTCATGAAAATTTTCAACGTTTTTGAAGCTGAAATACTTCATGAAAATGTTCGACTTTTTTGAAGCTGAAATACTTCATGAAAATTTTCAACTTTTTTGAAGCTGAAATACTTCATGAAATTGTTCGACTTTTTTAACGCCGAAATCCTGTCGTGAAAATGTTCAACTTTTTTGAATCCGAAATACTTCATGAAAATGTTTGACTTTTTTAAAGTCGAAATCCTGTCGTGAAAATTTTCAACTTTTTTGAAGCCGAAATCTTTTCATGAAAATTTTCAACTCTTTTGAATCCGAAATCTTCTCATGAAAATTTTCAACTTTTTTGAAGCCGAAATCTTTTCATGAAAATTTTCAACTTTTTTGAAGCTGAAATACTTCATGAAAATGTTGGACTTTTTTGAAGCTGAAATACTTCATGAAAATTTTCAACTTTTTTGAAGCTGAAATACTTCATGAAATTGTTCGACTTTTTTAACGCCGAAATCCTGTCGTGAAAATGTTCAACTTTTTTGAATCCGAAATACTTCATGAAAATGTTTGACTTTTTTAAAGTCGAAATCCTGTCGTGAAAATTTTCAACTCTTTTGAAGCTGAAATACTTCATGAAAATGTTCGACTTTTTTAAAGCCGAAATCCAATCGTGAAAATTTTATAATTTTTTGAAGCCGAAATACTTCATGAAAATGTTTGACTTTTTTAAAGCCGAAATCCTGTCGTGAAAATTTTCAACTTTTTTGAAGCCGAAATCTTTTCATGAAAATTTTCAACTTTTTTGAAGCTGAAATACTTCATGAAAATGTTCAACTTTTTTGAAGCCCAAATACTTCAGGAAAATGTTCGACTTTTTTAACGCCGAAATCCTTTCGTGAAAATGTTCAACTTTTTTGAATCCGAAATACTTCATGAAAATTTTATATTTTTTTGAAGCCGAAATACTTCATGAAAATGTTTGACTTTTTTAAAGCCGAAATCCTGTCGTGAAAATTTTCAACTTTTTTGAAGCCGAAATCTTTTCATGAAAATTTTCAACTCTTTTGAAGCCGAAATCTTCTCATGAAAATTTTCAACTTTTTTGAAGCCGAAATCTTTTCATGAAAATTTTCAACTTTTTTGAAGCTGAAATACTTCATGAAAATGTTCGACTTTTTTGAAGCTGAAATACTTCATGAAAATTTTCAACTTTTTTGAAGCTGAAATACTTCATGAAATTGTTTGACTTTTTTAACGCCGAAATCCTGTCGTGAAAATGTTCAACTTTTTTGAATCCGAAATACTTCATGAAAATGTTTGACTTTTTTAAAGTCGAAATCCTGTCGTGAAAATTTTCAACTCTTTTGAAGCTGAAATACTTCATGAAAATGTTCGACTTTTTTAAAGCCGAAATCCAATCGTGAAAATTTTATAATTTTTTGAAGCCGAAATACTTCATGAAAATGTTTGACTTTTTTAAAGCCGAAATCCTGTCGTGAAAATTTTCAACTTTTTTGAAGCCGAAATCTTTTCATGAAAATTTTCAACTTTTTTGAAGCTGAAATACTTCATGAAAATGTTCAACTTTTTTGAAGCCCAAATACTTCAGGAAAATGTTCGACTTTTTTAACGCCGAAATCCTTTCGTGAAAATGTTCAACTTTTTTGAATCCGAAATACTTCATGAAAATTTTATATTTTTTTGAAGCCGAAATACTTCATGAAAATGTTTGACTTTTTTAAAGCCGAAATCCTGTCGTGAAAATTTTCAACTTTTTTGAAGCCGAAATCTTTTCTTGAAAATTTTCAACTCTTTTGAAGCCGAAATCTTCTCATGAAAATTTTCAACTTTTTTGAAGCCGAAATCTTTTCATGAAAATTTTCAACTTTTTTGAAGCTGAAATACTTCATGAAAATGTTCGACTTTTTTGAAGCTGAAATACTTCATGAAAATTTTCAACTTTTTTGAAGCTGAAATACTTCATGAAATTGTTCAACTTTTTTAACGCCGAAATCCTGTCGTGAAAATGTTCAACTTTTTTGAATCCGAAATACTTCATGAAAATGTTTGACTTTTTTAAAGTCGAAATCCTGTCGTGAAAATTTTCAACTCTTTTGAAGCTGAAATACTTCATGAAAATGTTCGACTTTTTTAAAGCCGAAATCCAATCGTGAAAATTTTATAATTTTTTGAAGCCGAAATCCTGTTGTGAAAATTTTCAACTTTTTTGAAGCAGAAATCTTTTCATGAAAATTTTCAACTTTTTTGAAGCCGAAATCTTTTCATGAAAATTTTCAACTTTTTTGAAGCTGAAATACTTCATGAAAATGTTCAACTTTTTTGAAGCCCAAATACTTCATGAAAATGTTCGACTTTTTTAAAGCCGAAATCCTGTCGTGAAAATTTTCAACTTTTTTGAAGCCGAAATCTTTTCATGAAAATTTTCAACTTTTTTGAAGCTGAAATACTTCATGAAAATGTTCAACTTTTTTGAAGCCCAAATACTTCATGAAAATGTTTGACTTTTTTAAAGCCGAAATCCTGTCGTGAAAATTTTCAACTTTTTTGAAGCCGAAATCTTTTCATGAAAATTTTCAAATTTTTGAAGCCGAAATCTTTTCATGAAAATTTTCAACTTTTTTGAAGCCGAAATCTTTTCATGAAAATTTTCAACTTTTTTGAAGCCGAAATCTTTTCATGAAAATTTTCAACTTTTTTGAAGCTGAAATACTTCATGAAAATGTTCAACTTTTTTGATGCCCAAATACTTCATGAAAATGTTCGACTTTTTTAAAGCCGAAATCCTGCCGTGAAAATTTTCAACTTTTTTGAAGCCGAAATCTTCTCGTGAAAATTTTCAACTTTTTTGAAGCCGAAATCTTCTCATGAAAATTTTCAACTTTTTTGAAGCCGAAATCTTTTCATGAAAATGTTCAACTTTTTTGAAGCCCAAATACTTCATGAAAATATTCAACTTTTTTAAAGCCGAAATCCTGTCGTGAAAATTTTCAACTTTTTTGAAGCCGAAATCTTTTCATGAAAATTTTCAACTTTTTTGAAGCCGAAATCTTTTCATGAAAATGTTCAACTTTTTTGAATCCGAAATACTTCATGAAAATTTTCAAATTTTTTGAAGCCGAAATACTTCATGAAAATGTTTGACTTTTTTAAAGCCGAAATCCTGTCGTGAAAATTTTCAACTTTTTTGAAGCTGAAATCTTTTCATGAAAATTTTCAACTTTTTTGAAGCCGAAATCTTTTCATGAAAATTTTCAACTGTTTTGAAGCTGAAATACTTCATGAAAATGTTCAACTTTTTTGAAGCCCAAATACTTCATGAAAATTTTCAATTTGTTTGACTCCGAATTTCTTCATGAATATTTTCGACTTTTTTGAATCCGAATTTCTTCATCAAAATTTTCAACTTTTTTGAAGCCCAAATACTTCATGAAAATTTTCATCTTTTTTGAAGCCGAATTTCTTCATGAATATTTTCAATTGACCCACCCCCTTACGAAAAAGTTGAAAAAAGACGATACACCCCCCCTTACGAAAAAGTTGAAAAAAGACGAAATACCCCCCCCTTGCGAAAAAATTTTTGAAGCCGAATTTCTTCATGAAAATTTTCAACTTTTTTGAAGCCGAAATCCTGTCGTGAAAATTTTCAACTTTTTTGAAGCCGAAATCTTTTCATGAAAATTTTCAACTTTTTTGAAGCTGAAATACTTCATGAAAATGTTCGACTTTTTTAAAGCCGAAATCCTGTCGTGAAAATTTTCAACTTTTTTGAAGCCGAAATCTTTTCATGAAAATTTTCAACTTTTCTGAAGCTGAAATACTTCATGAAAATGTTCAACTTTTTTGAAGCCCAAATACTTCATGAAAATGTTCGACTTTTTTAAAGCCGAAATCCTGTCGTGAAAATTTTCAACTTTTTTGAAGCCGAAATCTTTTCATGAAAATTTTCAACTTTTTTGAAGCCGAAATCTTTTCATGAAAATTTTCAACTTTTTTGAAGCTGAAATACTTCATGAAAATGTTCGACTTTTTTAAAGCCGAAATCCTGTCGTGAAAATTTTCAACTTTTTTGAAGCCGAATTTCTTCATGAATATTTTCAATTGACCCACCCCCCCTACGAAAAAGTTGAAAAAAGATGAAACACCCCCCCTTGTGAAAACTTTTTTGAAGCTGAAATACTTCATGAAAAAGTTCGACTTTTTGAAAGCCGAAATCCTGTCGTGAAAATTTTCAACTTTTTTGAAGCCTAAATCTTTTCATGAAAATTTTCAACTTTTTTGAAGCCGAAATCTTTTCTTGAAAATTTTCAACTTTTTTGAAGCTGAAATACTTCATGAAAATGTTCGACTTTTTTAACGCCGAAATCCTTTCGTGAAAATGTTCAACTTTTTTGAATCCGAAATACTTCATGAAAATTTTATAATTTTTTGAAGCCGAAATACTTCATGAAAATGTTTGACTTTTTTAAAGCCGAAATCCTGTCGTGAAAATTTTCAACTTTTTTGAAGCCGAAATCTTTTCATGAAAATTTTCAACTTTTTTGAAGCTGAAATACTTCATGAAAATGTTCGACTTTTTTGAAGCTGAAATACTTCATGAAAATGTTCAACTTTGTTGAAGCCCAAATCCTTCATGAAAATGTTCGACTTTTTTAAAGCCGAAATCCTGTCGTGAAAATTTTCAACTTTTTTGAAGCCGAATTTCTTCATGAATATTTTCAATTGACCCACCCCCCCTACGAAAAAGTTGAAAAAAGATGAAACACCCCCCCTTGTGAAAACTTTTTTGAAGCTGAAATACTTCATGAAAAAGTTCGACTTTTTGAAAGCCGAAATCCTGTCGTGAAAATTTTCAACTTTTTTGAAGCCGAAATCTTTTCATGAAAATTTTCAACTTTTTTGAAGCTGAAATACTTCATGAAAATGTTCGACTTTTTTAACGCCGAAATCCTTTCGTGAAAATGTTCAACTTTTTTGAATCCGAAATACTTCATGAAAATTTTATAATTTTTTGAAGCCGAAATCTTTTCATGAAAATTTTCAACTTTTTTGAAGCCGAAATCTTTTCATGAAAATTTTCAAGTTTTTTGAAGCCGAAATCTTTTCATGAAAATATTCTACTTTTTTAAAGCCCAAATACTTCATGAAAATTTTCAACTTTTATGAATTCGAATTTCTTCCTGAAAATTTTAAACTTTTTTGAAGCCCAAATACTTCATGAAAATGTTCAACTTTTTTAAAGCCGAAATCCTGTCGTGAAAATTTTCAACCTTTTTGAAGCCGAAATACTTCATGAAAATGTTCGACTTTTTTAAAGCCGAAATCCTGTCGTGAAAATTTTCGACTTTTTTAAAGCCGAAATCCTGTCGTGAAAATTTTCATCTTTTTTGAAGCCCAAATACTTCATGAAAATGTTCGACTTTTTTAAAGCCGAAATCCTGTCGTGAAAATTTTCAACCTTTTTGAAGCCGAAATACTTCATGAAAATGTTCGACTTTTTTAAAGCCGAAATCCTGTCGTGAAAATTTTCGACTTTTTTAAAGCCGAAATCCTGTCGTGAAAATTTTCATCTTTTTTAAAGCCCAAATACTTCATGAAAATGTTCGACTTTTTTAAAGCCGAAATCCTGTCGTGAAAATTTTCAACTTTTTTGAAGCCCAAATACTTCATGAAAATGTTCAACTTTTTTAAAGCCGAAATCCTGTCGTGAAAATTTTCGACTTTTTTAAAGCCGAAATCCTGTCGTGAAAATTTTCGACTTTTTTAAAGCCGAAATCCTGTCGTGAAAATTTTCAACTTTTTTGAAGCCGAATTTCTTCATGAATATTTTCAATTGACCCACCCCCCCTACGAAAAAGTTGAAAAAAGATGAAACACCCCCCCTTGTGAAAACTTTTTTGAAGCTGAAATACTTCATGAAAAAGTTCGACTTTTTGAAAGCCGAAATCCTGTCGTGAAAATTTTCAACTTTTTTGAAGCCGAAATCTTTTCATGAAAATTTTCAACTTTTTTGAAGCTGAAATACTTCATGAAAATGTTCGACTTTTTTAACGCCGAAATCCTTTCGTGAAAATGTTCAACTTTTTTGAATCCGAAATACTTCATGAAAATGTTTGACTTTTTTAAAGCCGAAATCCTGTCGTGAAAATTTTCAACTTTTTTGAAGCCGAAATCTTTTCATGAAAATTTTCAACTTTTTTGAAGCCGAAATCTTTTCATGAAAATTTTCAACTTTTTTGAAGCTGAAATACTTCATGAAAATGTTCAACTTTTTTGAAGCCGAAATACTTCATGAAAATTTTCGACTTTTTTAAAGCCGAAATCCTGTCGTGAAAATTTTCAACTTTTTTGAAGCCGAAATCTTTTCATGAAAATGTTCAACTTTTTTGAAGCCGAAATCTTTTCATGAAAATTTTCAACTCTTTTGAAGCCGAAATCTTCTCATGAAAATTTTCAACTTTTTTGAAGCCGAAATCCTTTCATGAAAATTTTCAACTTTTTTGAAGCTGAAATACTTCATGAAAATGTTCGACTTTTTTGAAGCTGAAATACTTCATGAAAATTTTCAACTTTTTTGAAGCTGAAATACTTCATGAAATTGTTCGACTTTTTTAACGCCGAAATCCTGTCGTGAAAATGTTCAACTTTTTTGAATCCGAAATACTTCATGAAAATGTTTGACTTTTTTAAAGCCGAAATCCAATCGTGAAAATTTTATAATTTTTTGAAGCCGAAATACTTCATGAAAATGTTTTACTTTTTTAAAGCCGAAATCCTGTCGTGAAAATTTTCAACTTTTTTGAAGCCGAAATCTTTTCATGAAAATTTTCAACTTTTTTGAAGCTGAAATACTTCATGAAAATGTTCAACTTTTTTGAAGCCCAAATACTTCAGGAAAATGTTCGACTTTTTTAACGCCGAAATCCTTTCGTGAAAATGT